>NW_015150551.1:1339723-1344221 GCF_000732505.1 Cyprinodon variegatus | reverse complement strand
TATATATATATATATATATATATATATATATATATATATATATATATATATATATATATATATATTCATACACATAGAGGGCAAAAAAATAAAATAAGTGCTTTTTTTTAACTGAGGTGGTAATTGAGACACTTTGCCAATGGAACGAGACAATTTACATTTAAAATGAGAAAAAAAATATTGTATTGTCTTATTTAAGTGCATATTATCTAATTATCTTATTTTCAGTGTAAAAATACTAATTCCATTTGCAAATAATCTTATTTACCTACTTAAATTAAGGGGAAATACACTAAATTTAAGACATTATTACTTATTTCTGGATCGTTTTTTCATGGTATATATACACACAAGCTACAAAGGAGTCAAACAGTACCCATTTGGCTACTTACCACGCTGACTTTGACAGCATAGAGCAGGTCAAAAGGCAGTGCAGCCACCAGGTCAATGATGAACCACGTTGTCAGGTAATGGATGCATATCTGCCGAGCGTCAAAGATGACCTGACCTGACTTGCTGACAAAGGTGGTGCGAAAATTGAAAATAATATCTGCCGTTAAAAAACAGAAAAGTGAGAGTTTGGTTATTCTGCAAACAAAATGATTAGAGTACACAATGAAATAATTTGTTATCTGCAACCAACCAATGATGAAGAGGATCTCCACACCAATATCACTGACAGTTGTGCTCCGGGTCAGATCATCGTCGTCACCAATGAAGCACACATTATAGGGCACTGTTACAGCAACGTAGAAGGTGGCGAGCAGGATCAGCCAGTCCCAGCCTGCTTTAAATGTGCTGTAGTGAAGCAATATGAATTTGGACTTCTTGGCATCTGCAACCTTATACTCTGGTAGAGCAGGTGGATCGCCAAACATATTCTAGAAAAGAGAAGAAAAAACTTAGCCTGTTTTTTAAAATCCCCAGCTTTAAGCTGGTAAGAACTGCTTTAATGGGGTCAATGTGTGAATTGTTTTTTTTGTTTTTAATACAAACAACCCTTCCTGTTGTCTTTCTTAACATCTTTACAGAGATTGTTTTTCTTATGAGGCTGGACTACATATCTTAGTGATAAGTGGTCAATATTTTACCTGAAGAAAAGCAAATGAATTAAATTGGAAAATTGAGAAAATATATTTTGCTCATAAAGACAATTCAAACTCCCTTACTTTGTATTAGACAACTTTCTAACAGTATCAATATTGTATAAATTTGTAATATTATGCTCCTAAGCTGTAAAATGCTTCTTAAAGCTAAAGAAGTTTTTTTCTTTACACTTCACTTTTTAGCTTTTTTTTTGTACTTGTTCTATACATAAAAAAACCTGGTATGTCTTTTAACTATAGCATAATGCAAGATTGTAGTACAGTCACAGACAATTTATACAGTGGTAGCCAAGCAGGCTATATATATATATATATATATATATGTACATTGAGAGGTGGCTGAAAACAGATTGGCGCCAGAACCTGTTTCAGCTTGACCTAAACCTAAATATAACTAAGAACAACATATATATCACCAAATATATCAGCAAAGACAAACCAGATTTTCCTAAAGCCTTTCCTTATAAATATAAACACCTATTTACACTTTCATTCTGTCTAAATTAAACAGTGCAATCGATGATCTTCTTTCAGCTTTGAGTTCCAGGGGGATCATCTATTCTATTGGGTATCAAAAATGCCAATCTTTTTGACATGCTTACCTAAAATCAATGCACATGCTCTCGCTGCACCTGTACACCTCTAGTGTCTGTGTTTTCAGTCAGCTTTGGTTTTATTGTAGCTCTACCGATCTTACCATATACTGTGCTAATGGCAGAGAATTGCAAGAAGCAAATTGTTTAACAAGTTCATGACAAGAAGAAGAGGACCTCAAAATACAATATGTTTTCCTTTCCAACATGAAATCAATTTTGAAGCTTTAAAGCTACAGTGTCTAATAATTACAGAGATTTACTGACAGAAATATATTATATTATACGTAAGTGTGTTATTTATTATCATCTACGAACTGAAATTATCACTCTTAATGTTTGTGGTGCCTTAGAAATTGCTATTTATAATTAAATATTTTCTCATTTAGGGATGCAGACATGTTTCTTTTATGGCAGCATAGAGCTGACAACCTAGTGAACAAACTGTAGAGATCTCCATTACGCTCGAATATGACTGTGACAAATTAGGCCTATATAAGGTCTATATGCTACAAAGACTAAATAAATGATTTTCATAATTTAATCTATGCAAACAAACCTTGTTATCATTTTACAAGATAGGTAATGCAAACATTGCCATTTTGTACTATAACGACCTCCGTATTGTTAGAAGGGGAGAAGCGGCGAGAGAAGCTGTTCATTTCTCTGCAGTCTGATCATTAGATCTCATTAATAATTACACACTGTAGCTTTAACTATTGACTGATAAATAGTGACCCGATACAATACCACCAAAAAACGTACATGGTTTAATTACTATTTTTTTAGTGTGAAATGTTAAAAAAAGTTTGTTCAGTTGATACTACTCAAACAGAAAACAGTAATCAAAAACAAAAGGTATGAGAATGACTGACCCATGAATTACTAACCAGTGGGTGAGATAAACTCTAAACAGAAGCAGTGTATTCATAGAGATTTTAGATACAGGCAATTTCATATTTTCTTAGTTTATTTCAAACCAATTTCAGCTTGGGAAATCCATATGCACAGTTTGTATGGTAAAATATTTCAGTTGGTGGTGGAAGAAGACGTAGAATATTTTGAACATGGACAGTTATTCAAAAAGTGACTTGGGCTATTTTATGCCTACATTCCTAGATAAATCATCCCCTATAGCTTTAATCAATTAAAGTATTGTTTATTTATTTATCTATCAGTGTCAGCGTTGCCACCCTCTGGTTACAATGGGGAATTGCTAGTCCACATGGGAACAACAAATCTTAAGGTAGGGGTGGTCACTGATTGGCTGAGGGTGGCCTTGGCCACTCCTGGACAAAACTGGCAGAACTTCTTCATGAACAAAACAAACAAAAAAACTCCAAAAGAAAACACAAAAAAAACTACAACATACAATATTAACTGTTCATAACTAATCCACATTTTCCTATTTTGCTGAACAAAACAGGCAAATAAAAAAAAAATAAAAATCATATCAGCAGTACAGTTCTTGCATCTAAATAACTAATTGCTGTTTGTAGAAGAGCTCACTGACTTGTCCCCTCCCCCCCTTCTCACCTGTCTGCCCTTGATTTTGTCATCTGTCCTTTAACAGCAGCATCACTGCTCCCTTTTCCCCATACAGTGACCCTTACATACAGTAGTTCCCTTTCCCACCCTCTTCTGTTAATTGAACAACGTGATGATACCTTGTTGATTTTAATCTTGCTCTTCTCCCTGCTGTGGAGGTGACCAGAGATGTGGTAGAGCACCGTGCTGCCCCGCAGACGAGCCGAGCTGAATGAAGAGCCCGTTTTCACCCTGCCGCGTCGTCGCTCTGTAAACACATACACACAAAATGTTGTTACACACCTATCTACAACATCTACCCCCCAAGGTTAACTCTTGATGACTGAATCAGTCATTACGCTTGATGAAAAACACATAATATTCTGTCCTAAATAGGAAAACATGAATATGCAAAAGGAGAATAAGCAGTTTGTTTATACCAACAAAAAGTGTTTAAGAGATGCTACCCATGTACACTTAAAAGAACTCTGAATTGTTAAGTTATATGATACTTGGTATAATGCAAATGATGCCTTGCTAACTCAGTTTCCTGCTTTTAGAAGAGTGTCAGTTCTGTATATCATGCTGTATTTTCTGTGAGTAATTACATTTGTGTGAGCTTAAAAACATGCCCTATTCTTTTTAAGTGAGTTGCAGTAGCATACAGATTATGCAGGAGTGATGACTTCAGTCAAAGAAGTTGTAATTACAGAAAGCACATTATTGCTGTGGAGTCTTGGGTCTTTGTTTAGTGATGTGAGCCAACGGGAAGGGGCAGAAGTGGGTTTAGAGATGATAACGCTGCTGAAGAGTAAAAATTATAACTGCTTCTAAGCGTCCTGTTGGAAAGTCTGTGTGCTTCATGGGTGATTTGTGTGGACCCAAGAAGAGGTAGGCAGACAGGCCCCATCCATAACATGGCACAGCCTTGGGGGATGCGACATGGCAGGAGCACAGAGATAGACACATGCTTATTTTTAGATCTAATGAATTTCACTGCACTCCTATTGCCTTTCATATAGGGTTAAGGAAAAGTGCGAGTCTTGTGTGTGAGAAGGGGGAAAAGATATTTAGGATTAGAAAACCAAGGTGAAAATGGACAGTTGCTGGTCAAGACAGCTGGAATAGAGGTGATGGAGGAACATGGGAGTAGGCAAGAACAAAGCAGAGAATTAGGAATAGGAAGGAATTGGAAATCCAGCTGCTGAATCAAATTGGGGCTAACTCAAGATTGGGATTCATTTTTTCCTCTGTTGACTTGCCCAAAGAGCT
>NW_015150551.1:1329276-1339392 GCF_000732505.1 Cyprinodon variegatus | reverse complement strand
AGGCTGCAGCGAGATGTACTTGGAAAATTGTACCATAAAACCACATAGCGTTAATCTCACGTTAAAAAAATTATCGCCATTAAAATGGCCTCGCGTTAACAACGCGATAATTTTGACAGCACTAATATATATATATATATATATATATATATATACAAATATTTTTTTAAATACTTATTGTTTATTCAAAATGTGTGACTACATTTTTTTGCACTAATTCTGAAGAAAAAATCTTATTCATCCTTTTCCACATCTCTCCTATTATTTATCTATACTGTAGAAAGAACTTAAGGTTTGGGGGGATTAATATCTTGATAAAAAGATGTGAAGACACCCAAATAAGAAAAAACTAAACACCAACTATACATTCACGTAGAAACTGATGTAGAAAAATTATCTTGGTGTGATAGCTTTTTTTTTTTCTTTCAAATGTGCATAAGGTAACATTACTTTTTTAGATTGAATAAGTATTATCGGAAAATAAGTGCACTTCAGACCAAAAGGAAATTAAGATTAATGTCTACAAATTTAACTGATTGCTTAATGTTAATCTTTGATAAGTCAAGATACAAATAAACCTCTCAGAATAAAAAAAAATGGGAAAGAATAGGTACACCACTGCCTGCTTCCATGAGATTCAAACTGGATAATAGCTGCAAATAGGTTTAACAGACGGTAGAAACCTTACAGAAGCAATAGTTCCTGGCAAACAATGTATCAGGCAAATTGTCTGGAGTCCATTGGTCTTCCAGAAGAAAGATTATTCATATGGTGAAAATATTTAGAAAAGCGGCCAGTCCTCTCCAAACTGTACGCCCAAGTTAATACATCACAGGATCCGATTAATTGGAAAATAAATTAAGCCCAATATTTTTTTGGCAATAATAGCTTGACTTTGTTGTCTTACTAAACATTAAAGTTCATGGTGGAGCATCAACAACAACAAAATAAGCTGTGAACCATTTTGCTCGCTTTAATGGGAAACATGGAAAAATTTTGACTGTCTACATAAAATATAATAGAACAGAATGTGTTTGCAGAGTTGCATCCAAAAAAAACCAAAAAAACCACATTTGTTTATTCATTTTCTTTCACAGTGTTGGTTGACAGTTGGGACTAAAGTGGAGATGTTTGATATTAATGCACAGCGCTGTGTTTGGACAAACCAAATACAGTACACAGCACATTAATCCATATCAACACAGGCGGTGAACATGTCATAATAAGAGCTTGTTTTGCAGCTAAAGGACGCTGTCACATTGCAGTTATTTGGTGCGCCATCATCTCCTCTGTATATCAAATGTATAAAGGTCAAATGTAATGCTGTCCATGCAACAGCACAATCTCTGTTCACACTGCAACATGGATCCGAGCACACCTTCAAAATAAAACATTAAAAAGAAAAGAATGAAGCTGTTGCTATGGAACATGAAAGCTAAGACATTAAATAGTTAAACTTAATATCAGAACTTTTGAAAAATGGATGGAAACTTTAAGAGTAGATACAGCTAAAAGTGGTATTGCACCCATCCGAGTAACAGAGTTAAAAGCCAGTTTTAACATTACACAAAACTTGTTTATTCCCATTGCTCTATAGAATGCTGCAGTTTATAGAGAACATCCAAATGCACAATTTGACTTCATTGATATATATTATTTTTCAATCTTTAGTTTGAAAAAATATCCATTCAACAGTATCAATATTCACATTTATATTTACCTTCTTTCTTTTCCTCTTGGGTGGTTTTGACTTTAGTGTCAGTAATGTCCTTAAATGAGGCCAGAAACAGCACCACGTCACCCTTCTCATTCTTAATGGGCACAATGTCCAGGAGACACCAGAAGAGAGCAACTGAAAGGGAAGAACATCCTTGTTAACACTTATAAACACCATCTCTGGTTACTTTCTGAATGGATCCAGAATCTGTGTGTGTGTGTGCAGGTGCACGGTGCATAACATGCGAGTGTGAGGGGGTGGATGTGGATGTGTGTGTGTCCAAACTGTATACGTGTATGTGTGTCCACAAAGCAACTCTTCTATACATTCCTGTACTAGCTAATGAGCCTGTCTGCTGCTAGAAGTCACTAGAGAGAGGCTGAGCCCTGAAATAGCCTGAGCCAGTGTTCCCCAGACACAACAGGAGAGAACCTGTTTCCAAGGTCCCATTTTTGTTGAATCACTTGCTTTTGTGTTTCTGTAAAATGTTTAAAAGATTACTGCTGTCTACATTTCCTTCATATATCTTGAGTAATATATTATTTAGTAACAACCTCCTTTTGGACATCAGTACATGGGAAATATTTTTTATTTAATTGGGGTAAAAGTATGATTTAAAAAAAAAAACAGAATCAGAGAAAATAAATGGTGGTATTTTTATGTGTTTGGGTCTTGGTTTTTGTCTGTGTCAGGGACACCAGTAGCGTAGGATGCAAAAGTTCATCCTGAAAACCGGAGGGTTGCCAGTTTGAATCCCAGCCTGGTCTGTTTGCCTCTTGATAGAGGTCAGAGACCCTGCTCATTTGTCAGTTGCACCTATGGCAGCTCTGGCTACATCATCAGCCTTCAGGCACCATCAGGCTGAATGTAGTGTAAATCGCTCTGGGAGCATTGGACTTGATTGATCACTGATCATTTATAATTTGACCATTTTGGTGCTCTTTTAGTATTACTAATGTCATGTGTTTTTCTCTAAATGTTTGGTGTATTTTCTTAAATTATTCCCTCCCTTCAAGTTCTAGTTCCTATTGTTCTTTGATTTGTCTCCTTTCCTAGGTTCCCCTGCTTAGTACCCTCCCTCATTGGTTTAGTATTCCCCTGATTAGATTCACCTGGTTTCCATGTCACTAATCACATGTCCTGTTGTCAAGTTATGCTGCCCTTGTTCCATCTCCTGCTCTCTCTGTCCCCCCTTAAGCTTGCTCAGTTCTCTCATTAAATTCTGTTTTCACTCACCATGTAGCACCTGAACTCCTACCTCCAACCTTTTCTTGCTCCAACCTCACACTACATGACGTTAAGACGTATTCCCTAAGCTTTAAAAAGGTGATCCATTTCCACTGCATCAGCAAGTTCTCTGCAGCTGTGGCCAGTGGCTTTTCAGCATTATCAGCTAATTAAATTTCTTCATTGTTTCAGTCAGAATCAGACTCAGACATACTTTAATAATCCCAGAGGGAAATTACAGGTAATCCAAGAGGCAAATTACAATTAGAGTTGCGCCGATGCCATTTTTTGGCCCCGATACCGATACCCGATACCTGGCTGTGCAATACCGGCCGATACCGATACCACCATTTTAGGGCAGTATCGGGGCCCCGTCCGATACTGGTATCGGTATCGGTGCAACACTAATTACAATGTAGTTCTTTTTTTAGTTCATTATTAATTTTTCTTTACCAAACTACTGAACACTTTATTTCATATAGCAAAAAGAGGCCAGAGGTGTCATTTAATAACATAATAATAGTTTGTTGCTATACTTTGGTAGCTTTTACCAGTTACAACTTCAGGTTTTGTTTTTTTGTTTTTTTTAGGTCTTTGTACTTCTACTCCCTACATTTAAACACAAATATATGTAATTTGTACCCTTTACTTTCTCAAAAGGTAAATATAAATGTTATATTCATAACAAAACAAGGGAAAAAAACAAAATAACAAAAATAACTATAAACCTCGAAACACTTTATTACAGGAAAACCTGACATGATTAAAGCCAGAAGGCTGGGAAAGAATCAGAGACGAAAGATATTTCTCATTAGTTGCCTTATTCAAGAGAATCCTTCGGTGTGGTAGGCTTCAACAATGATTCAAGGTAAATATGCTGCAAACCTAAAACCTGCAAGCTTGTTTTTTTTTAAGCATTTTCCATATGATCTGTGAAAAACAAACACATAGAGACCTACTATTAGAATATGAGCAACCACACAAACCATTTCTGTCAGGTTGAGTGGAGGTTTTTAGAGGACCCAAATGCAGAGACAGAAGGTGAGGTGGTTTCTTGCAGGTTTAATATAAAAAAAAGTGGCAAAATAACAAAATATATAAAAAATAATAAATACCACGAGACATTAGGGAAAAAGTAAGCTTGCATGAGCAATGCAAACGGCAACTTTTAAACAGAGCGTGCACGAGCAGAAATGAGTTTGTGCATGCTCTCGCATGCGTTTAATAGGCATTTCCTCTCGGGAGCGGGTACAGGGTTGTGCATGTGAATTTTCTTTTTTAAAGGTAGAAATATGCGAAAAATCCTCCACTATACCTTTAATTTATCTCCCTGAGGTGCCTTTAAAAAATCTCTCTTTGACAGCTGGATGGCTGCCATCTTTGTATAGACACATGTTGGGTGCCTTCCAGGTATTGCATGTTATTATTTCATTGTAAATTTCATGATATAAATATTTATCTATCAAATTATGTATAAATGAATAAATCATTTCAATTATCCAATGGTATATTTAACGGTAGATGTATTTATTTCACTTAATATTAATTTAGTTAATTTAACACTACATAGGACCTGGTCACGTTTCTGGACAATATAAGAATTAAAAAATTTAATCCCCTACCAAGCTCAGATGCTGCTGCAGTTTTCCTCTCAGAAAGCCTCAGACACTTCTTTTTAATCTTACCTCACTTTAGCAGTCAGGAGAACAACAAATAAATCGGTTCAAACTGGGAAAATCTATTTTTAAATGGTACATCATCCTCATTTGGTTGGCCTGGTGGTGGTAGACCTGCATGTTATTTCAACCATTTGAAGAAAAACGATATAATGGGGTGTCCAAATGTATTTCTTACCATCCATTTTTTTTTTAAATTGCTGTTTACTTCTAAAACTGGGATATCTTACCATTGTAAATATAGATGTTTAATACTTATAAACCCCAATATATTAAAAACCTACAGACTTTAAAAGGTATTCTATTTTTCTTTCTCAAATTACATTGCATTCCCACAGGATCCTTCTGTAATTATTTCCTTCAGGAGGTTTAAATGAATTCCTGATCAAGAGGGATTTCCCACGGAGTTTCCTCTCATTACTTCCACTCATTAAATTCTCCTTGCAGGGCGATAATAACAGTATTTTGGTTTTTGCATGTGTGATGTGAGTGTCTGCATGTCAGTGAGAGAAAGCGGCACTATCAAGCACACAGCACGAAAAAGGAGCTCCCTTGATTGCGAACATGCAGCGCTTCCTTTTTTTAGACCTACAGACAGACAGAGGGGGACAAACCGATTCAATCAGTTTTGCTTTCAGGTCTGGTGTGACTGGTGAAAAAAAAAAGCGGGATGATGAAACAAAAGAACAGTTAAAAGGATAAGAACCAGTATGGTGGGAGGCAGATAGATGCTTTGGCAGAATCATGTGGAAGTGAAAATGGAAATAAAGGAAATAAAATGAGGGATGCAGCAGTGACTAAAAGGAGATCTTATGTGATGTTAGCTGCTGGTTGTGTGAGTGTGTGTTCAAGCTGTCACTTCATTTAACTTAAAAGCTTAAACATTAAATGCAGAGAAAACAATAAGCCATTTATGATGTCCCACAGAATCATTAAGTTTTTAAAGCAGCTATCCTGAAGCCTCACGTACAAAAACAGAGCAAAGCGTTCATACTGAAGCGCACCACAAGAACTCAGATTTATGAAACAATGCATACAACCCCATAGATAGCGACACAAGAGCAGCAGTGCCAAGATTTTATGCATGATTTATTTATTTTTCAAATGAACTGGGGCTTTGTTGAGTGTTAGTGCGCATTACAGGGCTTTGTGAGGTGATTTGTGCTTTAAAAGATACAAAGTAAAGATTTTTATGTAGTGGACAACTGCAGAGTGCAGGTTAAGATGATAGGGTTGCTTTTCCATGAAAGTAAAAGGTATTTCACTATAATCAGTTTTCTATTTTTATATTGCTTTTGTACTTTTTTATGGTCTCAAAATTTAAATGATATTTTTACAAGAATGGAACAGAAACATGTGCATATAGATGTAATGATGAAGCGATTCTGTTCCACTTTGTTTACATTACATTTTTTAAGCTAAATAGCTTTAAGCAACTATTTTGAATCATTTAAAAATGTTCTTACCACAAATAAACTGATTCAAGCAAATGATTGCTTTATTAGATGGCTTATGTTTTTTTCTGCACAGGCTTATTATTCTGCTTAGATGCTAGAGTTTGCTTATGTTTACCCATCCATTTATCCATTTTCTAACACGCTTCCTCCAAAGTGGGGTCGCGAGTGGTGCTGGTGCCTATCCAGCTGTCAATGGGCGAGAGGCAGGGTACACCCTGGACAGGTCGCCAGTCCATCGCAGGCTTCTGTTCAGTTCTTCTGGTAATTATTAAGTAATGGAAACCCAACCACCTTTAAACCCAACAATGCATAAACATTGCGGTTATTTTACCCGTAACAGAGCTGTGACTGGGCTCCATACCATCACACTAGCATAGTTATGCTGCAGCGCTCTGGACCTGATGCCACATTTGAAATATCTATTTGTGTAGAGCAGCAGTTTATTGTGGATAGGGCTGCTCTGTGGTGCAGTGGGTAGCACTGTCGCTTTGCAGCAAGAAGGTTCCGGGTTTGATACCCGGCCTGGGGTCTGCATGGAGTCTGCTTGTTCCCCCTGTGTAGTCGTGGGTTTTCTCCAGGTACTCCGGCTTCCTCCCACAGTCCAAAAACATGACTGCTATGTTAATTACCTAAGGAGAATCCCAAAATTCTCCTTGGGTGTGTGCGTGAATGGTTGTTTGTCCTTTTTGTCTCTGTGTTGCCCTGCGATGGACTGGTGACCTGTCCAGGGTGTACCCCCTTTCTCGCCCGTAGACAGCTGGAGATAGGCACCAGCACCACTCGTGACACCTCTTGGGATGAGCATGATGGAAAATGGATGGATGATTGTGGATGTTCTATCCCCATAAATACATTTGAAAATACATATGACCCACCAGGTGTCACATTAACTTTGGCAATGCTGTAGTCATGTCATCACAGAGTCTTCATTAACACTGCCTTATATCATAATATCATATATCAACATATGGGTGAGGTTGTCCCATTCAGGATGTCTTAGGAATGACTGTTAGATACCAGACCTGTCGATTAGTTCCAAACAGTCCAGCTGCAAAGCACACAATGAGAACTTGAACTGACACCAGTAATGCATGGTTCCTCCCCGTCCCGCTGTGACGCTGGTCAATCTAAACCACCTATCAAGTCATGCATCAATAGGTGCCAGCAGGTCAGTTAGATCTCTGACCACACAAACCAAGGTTGCTATCTTTCAGCAATTACACATGCCTTTACTCAGCAATTTATGGACATGAGGGATTATCTATTATCATAATGATTCAACCATTTAGCTTAAATTGTGCTTAAATTTATAAAAGCTTAATCTCATGATAAAAATCCATCATGGTTGTTGCTCTAAAAATAGAATCATATTTCAGGGTATATTGGTGAGTTTAGGTTATGTCTAGATCAAAACAGCTTACACTGCTGCCACCCATTTTCAGTGCAAATCACAATTTTGTGTGAACTATATTACACTTTACATACTTTCACAAAAAATTGGATTGTGTTTTGTAAAATGTTATAAAAACATAAGACATTGTCACTAACTATGGATTTTATCTACACAGGAACCAGTAAACTCTATAAAACATGAGAGATTTAGAAATCAAATGTTCAGTAGGGACCTCCTACTATTATACAGTATACTTCCTACTTTTACATGTAGTATTTTGGATTCTTGATATTGCTGTATATTGACGCACATTGAATAGGGATTAATAATACATTTATTTGTCCCTACATGATCATCTGTGTGCAATATCATAATGATAAAAAAACTGTACAATATTAGATGGGAAAATTAAAGTTCCCCTATCATCTATTCATATTCATTTGCATTTCTGTTGTATATTTTGCCAGTTCAATTGGCTAAGGGATATGAGTTCACAGAAAGGTTAGAGTGCTGGGAGAAACTCTGTGTGGATTTTAAAATCATTATTAAACACAGTTGCTTGAATCTATTTCCAGGGATTAACAGCAACTCTTTGGAGAAATTAACTCTCACCGAATTTGTCTAAACAAGTGTTGAATTACCACTGTACTTTCAACATACTGTACATGTACACTTACCCACAATGGAAATTCAGCAGCTTTTATTTTGCTTTGAACACCTCTAAAAAATATATTTTGTGAACTACTTTTGAAAAATATCATGTTTTGTTGTTTTTTGATTAAAGCTACAGTGTGTAATAATTACAGGGATATACAGTCAGAAATGTAATATATTATACATAACTACGTTATTTATCATCATCTACGAGCTCAGCCTCTTAACCTTAATATTTGCGTTGCCTTAGAATTCGTTATTTATAATTACATAGGAGCGGGTCTCGCAGCCATGGAGGCAGACATCTTTGCGCTACGGCAGCGCAGAGCCAACAAACTAGCGATTGCGAGATTGCCCATTATGCTCGAAAGTAACTACGGCAAGTTGAGAGAGATGAACTGAGACGGTACTGAACACACAGACTAATGAAATACTATCTGTAAAATTATCTATGTAAACAAACCTCATCACTTGAGAAGGTAGGTGATGCGGACGTCGTGGAAGACATTTTGTCCCGTAACGCTCGCCGTACTGTTGTGGGGGAGAAGCGGTGGGGGGGAGATGTTCATGTTGCTGCGGTCTGCAGTCTGGACGTTAGATGTCGCTGAAAATTACACACTGTAGCTTTAACTAAAAGTTGTTTGTTTTTTATTCCAAATTGTTATAAAAGTCATATCTTATAAGCAAGATTCTTTTGCTACTGTAAGATTGTTTTTATGTCTTTATTTTTCTTGTTTATTATTAAAATGATGGGCTTTGTTTAAGATCAACAAAATCAATCCCAGCAACATTTTAAAGGAGTTCAGCAAAAAGTGTGTGAAACTCCTATAACATTTAGAGAACATATGATAATTAATGTACTATAATATCTTTTACTTTCTCGTTTATATTTTTGTGTTCTGTTTGCTTTCTCTATTTCATTTCTTTACGTTTAGTTTGTTTTTAAAAAAAAAAAAATTGGTTTGGATTTAAAAAAAAAATTTAAACCAGGTTTGTTGTTCAAAGAAAATTTGCAACAAGAAGTAAAAAGTCAAATATAAAGATCAGTATGTAAAGCAGTTGATTAGATCCCCATATATGACATAATGAATGAATGCCAGTTTTATGTAGATTTTCTGGCAAAATATATAATTCAGAATTCAAATGCTGAAAGAATGTGAGGAAATTTCCCAAGACATTACATTATCTTTGGTAATTTTGAAGTTACTTTCTCTTTTGTCTCATTTCCACTTTTCCTACGATACACAGATGTGTCAAATTATACCATGTGACAGTAAATAAGGCATTTACTGATGTCTTAATGTGCTCGTTAATTTAATTTTGCTCACTGGGCCACTGTCTAATCAAAGAGTCACACAGGAAACCACACAGCAGCACAGCTGGCAGTGCTGAATCTGACTGATAAAGATAAGGCTGAGCAGTCAGAAGTTGACAGCTATTAAAATTTTAATGTTTCTGGGATTTTAACCATAAATGTGGAGTTTATCTGTATAATTGAGGACTTTGTTTAATTGCTGTTAAATGGGCACAGAACCCCCCAAAAAAGACATTTTATACCTTCATCCATCCATCCGTCCCTACCCACGTCTAAATGAGGCACCCTCTGACAAAGTCTTAGAAACATATTCAGTGAAACATAAAAGATAAAGTCTCACATTAAAGCCACTATTTGCATATTCTTATATAAATCTTACAGCTTGTCGCCTGACCTTGGTTCTGTCTCCTACTTGAAAAAAATACAGAGGAATATAGCAATTCCACTCACTCCACAAGAGGAAAAGAGAGAAAAAAATATTTAACGTTGAAAGAAAGACTTAAATGTTTTGCATTTTGCAGCAAGCATTTAGGTAGCACAGTAAACAAAAGAAAAAAGAGCACTCTGGTCCGATGCCACAAACTATAACTTTGTGACATACAGTTGTGCTTAAAAGATTATGTGCCCTTGCATTAAAGAATGGAAAAAAATATCAGCTGCCAGTAAAATAAATTTAA
>NW_015150551.1:1321091-1327332 GCF_000732505.1 Cyprinodon variegatus | reverse complement strand
TTTTTTTTTTTTTTTGTGCGAGTTAGCCCTGCAGATAACCCTGATCTCACTATTCTCACAATAAAACATGGTAGTGGCATAATAATGCCTTAAGAGTCATTTACCATAGACAAGGAAATTGGTGAGACGAGAGAAAGATGGATAAAGCTAAAAGCAGGAAAATCTGAAAAATACTTGAAAAACTCTTACAAGCTGCAAAACACTTGAGACTGAAGAAAAGGTTCTATAAAGCATTGACTGATAACACATATACAGACTACAATTTTCAGTGTGTTTTGTGTGTCATTTTGCTGCAGGCTCACTAAAGCTGGGATGACATGATTTCATGCTCGATTGTACCCCTGATTCACAGATGGAAAAAGTCTGTGTCAGTCTGCTCTTGTGATCAGGGACTTGGTGCAAAAATCTGCTTGTGTCAGAGGGAAACTGTTGCAACCAGACCCGAACCAACCTCAGTCACTGTTCAGCAAATGTTCATTTACATCAGATCTGGACAGAGTTAGGTAACTGATTACCAGTCCAACCACCAACCCTGATTGCAGAAAGGCAGGAATAAAACAAAAGCTTTGGCACCTTCCTTTTTTGAAATGTTTTGGTTTGACTTCTTTAGTAGCTACACGACATTATAAATGCAAAACAACACTGTACATAAAAAATACAGTCCAATTAATTACAATAAGCTTCAATAAAAAAGGATAATAGAGAGATTCTCAGATATTTAAGACTCAAACACAATGTAAAGATCTTGTTGAAAATAGGCAAAAGTTCACATAATAAATATAAAGGTAATGGGACTTTATTTAATGAGCTAAGATTTTTAAGAGAAATGCTGTCAATAGAAAGAAAACTATTTATCATTCATCCATAAAATGTATTTGCAAAATTCTACTAAAACATGATATTGTTATCTGTTAAGAAATAATAACATTTTCAATTACTTTTAGTTCAATAGCCTCACGTTGTATGGGTTATAGTAATTCTCTTGTTTTTTAGTTACAGTATGTTCTAAAAGTGCTGCCTTACCTTCACTATTGGTAGAATGGTTTTCCAATAATAATTCATTTCTCTGTGTTTAGTTTCTTGGTTCATTTTTGTATTATTTTTATGTATTCAGATTTGGTTATTTATGCTTTGTTAGTCCTTTCCATCCATGCATTTTTTCTTGCTTAGTCCTCGTCAGGGTCGCGGTGCCTATCTCCGGCACTCTACGGTCGAGAGGCAGGATACATCCTGGACAGGTTGCCAGTCTGTCGCAGGGCTTGTTAGTCTTTTAACTGTGATTAATTAGTCTCACTCCTTCAGTCTCCCCTGTTTCTCTTCTACGTCTTTCCTCTACTTCTAAATTATGTATTCATATTCAATTGTTATTCAGTGTTTGGTCTAAAGGTCCAGAACAAGACTTTTAGACCAAAACAAGGTCAAGACAAAAACAAGGCCATATTTTTTGACACCATAACAGCGGTGGTAAAGGTATTGTTTTAGTCCAGACCCAGCCAACCAAGAACAAGGAGTACAGAGACAAGCCCAAGACATTAAGAGGCAGAGAACAAGACCATTTAAGGCCTTGTCTTGGTCTCAGAACTCTTTGGTCTCGGTTGGTATGGTCTTGACTATAGTTTTCCGTCTGTTGCCCAGTTTACACCTTATTTCCTGTTCTTTATTCCTGTATCTTTTGTACACTTTTTATGTTATTTTTAAACCATTCTGCATGCTTATCTCAGGACAAATCTATCTGCATTTTGGTCTAAGATCAAATCAACACAGCATAACACAAAATCACAATGTTTTACATATTTTCAGTTGGATTGCATAAAGTATTAGGGATATTACGGAAGTATAACCCATCTGAATTTTGAAAATGTTTTCAATTTCTTCCATTGTCATAATCTTGGCACCATAGGCTGGGTTTTACTCTTCCTCCTCTCATCTGGTTTGCTCCACCCCAGCCTAATTATCTCTTATCTGAATCACCTGTTTCTTCTGCTATTTATTCCACCGGTTCCAACCCCTTGGTGTCAGATTAATTGAGCGTTTCGGTGTGAATAGCTCTAGCTCTCTGATCTTTGTTCTGATTATCAGATTGTGACCTGTTTCTGCTCTGTGGATTCTGAGTTTTACTTAACCGCTGTCTGCTCTGTTCTTCTGCTCTGTTCTGGACTGACTCCTGGATTCCTGCTAGCTTACCGAACCTGGACTGTGCTTCTGACCTCGGCTTGGATTCTCCTTCTGTACCTCATCGGCTCTTTGATCTTCTGGTCCATGTACTTGGCTCTTCTACGACTTCGGCTTTGGATATTCCCTTCTGGACACTGTTGCTCCTCGGTGCGGCGCCCGAAACAAGCGGAGGACTGTCTCCTTCTCGGATTCATCACATCCCTCTGTGATCGGCCTGAACTCTTAACCAGGTCAGTGACTATTGCTTTAGTAGTCATCAGCCCTTTATTCTTATTCACTGACCTGAGTTTCTTTTTCTACAGAAAATCTGGTTTATCCTCCCCTGCTGACGAGCAGCTGCACGCCGTTAGTAAATAAAGCCTTTTGAACTCATTCAGATCTGTCTGTTTTGAATATTGGATCCAAGGTTTCGAGCCTCTGACAGCCATTTAATTGTACCTTTTTTTTTTGTTCTTAACTGTTGAATTTAAGAACAAAAGAGTTTCAGTTGTCAAACCTTTTTTTTGTAATTACATATATGTGAGAAACCTTTCTGTTGGAGGACTCTGAGTTAGAGCCAAAACCTAACCCATATCTAGGTTCAATATTTCCCTTACGTATAATCCAATGGTGCGCCAATGAGACCAACTGCCCCAAACCAAGATTAGGGCATGTAGTGTTTACAGTTAATGTCATTAAATTCATTACCCTCTTTAAGTAACCTTGGATCACAGTGTGAGAAGCACTTATATACAGGTGAACACCTTCACTACAGCCAGCAGACAGAGGGTGCAACCTTTGGAGGCTGGGAGAAGTGACCGTAGGGATGTTCAGAAGATTTCTGAACAAGATCCGATTGTTTTTTTTTTTTGTTTTTATTCTGTAGTCCATAAAACACAGTAGTGTTTCTGGGGTCAGCAGTGAAGCTGAACCCATGGCTGCAGGTGGATCAGTACAACAGACTGGGCCAACCTGATAGTTTGCATATTAAGGGGAGGGTGGAGCAGAGAAGATTAATAAATAATAATTTTGAAATTTTTCTCTTTAACAAGCTTTAACCAGTGTTCAACTCAAGACCACACCAACCTAGTCCAAGGAGTACAGAGACCATATATGGTTTTGGTCTCGGCCTCTACATGTCTGTGTCTCGTTTAGTGTGGTCTTTACTACAACACTACCTTTACAACCACCATTATGGTGTCAGAAAAAAATACAAGTAAGAACTAACGCTGATATTGTGAAGTAATTCTTTTCAAAATGTGCTACAACTGTCTTAGTTGTGTTTGTCTTTTTCTGTAACATCCTAAAAGGATAACCCTGCTGGAGTTAGTGGTTTGGAATACTTCTTAAAGGCAAAGGAGACAGAATTAAAAACAAAGAGTGAAAATACAATTAAATAAAACAAATTTTACCTGTCTTTGAGTAGAACATGATCTCATCTTTAAACTCCTTGCGCTCTTCCAAGGCCTCGTCAATGCTCAGGATGATGCTTTCACTGGTCTCAGGCCCATACAGAAACTTACAGGCACAGCTCTTTTGCATGACCTCTGTCCGAGAAAAGCCTGTGAGTTCACAGAAGCCATCAGAGCAGTAGACAATGGGAAAGCCCTTTGACATCTGAGCATTGGCCAGGATGAAGTTACTGTCTATAAAAAAGAAAAACAGAAGAGCATTGAAAGTGAATGAGATCCAAAGCATAAAAAAAAGGTTTGGACAGAATATTTCCAAGAAATATCCGTGGACTTAATTTAATTATAGCCTAATTCTGAAAGCCATTAGAATAAAAAAAAAAAACATGTTTTGACTAAAACTAAATTAATAAAGGAATATTACTGAACAAATCTTTGTTTATTAAAGCCCAGTATTTATCTTTAACATATATACATTTACAAAAAAATAATCAGTAGTAACCATAATGCCTAAATGATAGAACCATACATGTAGGCAAGTTTATTTTTTTAGCCCACAACACATTTCAGAAGATAGACAATTCAAAATGCTTTACATTAATAGAACATAGGAGAAGAAAAACATAGGATAAATTACATTGCATTGGCATAAGAGACAGGTTAGAAAAAAGTTGGACAACAAAATCATCTCTTAATGTTTCAGTTTGATAAACATTAATTTTAGTGCTTTTATGAGAGTTAGTTTAAGATAAGAGGAGCATAAGAAATAAACACTGGTTCTCCATGTTTGTTTCTGAGTTTGGATATGCAGAGTAGATTTAAGCCAGGTTTGGGTGTTTGATTCACCGACAGCTGACAACAGGTCTGTAATGCTTTTTGGTGCTTAGCCTCCCTGTGATTTATTGATCAACAGAAGTATTTTGAATTCTACTCTTTGAGATATACAGAGCCAGTGTAAGGACTGGGAGCAGGATGAGGGCAGCAAAATTCTGCATCAACTGCAGCGGCTGGACCGATTTTTTTGAAGCTGCAGTGATCAATCAACAAAAGATAGGTCAGTCAAAAAAAAAATACTACAACAAGATTAGTCTTTAGTCCTAAAAATGTTCTTTTGTTGACATAAGCCCAACTTTGTGACTGTCTTCCTGTAAACTCTAAAGATTCACCTCTATGCCTATCACCTCAGACTTTGGGTCTGGTTGATGGTTTCTAGCTGAACTAACTAAAGCAGTGAGGAAACTTTTAATGAATCCTTATTTGGTCCAAAAACCTTTACTTTTTAAGGGAAAGTAATTTTTAGGTTACAATGGTGACACTGTAATGTATATTTGTTTGTGATTTGCATAGTAATGGTAACTCCTTTATTGTTGTTTGTTGTTATCCTAGCCAGAGTGAACATATAGCCATTGAATAGCAGGGGCCCGAAGACAAATCCTTGGGTAACCCTACATATGATTTTTGTGCCTACCATTTTAATGTTATCTAATCACACAACAATGTCACTGTCCTTCCAGAAGGGTTCAAATAAGTGAACCATAGTACCAGAGAACATTCTCACCAGCCCCATTATCATCAATGATCCCTCACACCCCCACCATGGACTGTTCTCCCTGCTGCCCTCTGGGAAGAGGCTTTGCAGCATCCGCTGCAGGTCCAATAGGTTCTGCAGCAGATTTTTCTACTTTGCCATCAGACTGTTGAACTGTTTAACTCTAAACAGGACTCTACATCACCCATGTAACTTTATTGTGCACCACCAACATGGCTGAAACTTTTATGTTCCTTTTAAAGAGGACACAACTCAATGTTCTACTGTATTTTGCACCATATTTATTATGCACTGCAATAAACCTCTCCATATTAATGCTCTTTTGCACCATTATTTTTTCAAAAATAGTTTTACTTTTCTCCTACACTGTTCATATGTTGATCGCTGCTGCACTTTAAAATGGTAAATGCTAATTTCACTGTTGTAAGCTGTACAAATGTAGGCTTGGTACTGGAGCATGAAAACCGGACTGTAAGCGACAAAAGGTGCTGATTATGGTCAGGAAGAAATTTCACTGTTAAAACATCACTTTTCCAATAAGCTTACTGATAAAGCCAAAGTTTAGATTGTCCTTTAGTTCTGCTTGCCCAAATAGTTCCTTTGCAGTAACTATTTTGTAATTAGTTAATTTGTTACTATGCAAACTGTTATGACTATTATTGGGAGTTCCTCTCAGAGTCCACATCTATTCTTATTGATTTGAAGCTAACCCTATTGTGATAAAAGAAGTATACCCTATACAAGGATTTTATTCATCTTTAATATAAAAACCTAGTCAGATTTCGCCGATATCACTTATCTGAAAAAAAAAAAATACATGAATCAAGCCCTAGTATCTAGTTTATTTTTTTTAAACCATGACTGTAGGATTTTGTGCCCAACAGTGATGGTCCTATAAGACTAAAGAGAGGCTTTAATCATTGGAAGTGGAAATTGATAAAGCTCTATACAGCTCTATAGCGACTATTAAGCTGCAATTGTAGCTCTTGTGTTAACCTTATTTAGTCAAGTAAGAGTTGTATTTGGGCTCTTTGAAAGGTTCATGAATGATTTTTTATTTTTTGATTAATGACTAAGGATAAATAAAAAAAACTATTTGTCAGTTAAATCTTAACTACCTGGAGATTAA
>NW_015150551.1:1312020-1321081 GCF_000732505.1 Cyprinodon variegatus | reverse complement strand
GATAAATGGAGGCAGAAGATTTCTTTTAGTCATCAATGTAAACATTGATTGAAAGCGACACACAGGAGCTCTTTCAAGCTGGGCACCGTTTCATTCACAACACCTGTCCCATCAACCAGGAATCAGAATCAGAAATACTTTAATAATCCCAGGGAGGAATTACTTTTGTTACATTACTCCATCTGTAATAGAGTGACTATAGAACCAGTTTGATATAACACAATTTCATGCAATATATATAATTAGGGGGTCCCCGCTCCATCTCGCAATCAGTTTGGGGGTCCTTGGCTTTGAAAACGTTGAAGACCCCTGATTTAAGGAAAGTCTAGATTAAAAAAAAGAATAATGGACAGTTGAAAACACCTTGTTTTGAAAGTATTTATTTCACATACTGTATGTATGATCATACTGTCTGTGGAAATTGATAAAGCTCTATACAGCTCTATAGCGACTATTAGACTGCAATTGTAGCTCTTGTGTTAACCTTATTTAGTCAAGTAAGAGTTGTATTTGGGTTCTTTGAAAGGTTCATGAATGATTTTTTATTTTTTGATTAATGACTAAGGATAAATTTAAAAAAAAACTATTTGTCAGTTAAATCTTAACCAGCGCATAAAAAAAACTATGACCTGGAGATTAACATGCTTTAACATCACAGTTCCCATCCCAGCATGACCACCTTTTAAAAACTTCAAAAATGGAAACAAATGCAACCGGTTAAGTAGCGCCTCGAGCTCTTTCAACAAGTTGCTCTCGGTGGACGCTGGGATGATGATGTGACTTTTAACTCAGCGATACACAGCATGATGGGATCTTCAGCTCAAGCAGATGAAGGCCCGTGTGGGTTGAATGAATAGAGGGAATGTGCTTTGGTCAGCTTTGATTTATCTGCCCACTGAAGAGCAACAGAGCTCAACACTTCATGCTTCCTTTCACAAAGAAAACCAACCCAATACTTGAAAAATGTTTAAACTAATTTGCATTTATATTATAAGTATCTTTTATGTATAAAAACTTTGGTTCAGGGTGAAGATGATGACTGCAAAAATTGACAAGAGGAAAAGAAAAAATTCTTACGAAGGCTGACGTATATCACAGTTAATTAGCCAATTGAGTTTCGGTTTGGATAGCCAGTGAAAGCTAAGCAGCTGTTTATACCTGAGTTTATCTATGATGGGAAACAGACGCGCTATACTAACAGACACTAACAGGGCCACAATGCTGAGCTGTGCTGATAGAAAGCTAATGCTTCCAGCACAATACTTATTACACAAGACAGTAGACAATGAAGGTTTGACAGACTGTGTGAAATATGTGCTTGTGGATTTAAATGTGTCCTGCTGCCATTTGATAAGCAGCCAAACAGCGAACCCTGGCCAATAAATTAAACAAGTACACTAGAGCATTTGACATAGTAACTGCAGAACACACATACATTTTATACATTCGTATAATTACAGTGAGTGTATGAGTCATGATCACATTATAGGCCTTCCAACACACACAAACACAGCAGTATGAGACATCCAGCAAGATCACTTGTTTCAATTACACTACATTACATTGCAAAAATCTATTTTCTACATCAGTAACTCCTTTTTTTTAGCAACTTGGTTGTTTGAAATGTTTCATGTTGTATGGCAGGGTTTGGAAATGCAAAATCGATGATTTAAAAAGCAAAGATCCAGTATCCATTCCTTACGATGAATAGCTATGCTTATTTTCTTGATCTTCATTCTTCTCAGCTATTTAATGCAACTAACAAAAAGAACTCTTGTGTAATTATATTATATGAAGCTAATACGATTTTGAGATACATTAAGCTGACACAGTAACTGTATCCATCCAAGACAAAAAGACACCACAAAATATGTCATGTAAGCAGTGATGCTTTGACAGGACGACCCAGCCAAGAGCAGGTCTCAGTATAGGGATTGGCTGTCAGGGGCCTCTGAGGCTCGGGTTACAGACAGAAAGAGACTGATGCTGTTACTGGAGCCACGATGGTCCCAAACAAAAGCTTAAAGCTTGTCCTGTACCAACTCCCAGGGTAGGGGAGGGCTGTCAACAAAGACATACAATTAGTACAGTGTTTATATATTAGAGGGTACTCAGATACACTGTATGTATAATATGGTTCTCCTCTTCAACAAAGGTGACTCAGAGTTAAACAACTAGACTTATTTACATGCCGATCTTTTTACTTTAGAAAATATACATACGCAATTACCTAATAAATGTGATTTCCATATGCAAAAATATAATAATTCATCCTTTTCTGTTTTGTGGATGAAGGTCATATATCCTGCTTTAGCATCTCGAAGTCAACCATAGGCATATATATGATTGTATATTGTCTTTGGCACTATGGAGTATTTATTTGTTATGAAATTAGTTGTTCTCTAACAACTTAAAAGAAAAAAACTTGAATTTGATTAAACTAACGTAGACATAATTAAAACAGATAATTATCTAAGTATAGATGTTTTTAATTTCCCATTAATAAGTGTTGTGCCATAAAACCATGATAATGCTCATTGGAATGAGGATGCAATTTTGCTCTGCAACCCCTCCACCAGCCTAAGACAGTATCACAAGACACAGAGGTGTGCCTTTGCCCCCCACAGTGCTTTTGAGGACGTGTCTGCTTCTTCCTCTTTGGGGGAATAGACTCCGGGTGGTTCACATTGGAGAGACACAATCATGGCTCCATGTCGAAGGACCAGAGGCCCAAAACTGACCGAAGGCTAAGTGGACCTGATGGCTTACATCAGAAGCAAATTGCTGTGAAATAGACTGTTTGCAGCTTCTCTCTCTGAGTTTCAGGGCTTCCAGATGCCTGGGAGAGGCTGGAGATGTGAAGGTCCTGAGTATAAAAGAACCTCCCTGGTGCAAAACTGTCATGCTAAGCTGCTAATACTGGATATTTGAAAAAAAAAAAAAAAAAAAAAGAAAACAAGCATCCCAAATTGAAATCAACAGAGGTTTACAGGTCTGGTATACAAGCCAGAGACAATTTCTAGGTTTTTCTAGCTCGATTATGTCCAAAAGTCATTTAATTACTCATGTTTGCTAGCTACCACCTCAATCAGAGAAGGATAAGAATCAATCTACGAAAGGTCATTTAATAAAACATTTTCTAATAAGTGCTTATTTTACTTCCTTGGATTTTTTATTGGTTTGAACACATTCTATATTTACCCAAAGATAATTGAACCACATTCCAAATTCTTCAAACTTTAGTTCTCAAACATAAAATCCATGATAAACTTTGATACATTTTATAGAATATGGTTTTCAACCAGGCTTTTCATTCTTCTTTGCACATAATAGCTCAGTTTAGTTGAGGTTTACTAGTTTACTCAAAACTTTTTAACTGAAATGTGCTTTTCTTGGTGCTGAATAATTTTTGTTTATTAAACTCTTATATTTTAAATGTAAGCTGTGGTGAATCTATTCTATATTTTTCAGAATGATCTGTTTGACCATAATTTGAGCTCAATTTAAACTTTCATTTGTTGTTCTAACACACAGTCAGTAGGGTATGTGTTCACAAACAATATCATCTGATTAAATAACACCACCCTTATTGAAGTGGGCACTAAATAAATTAATGGTGCACATACAACATGTAAGTGAGCAGTGCGATATTTTATTTGTATTACCTATATACTTGAAAAATGTTCAGAGAATTATCTAAAATTGATGACATTTCTATTTTATACATTTCTATTTAATATTTAGGTATAACTTGTGTAAATTAATTCGTTACTTTTATTTACACAGTTAAATTGTTATGTTTACTTAACAAAAAAAGCATTAAATAACTGAAATGTTACTTCAGTCCATCATTTTATGACTCTTTTCACCTTTGCTAGTTAGAGGCTAAACCATATAAAGATACCTATCTTAATCTAGTTTACTTACAAACCTCTTAGTAAAATTATGATGATTCATTAAGAAATGCTTCAAAAACCTTTTACCAAAGAGATAAACTATATTCCCCATCTCTATCTGTCTTCTATTTTTGTCTGCTATGTATGTGCCCTTTTTTTTTCAAACTTTACAACTTTTCAACTCTCTCACCTATCAATCTTCACTTCCTTCCTTTTTGCCCCCACCCCCAGCTCTTCTCCATGTGCCCTCCTACCATTTTTGGATCTCTGCAAGCAATTTCTCTTCATCTTCTCCAAAGCTTGGATTTCATCCAGGCTCAATTTATTTGCTGCCCTCACTGCTTGCATTCACCTTCTTCCCCAAAAACCAGTCCTGTAAAAACATTGTCTATCTGTGTTTACACTTCTTCATCTAGACACAGAACCTGACCCTCAAACCTTTTTTTTATTTCATCCTTTACTTTCCTTCAGTTTGTCTTTAATATCTTGCTTTGCAGTTGCTATCTATGTACTTCAATCACTCTTTTCCTACATTGAGATTTTGGTTTGGTAAATTGCTCTACAGTAGAAGCCCTTAGATTATCTCAACATATGCTCACACTGCTGGTGGATAGCAGCTGAAGTAACCCTGCAGGTACACAAAAAGTGCAGAGGAATATATAGATCAACAAAATAAATTAGGAATACATACACTAAAGAGAGTAATATAAACAATGGTAAAAAAAAAATAAAATAAATACAAAAAATATTTGTTGGCTGCAAGAATGCAAAACGTATGGAGAAGTACTGCAAAAGAATTGCAGTATAATAGGAGTGCTGCCTAAGATGGGGTGAATACATATCCAGACCACACCTTTAAGATTAATATTTGAAGAATGGTTCCTACTTAAGAAACCACTTAAGAATGTATTTTGGCACAAGACCAACATAATAATCTATTCATAGATGATCAAGGATCAATATAATAATTCTAATAATTTGGGACCTGGTTTGAAATGACCCATTTTTGAATATTTTGGTCATCTGGAAGAACTTTGGCAGTAACCATTTGGATGAGCTGCAACCCAATGATCAATTTTTTTTTTTTACAAAGACTACACACGATTGCTACGAGTAAAAGGAGAGCAGTATTTTTCTTTTGTTTTGTTTTCACAGGGAATTCTGCATTCTGGAAATGTTATATGATTATAGTAAGGAGATGTAGTTACCAACTTTATGTAGTTGTCAAAATGTTAATTTTTAATTTCAGAACTAATCCAAGGATTCCTGCACACTGAGACCAGATGAGCACAAATCTCAATTCTTACCTTTTTGGTAAACAAACTATGCTTTATATTCTACCTGCATCAAGATGGAGGACATTCTGACCAATTTACACAGTGACATGGAGGTACATAATGTTGTGTCATTAGCTTATTCTATAACTTGGGTTAAATTACTTATATAACCATTAAATATACCCAGGCCTTAAAATTTACCCTCAGGGAACACAATTCATACTTGTTTATCTAAATTTCTAATTATGAAATGAAACATGGCAAGTTAAGCTTGTACTTAGCTAAACGGGATCAGCCAAATAAATTTTAGCTCAGTACAAGACAATTACATCAATTTCCTATTGTCATGAACACAGGACAGGAGGACCCAGTTTTGACAGACAGTGGGATGATTCAAAGCATTTATAAAAAATACGTCGGGCTGTGGATCTGCAGTATTAGCAGCTAGGGCATCTATACCTGGAGACTCTGAAAAAGGAAACACAGGTTAGTGACCACGTAAATCTAATGGAGGAAGATTATGAACGTGAGTCACTAACCTGGTTTAACAGTTCAGTCCATAGCCAGAAAATGTGGTAGGATCCAGCTGGTGGACTGCTAGCAGGATGCAGCGGGCACAGCCCAGAGTGTCCCAGATTCTGCAACCCCAGAGAACATGCAGGAGTCCGAAACCAGGTCAGGGAAACAGATCAAAACAGGAAGGTTCAGAGGTCCAGGAGTCCAAAGACAGTTCAGGCAACCCATTCAGACGAATCAGGGTCAGAAAGTCAGAAACACTATGGTACACTAAAAACCACACTCTCCACTGAGATCAAACAGGAACAGTCATGCCCAGTGGATAAGAGGCAGAACAGGTCAGGATCATGAAATCAGAAACACTATGGTACACTAAAAACTACTCTCTCCACTGACCATCAAGATCAAGAACTAGAACAATCTGGCCCTGATAGCTCGATGCAAGTACCATAAATAGAGGCAGGAGCAGGTGGATCAGATGAACGATAATGAGCAACTGGGCAGAGTCAGCCAATTGAATTACATGAGCAATTAAGCCAGCCTTCGGTGCCAAGATCATGACACCTATAGCTTAAAAACTATAATGTCACAATGACTTTACATAAAAATCTATCTTTATATGTTTTTAGGTGAGGCAGGTTTTATTAGAAGCCAATCCCCAGCTTTATTTTACTTATTACTCTGCTACGCTTACCTATTTCATGAAACAAATCCTTGATAGGTGCAAACATTCTCCAACTCATTGTCAGGCTCCCTCACTGGAGCACTCTGGGGACTATTTAAGGAGCAAAAATAATTCCTATAGTGTGTAACCAAGCCTTGGGAAGCAATGGGCACAAAATAAGAGTGAACAGAAGATAAGAAAATGATACCAGCAGAGTCACACAGCTGGAGGGGAAGCAGATAACAGCAGAATGTGTGATAGAAATTGATGGAGAAAGTGGGGAGATGGATGGAAAGACCAAGTCCCCTCTTCTGTCTGAATTGTTGCAGGTCCTCCAAGAAAACAACTACAAAGCAGTTACATAACCTCAAAAAAGTCACTTTTCAGTTGCCACAGTAACCATCAACACACCATGGAAACCAAGGTTACAACTGTACAAATTTCTTTTTGCATACACGGTCACAGCAACATGTGGAGAACAAAAAAATTAAATACCCTAACTCTATGTGAAACACCAACAGATTAGAGTTTATTAATCTGTTTTCCTTGATTGTGTTTTGGAAGTGCAGGAATAGATCCCATCAATCCAAAACCATGGCGGAAGCAGAGTGGCATGAGGACAATATTTGCCCCTTCGTGGTTTTCTTGGTTTTGACAAATGTTTTTTAAATCAGACAGAGGTCACCTGTCTGAATACAGAAGGTAGGTTTACATTAAAAGGAACACATTATGCCTTAATCTAAAGATACTCAGAAAAAAATGAGAAACCAAGAAATTAACATCTATCAGTCAATTATCATTACAAAGCTCTAGAACTGAGTTTACCCACAAAAGTCATAAAGCCAAAAGGAGAAAACATTAAAATTTGTAAACCTTACTGCAAGGGTTAGGGTTAATCAACAACTCATTTAGAAGCTGAAAAAACAACACACAACATCTAAAGCACAACAGACTTCACATGCTTTAGTTCAGACTGCCATCAATAATTTAACCATACCAAAATAACAGTTCTTTAGAAAAAAGACATTACACATGGTGGTTTAATGGTCTGAGGCTGCTTTGCTGCTTCAGAGTCTTAACGTCACAATTAATGACACCATGAAATCTATGGATCGAGTTTTTTTCCATTATTGTCGCAACAAAATAACATGTTTTGTAAATGGAAATTATAATAAACTGTATATTGAAATTTGAAGAAAAAAAAAATGCAATCCACAAAAGAAACCATATAATAAGTTATAATAATATATATATATATATATATATATATATATATATATATATATATATATATATATATATATATATATATATATATACATGTATTCTTTTTTGCAGATTTTATATTTCAATTTTTTTTATGTTTATTTTTTTCTGATTGAGATTTACAGATATATTATTTTGTGCATGGACGTTAGCGACAGCATTTTATTGGTCATTGTTTGCATCAAAAGCAAGCGTTTGTATTGGACTTGAAATGAAACCAAGTTCTTTGCTTGCAACAATAATACTCTTAACGTAAAAATTAGCTCTCGGGCAAAGAAACATTATGGAGAAAGTTTGGCTATAAGTTTAAGTGGCCTTAAGCTTATGTTATACTGAGAAAATAACCTAAAGCACACCAGGAAGACCTCTGAAGCATTTGGAGATCCCAAAATCTAGTTAAGAGGCTGCTGTAAAACTTTTACAGATGATTGTAAACCCCCAAATATGGCATAATAACAACAATTCTGCCACAAGGAATTTACAATTTACATTTAACATTTTACTCTTTATCACAAAATCTTGATGGCAGCTCCAATCAGCTATTAAGCTTAAAGCCATATTAGTTTTTCTCTTACGTCAAATTAGTTTGGATAACTTAACTAGTAGATCTAATCATCATGTATTTATTTTAGGTAACGTTGCCTGAAATTAAAATTTGCTTGAATATCAGAAAACAAAAAGAAAGCAAAGACAGAAGAGATCTTGGGTTGGGCAAATACTTTTTTCCCAAACTGTCAATAGTAGTAATCAATCATACAACTGAAAGGGATTATCTTTATTTAAATTCACAGCTTAATCACTGCTCTCTGCTCTTCATCAAACATTCCCCAAGGCTCCCACCAAATGAAACATTACTCCAGCCATTAAAGTCCTATCATTTGCAGGCTGCACTCAGCTATTCCCTATCTCGGTCAATATCTTCTTTTCTTTTCCTTTCCTCTGAAAAGCTCCCATCACCAGGCTTCCCTCCCTTTCTCACACAAACCATAATTAACCTGGTCTAAAAATGGGAGGACTTGGCCCAGACTACCTCTGCTGAAACCCAGTTTGTCGATCGTTTTGGACAGTCCATTAGACATGCTGATTGGGAGAGGAATCTCTCTAATTAGAAGGTGTAACAAGGCAGAACAATCTTGGTGACGCACAGGCTCTCATTCAAACATTTCGCAAGTTTGATGGAGCAGAAAGGGATGCTGACCCTTTAAATTCACTGTAACACTTCTCTTATAGTCAGGTAGGAAATAATTGCTTGCTGAGTTTAAAGATGTGTTAAACTATGGACGAAACTATGGGTCTGCAACCTTTTAAATCCAAAGAGCCATTTCGCCCAGAGTCTGGCTAGGTAAAATATTACATGACAAAGAATATTACATGACCTTTTAATAAAACACAACTTAGTGTTTTTGTTAAATATCTGCCATAGGAAATCTGTTACCACCTTA
>NW_015150551.1:1310011-1311851 GCF_000732505.1 Cyprinodon variegatus | reverse complement strand
TGATAAAAAGCTCTACAGACATATTTCTGATTCTTTTATTTCCATTCATTTGTGAAAAAAGCATTAGAATATTCTTTATAAAAACCACTAAAGCTTATAAAACTGGTATTTGTTACTATAGTACATTAGCTGGTTCTTTCTATAATTTTCAGCCAATACAGAGAACATTGTAGAGGGTCCAAAGAGCCAAATGTGACTCCAGTTATGCAGGTTTCGGACCCCTAGTCTAGAAGTTGCTATAAAGTATATGTGAACACGCAAACTGAGGGTTACATAATAGGATTTTAGTTTTCGGTGTTAATTATTAAGTTAGTCATTTCAGGTTGGAATTAAAAACAGGCATAGGGTTTGAGATGTCAAAAATATGGTTTACATAAATAATAGATGCCTAAATTGAGCAGAGATTTGCACAAATAATGAAGTAGTGTCTGGGTCCCTGACCCACCTAATCAGCTCCGTGTCTCCAGCTCTGCTTTCTTTCATAAATCTACCAAACAGTAGGAATGACAGAGCACTACTACAGTACATGCCAGTGACGCATGTTGTTTGTAAGTGATTCATCTCTGTTACAAGCCAGAGTCTACCCTCATACAACAGTGGTGTGTAGCAATCCTGGTTGGAATATTATGATTCATGTTCCTTTAAGAAAAAGCTCCACTAAGGATCTTCTCTTGATGCTTTAAAATATAATACAAATTTCTTCCTTCTTCTTGTAAAATACAAACATGGTTGTAGCCATGTGACTAAAATTAGGACACCTTTTTTTAATACAATTTAATTTTTAAATATATACAATTTCACATTAATTTTAACAATAGTAAAAGGTCCGGGTGAAGTAACAATAAAAACAGATTTTTGTGTAATCTGTTTGAAAAATCCAGCATTTGTTCCCACCCAAGATATCCTAAATTGCCTATAAGCATGTCCTGATTAGGTGTGCATTACTCATTGTTTTAAAAGGGGTTTTCCTTGTTTTAGTAAACGGACCTTTACGCTAGATCTCTGACCTCATGAACTGTTGAAGTTTGTTACCAACGTTTAATATGAAGAAGCGCTCTGAAGCAAGAATTTAGTGGTTTATCAGTCTGGTAAGTCATTAAAAGAGGTATTAAAATAATGCGACTGTAATCCGTTGCACTGAATTGAAAGCAGTCTATATGCTATCAACATACCAAAAACTACCACCAAGGCCAGATGTGTATCCCAATTAAATTAAATCTAAAAAAAAAAAATATAAGGCATCTAGATAAACCCTAGTAGCTTTTCATCCCATCCTTTCAAGAAACCACAATTAATTTACTGTGTATAAAAGATTATCGAAGAAAATGGTTCTTAAAAAAATGTACGGGTAAGCAGCGGCATTGCGATGTGACAACATGACAAAGATCCTAAGCATAAATCCACAATCTCCCAACTCAAATCAGGTTGGCATTTTGTTGATACCTTTTCTTTAACCTCTAAAAGAAGTAAATTCCTCTTATTCATGCATAAATAAATTGCAGCCATTTCAGAGATTAAAAAATAACATTAAACATCAATTAATGAAACTAGCTTATTAAAACTCTATCAAAATACATATGTCCAGTTGTAACATGAGTAAACAGCCAACATTGAACTTTGAGAAACATATGGGACAACAGCAGGGATGAACAAATCTTTGTAGAGACTTTTAAACTTCTGAACAAATCTTGCTTTTTTTATTGAAGGTCTATCATGTGATTTATTAATAGACAAATAAACAGTGATTTTTGCACAACAATGTCTCATAGTTCCATAAACATTGCAGCTGGAGATGTTAGCACCAATATCTTTTTTTTTTCACCTATAAGATCAAATACTC
>NW_015150551.1:1305734-1308664 GCF_000732505.1 Cyprinodon variegatus | reverse complement strand
GGCAGGTACAGAACGGCTAGCAGCAGTATAGTGTAAGGCTTTAAACCCAACCATAACGACTGAGTTAGTAAAATATCTGCTAAATTTGGCCAAGAAAATGCCAACTTTAGCCCGTTTTTCCATAGTGAGCGACATTTGAAGCTACTTTGAAATGTTGCTCAGAGCTAAATAGTGGCTAACCTGTTTAAAGGAGCCTGCTGTGTTCAAGAGGCTGGAAATACTAATTACTGCCCAGGTGGTAGATACAATTGCACCTTCTCTTACTTGTCTTATCCTTCCTACTTTCCTTCCTAAAGATGGCTTCTAGTAGCCAGTAAAACAGCACTTTAAAAGAAGCCAAAAGTATATGAATAAAGAAATGAACTAAGGACTATATTTCAGTAAAGTATATAAACCAGGAATCTGAGAATCCAGTATTTTTTTAAAGTATTTTCAAACATTTAAAGGAAACATCTTAACTTAATATAGTTTCTTGAATCTTTTTGTTCACAAATCTAAATAGAACAACAACAGCAGTCTGTCTTATAGCTACTCCAGATCAGCTGTAATAGTCTGGGAGATCCTTCCTGCCTACAGTCATCAGTATTTATCAAAGCTTGTGGAAGAAACCCCTATTTGACTATGCTTGATTTTCCTTTAGAACTGATTAAATATTCTTTTGACTGAACTGAATTTGTGTCCATTATATTCTTCAAGTCATTACTATGTCGGTCAAACACTTTTTTTCGTGACTGCGCAGACCCTATTTTGGACTGGTACTTTTTCTGGTATGTAATTTATATCTAATCATTAATGAATTAATTTTTAGATCTGTAAACATATAGAATGTATCCTATAATATTCAATTAACCTGTGTCTAAGCACTGAGCTTTGTGAAAAAACTCAAGTAACTCACCAACATTTTTAATTGGCATTGGGTACAGGAGTTTACTCTCCAATCGGAGGGTTGTCGGTTCGAGTTTTAATTACCGTAGCATCTTCTCTAATAAAGAGGTTTTATATAGCTTATGCCTTTTTTCCATTTAATTAATTAATTAATTTCTTACCTTGATGAATTGTGAGGGCTTAAAGTTGCTGTATATCAGTTTAATTACTTATTATAAGTTGATCTTGGAACACATTAAGCTGTCACTTTACAACAAGCAGTGTTTTTTTTGACAGCCATCTTAGATTTAGTCTTAGTCTTAAGGAAAAAAACATATTAGTTTGAGTCACATTTCAGTCATTACTATATATTATGTTTTTAGTCAGTTTTAGTCTAGTTTTAGTCAGTTTTATTTTGCAAAAAAAGTTAACCTTTACGATTTCAAATACAAAGACAACATTCTTTACCAGACTGACAGCTCTAGCCGAGATACTACAATTACTGGATATAGAATTCAAATAAACGTCTACTCTATAAAAAAGTGTCTGACAAAAGCTGTGAAAATAGCAGATCTAGTTCAACACATCATATTGGTTAATATAGCAGACAGACAAGCTAACAAAATGTACAATAAAGGAATGGTTTTAGACACACAAGGTTTCAATCGCAAAGCAAACACTTCCTGATCTACTAGGAATTATGCATTACACACAGATCAATAAAATGTTCATTGCTCCAACAAGCCAAATAACAGAAGCATTCTTCTTTGGCAATTTTGGCTTTATTTCTGAGAATTTACCCCTTGGTTACTGCTGCTCAGGGATCAAAGTAGATTTAAATTCACAGGGTTTTGATATTTAAAAAATTACAGAGAGAACCCACATAATTGCCTGGTAATGCCATGCCAATCCAGACCTAAACTGAATGAATATGTTAACTAAAATGTTTAAATATTTAAAGGAAACAGAGAAAATGCTTTAATGACAATACAAGGAAACATTTACATTATATTTGAATACATAGAAATGAGAACAGAAAGAAATATTCAAAGACCAATGTACCTCTCATCTGGCTCTTTATCATAAATAAACTGAGTTCAATTAAATATTTTAGTTGGATTTAACTTAGGGATTTCAGGCAGGTGGGCTGCAGGATCAAAAAGGATGCAGCAACAAGGCTGTGTGAATACATCATGATGATGCAGTTTAAACGTCTAACTGACAACCCGCTATTTTTTATTTTGTTTCGTCTCGTTGATAAAAACTCAAACCTATGGCTCGCCATTTTTTTAATCATCAAACATACACGTTTAGCTCGTCAGTTTTCGTTATTGTCATGAAAAAAAGGAGCGGCAACGAAATTATTTTGTTATGTCATCGTTAATTAAAACAACACTGACTGCAAGGCATAAAAAGATGGCTGGACTCGGTCAGGCTCCATTTGTGTGGCAGTGTTTTCCTACTCTCTGGCTTTCAGGTACCTTCACTGTTCTGCAGGCAGATGGCACCACTTCTGTTTATGTCTGTTCACCGCACCCAGTACTGAAAGTATACTGAGGCTCAAAGAGGACTATCAAAAAACTATCATGACAGAAGTTTGCCATATATAGTCTTGTTCTAACATGATAAAATGGTTTTTGGATTGTCGCAAAATCTGAGTTTTCAGTCTCACAACAAATCCATCTTGAAAGACTCCTGCTAACATGTCTATCTCGTAACAATCAGCGGATCAAACCAGTGACTTGCCAGCAGTGTTTTTTGAGGCAGGCCATGTAGGGATGAAAACAGTCAGAAGATAGGGGCTAACAAAAATGCCTACGCTGGAGGACTCACCTGTCAAAACTGCAATTGACTCGGTTTTAACTAAAATAGAAACAATTTCTCATTTAAAAAAAGAAGCAAAGAGAAGCACTTTGTGCATTTGTATTTGGGAAAGATATCTGTGCTTTTCTTCACAAAGGATTTGGAAAAAGTTTGATTTATTAGCTTATTCCGCAAGATGAAAGATGAAAACACGCAAGAAGCTGCAGACGAATCACACTACCCCGATTGGCTGAAAGTGTATT
>NW_015150551.1:1271644-1304083 GCF_000732505.1 Cyprinodon variegatus | reverse complement strand
AGTATTGTACTAAACATCCCTCCTTTTCACGGACAAACTGAACGGCAGCCATCCCAGATTGATAACAAAGAACTCAACCCAGTTCTACACATATCATATGCTGTTTTATAAATGACAGTACCAATAAGGTCATTAAACCTTTTTTCATATTAAATTGCAATCTGAAATATTTAAAATTCTATAAACAACTGAACATTTAAAAGATGCCAGCAATTTTATAAACATGGGAAAAAAAATAAAAGCCAGTGTTGTTTGTGGTTCAAAACAAGAGAAACCCTTCAAAAGACTATGGTTATTACCAGGTGACAACATGAAAACATTTATAACAAGCAGCCCTCCCATACCTTATAGTAGTGGTGATGGACGGGTGGTGACAATAGTCACCTGGATGCAGTTGTAAGGTTGGCAGGAGGTGTCATCCTCTCACTATCACCACATAACACAGCTACTCATAGTTTTCACATGCTTGTAAAGATAGAATAATATATATAAACAACTCTGCCTTCCCAATATAGGAAAATTATTTCCTGACTGAAATATTTTTTTAAAAAACCCCTTTGTTCTGAACACCGTAAATAGACTTGATACGTAAATACTGTAAAGTCTCAAAACTTGGGTCAAAACGTTGGCAACTCATGTTATACAGAAAAGGTGAGGTGCACAATAAAACCTGCTGTAAACATCTAAACAAATACTCTCCATTAAAGTCCCAACGGCAAACCTATCAACCTTTTCTCTGGATACAAAGGAGATCACGTTAAAGAGTTGCCTACTGGAACATTCACCCATTTATCACTCACTACAACCCTTATCTGGGAAATGAATGACCTCGAAGGGGATCCCACAGCGATAAAACTTAGTTCTCCACTAATATTTGCTCTTGACCAGGCCATCAGACCTAATTTGTGCTGTCAGGCTCTACTGCCTCCAGGTCCGCTCTATCCAGCACTTCAGATCCAGCGTTAATTTCCTCTACCTCGCCAACTCAAGGACAGCAGCTTACTCATTGGAGCTTGACAAACTACTTGTGCTGCACAGAACCACTCTAATTCTCTTGTGTAGGAGCAGAGCTTGTGCCCATGCAGGCAGCATGGACTTTTTTTTTTTTGATTGCCACTAGACATACTGTACACCAGCCTGCTCTTACTTGTATAGTGATGCTGGATCAATAGGTATAGGGGTTAAAGTCTCAACAGAAATCTCTCGTTATTATCATCCTTCTCTAGGTGTTAGAAACATATTTCAGGACGCTGGATAAAAGTTCATGTAAGGGAAGTGTGTTGTTATCACCATAGATGTAGCAGTTTTATTAAAAAGAAGATGTTTTTTATGGGGTTTTTGAATTATCCTGTAGAAAACTTTGAGTGGTGGATTATTTTTAAAGAGCAGCCATGGAAGGAATCAATACCCAACATCTCACTTAATTAAGATAAAAATAATAATAAGAAAAAATATGAAAAATATAAATAAATATGAACTATGATACAAAATAAGAAAAGAGTTATCAAATCACACTGACAAACACTACGTTTTTTATGCTAAACTTTCATTGAATTTCATTGAGAATTGTTTTGTCGCTGTCCGAGGTTCTGAAAGCTAAGCAGCAGGCTTATCGTGACTTTGTGTAAATAACAAAAGAATCAACAACAAAAAAAAAGTAAAATGGAAAATACATTAAAAAATAAATATTGTGCCAATGTTAATTGCAGTTGAAGTACGCTTAGGCAAACATTTGGACTCAAGTATTTAGATGACTCAATTATACAAAACTAAATTAAAGACAACATAGGGAATTTTGTTTTTTGCAAACCACAGATTGTTCTTGCTATCATCAACCTGTCTGTGTCACAAAGGATCGTGCTATTCTCTGCTTTGCAAAGCTTTTCTCAAACTACACACCCCACCCAAACGACCAACAAAAATATTTCAATTAATTAATTAAAAGATAAACAGTTTAGCTGAACTTACGAGTGCCATCAAACCGTGTAGCTATAGTGTCCAGAAACGTATTCTGAGGCGCTAATAATCCCTTCATCACAGGCATTTTCCCTGATTAATGTCGAGGTCCCCATCAAAGTTACTGAAGAGAGGGCGTAAGTCGTCCAAATGCGTTAGGCGCCCTCATTTAGGCTGCCAAAGCTCTGTGAGAGCCACCAGGCAGTCAGAGATCCACCAACTCAGCACTACGCGAACCCTGGCTGGGAAACAGTGCACGTCATGCGCGCGCCCGTTGAGGAGGGAGGACGGTGAAGCCCGCAGCTGCAGATCGGGTAACTGCCAGAGGCGAGGGTGAAACTTTCTATTGTTGATGTAATAAATGTTTGACCATTGCTTAATGCGCTCTGCAACAACAGGTGCAGATACAAAAAAAGAAAGGATCTATAGAAAGAAATAAAGAAAAAAACAACAACACAGACACTCATAACAGTGAAAATGTAATTGGTGTATAACGTCAACAGACCATCATGACATTTCCACAGTGAAAAAAGTGCATATGAGATGTGTGAGCTCATCAACAAAACACATAAAAGGAGAGGGGTGGGGGGTTATAATAAAAAAAGAGTATATAGATCCCTGCTTCTCTTTAAGACGCATTTAATTACAGACCTTTGAAATATTTTTTTTTTCTTTTTGCAAAGCAGTGCCAAACCTTTGTTTATTTTATCTCCCATCGTTTGTGGAAATTGCAAGAGTTTTGGCGCCACCTGCTGGTTAATTCAATAGATGCTGAACGAACTTTCAACAACCAAGATCACTTACATTACAGCGCCATCGTGTGAGCAGTTTGCTGCAGAAACAGTCATTAAGTTATATTTTTCTTGATCTTGAACTTGTTTTTTTTTTAATAAAAAATCCACCCAGGCACACCCTGCAATCAAAAATTATTCCAATAAAAGCCCATGTACTTAATTTTCTCTTGTGTCTAAGCCTTATTCCCTGCATAATAATGTCTATTACAGAAGGATTCCCGTCCATTTCCTCAATGCAACTTATCTAGATCTGCTGGACTTTCAATACAGCAATATGTTCTAAGCATCAGTGAGATAAATAGACATAGATTAGACTAAGTGTTCATTTTCTCTCCCCAGACAAACACCCCCAGATGAAAGGACAATCTGTTCCAGAACATTTCATTTTTTTTAAGAGCAAAGTTTTTTTTCTCTCTCTCTCTCCAATAGCAGGAGATCATCTTTAATCCAATTTAAGACTCTTAGCCTTCTCAAACCTTTTCTGTAAAAGCTTAGGAAAACTCTTCAGATCTAGGTCTGATAATAATAAATGCTCATAGAGAGCAGCCTTTAATAGACAAGGCTTCAATCTATTTTGGAAAACCTAAAAATCCTGACATAAAATAAATAAAATTGAATGTCAGGAAATATGGGAAATTCCAAAATCTTCAAACATTGGGAATTTATTACTACGCAATTTTTCACATGTTTGAACTTGCAAACAATTCATTGATTGCATTTATCAATTGATTAATAAAGCTTTAAATGTCTACCATGTATGCTAAATATATAGTTGTTTACTCTACAGATGTTTTATATATCTTCCTTTATGTGGCAGTTTTATCATTACTGTTAACTCAACCAAATGTTAATTATAAAGCAGATTTTCTCCAACCAGCCTCCCATACCCCTTCTCTCCCCCAAATAAACTTATGTTCCCACTTACAATAGTGTATAATGTTATTTTTTCTATACGGAAAGTTAGGAGAACTTATTACAAAGTTTAAAGCTCCATGCTCAATTTTACTGATGTTTAGATTTTGAAATATCTAACATCTATATTTGAAATCCTAATTCAATTATCAGGATTGCAAACCTTTAGTTTTTCTAAAATATCAACACAGTTTTTCTTAAACTTCTCTTACCCCATTGGTTGCATGTGTAGAAACCTGTATTGATAATTGATAATCCTTGACTTTTTAAGTCTTACAACCACAAATATATAGATTTTTATTTGGCTTGTGTAATAAATTAGAACTAAATAATGTATTGTCATGTAAAATGATTGCTAAAACAAAATTACTAATGCAATCTGAAAAGTGTTGTCTGCATTAGTGTTGAGCTCACCCCGAGTTAATAAATCCAGGAAAAAAAAAAAAAAAACAGTTTTATCAGTTTTTTTATTAAAAAAAATTCACATTGTAATTTTCTCAAACATAATAATTAAAATGTTATTTTTTCTTTTGAAATTTTTTTTTCAAATTTCTTTTTTTGTAGATTTGCACTATTTCAAAAACGTATTTTACAGATCACTTTCTCTTCATTCCAGTACAAATCCTGGCTCTTGACTCGCACGATGAGTTATAAATATGTTGTTTCCAATGTCTAAGCAGACTAAAAGAAATTTCCTCTTCATTTCAAAGGAAAGCTTGCCCCCAAAAGTGAAGACATTGTGATCTGTAAAATGCAAATAGAATAGAATACAATAGAATTGAATAAATAAATTGTGGCTCACCAGACAGAGAGTGCTAAAATACAACTGCTGAAAAAAAAAAAAAAAAACTTGTTCTTTTCTTGCAACATGTAATGGAACAGAGTCCACTGCATGTTGGCTTTGGTGGCTAGTTAGCCCTTTCTGGTAAATGTATGGTTGTCCCATAAATGATCGTTAAATAATAAGAGTATATCACCAGTGGCATTCATAAGTAACTCAATGCTATATATTTATTTGTATTTCTTTACTTATTTGCAACTTTACGACTAGCCTATCTGATTTATTCCTTAATTGTTACAATTGTTGTTACCATATGTTCAATTAGTTTCCTAAATGCTTACAAAGCTGGAATATTTCTTAGGGCAACAGTTTGCAGTTGATTTTATTTGGGCTTATCAGACTATAGGAGATCAACTTCGTATATTTATATTTATATGTAAAACATTTTGCAAACCTTTATCATATTTTGTATACTTCTTAATTACCTTAGATGCTTTTTTTGTGTTGGTCTATCTAATAAAATCCTAATGAAATAAATTTAATCTGGTTTAAATGTGGTGCAAGGAACTCTAATAAAAGATTAGGCAAATATTGAGACAACTATTCACAAACATGTCCTATCAAAATATGACACAACCAACCTATCCTTTCTAGATCAGAGACACTGTTACAGCAAGAGACTAAACGCCAAAAGCCACCTACTCAAATCTTCCACTAACAAAGACGCTGTAACTGCAGTGATGTCAAAGTTTAGTCATCATGTGCTCCAAGGCAAACCACAAGGAAGCAAACATCCATTAAGTGACTTCAGACGAGCTCACAAACATTTGAACAAACGCATTCGGCATGCACGGTTAGAAATGTGTGACTCATGTCCCTGAGGTGAGGCACTGAGAAGTAGTTAAGCACAACGAGTTGCTTCCATTAAACGTGCCGGCTAATAAGATTAAAACTGACAGCCAACAGACAGGGAAGGCTTCACCTGACTAAACGAATAGCTGGAGCATCATTTAATCCTGATCAGTGTTCCAAAACATTTTATCTGTATATATGTGGCCTTATTATGGTCAAACTGAAGGAAAAGTTGAGTCTAAAGTAGTTTCTGTGTCCTCATCAATAACTTTATTATAGTGTAATAAATTAGCACCTGCTGGCTGCAGTTGCTCTTTGATATTGTTTTTTTCAATTTCCAACCAAGGTTTAGTTAAGGTATCATGGATTAATGCTATTTTTAAACTCAGAACCTCAGGATTCCAAGCTCTATGCCCTGACCACTAGGCCACCACTCCCCAGTGAAATCATTAGGGGGATTTCCCAGTGAGGTCATGTTCTTTTCCATAGCTTACTTTAGATTTTACTACATATTCAGCATAAATGAAAACCGTTAACTATAACAACAATAACAAGTGAATGATTTCAGTGACACATGTGGATTTCAATGACTCCACTAGAGGTCACTAAAAGGTAAGCTTAAGTAATTAGTCTTTAGAAAATTCTAAAATATCCTGATAGAATAAAATTTATTTTGAAATGATTTCTCCTAAAATAACTTTTGCTTGTTCACCACAGATTAACTCTAATAAGATAATGCGCTATAAGCTTAGTCTAGATAGATAGATAGATAGATAGATAGATAGATAGATAGATAGATAGATAGATAGATAGATAGATAGATAGATAGATAGCAAAAAGTCAAGTGTTGATTTAACTCTGACAGAGTTGATTTTAACACTTTTTCAGGGTTTATATAGGTCCACACTCTTAAGAGTTTAATTGACACAATTGAAATAGTTAAGTTTTTAACACTGTAACAGAGTTCCTTTTTTAACTTACATGGGAGAGTAAAATGAAGTCTGTGTGGACATAACAGTTAACACTGATGCAAGGACAAATATTAACTCCTTTGTTAGAGTTGATTTAAATTATTAAAGTTTTATCTACTAAAAAATAAGCCACTTTATGACTGGTAAATCATAAAACAAAATTAAAAACAAATTTTAGATGCTTTATTTATTATTTATTTTTCCATTTGTGTTTGCAACACTTTAAATTGTGGTACAATGAACAAACACTCGTCAGAAACTCCATAGGATTTCTGAATATCAAATGGCTTATGAAATTTGAGATTTTGGGATTTTTTGTGTTACATTTTCTTACACATAAAGCATGTCAAAATGTTTAGTTTGACTTACTCACAGGAGAGCACAAGGGGCTGGTTAAGTTGCCTCACTCCTTAGTCTTCATACATATTGTCAACGTAAATGTTATACACTTTTGTCTGCTAAAATGTATAAAAACTCATTAATGCAGCATGATAAGAGACATTATACACAAAATGTGCTTTGAACAGCTCATCAAATGCTCCTAGAGAGCGGTTGGCCTGGCATGGGTTGAGGCAATTTTCCATCACTATGTAGAAGCTGGAGATGTTCCTCTAAACTGCAGCATGACTAGGATTTAAAAACGATACACCAAGCCATAAGAAATTGACATACAGCTACAGCCATTAGAAAACAAAATAAGATTCAATTATCTAACAAAAGAAATTCCTGTCCAACCAGACATCTTCAAAGATGCCTAATTACCACCAGTATTTATGCATGTCTATGAAAACCAAGTGAAAAATTATGTATATGTTTTAATTGAATTACCTTATGAAAGACAAAAAGTCTCCACGTGGTAGTGGAAGGAGATGTAGCAGCGGTAACAAGGGGGCCGTTTATTGGACATACGCTGATGACAGATTCATATAATGTAGAATCAGAACTATGAGAACATAGAGCCAGGGTTGAATACTCTGAACAGTCAACCATGGTCAGATATATTCAGATTCTGTCATGATGGGTTAAAGATGCAAGCCCATATGCAGAACACTATGGAGGCTGGGTAAAAGGTTAACAGAGTTTATTGAAGTTTCACAAAAACACAAGGTTATGTACTGGATCTGGAACTGGTCCGGGCTGGTTCACTGAAGTCTTGACTGGGACCAGAGACTGTTGATTTGCAGAGTTCACGAGGAGCTAAAGCGTCTAGCTTCAGACTTAGCATGGCAGACCTTGATCTGAGCTTCCAGCTCTTCACAGAGAACAGCAGGGGTAACCACATAGGAATCTTCAGGTTGATTACACATAGGAATCTTCAGGTTGGCTCACCAGCGCTGATTGGCAGGTTAAGCTCACCCAGAGCTTCAGGCTAGAGACAGGTTTCCTGTGAGGCAGCTCACCCGGAGCTTCAGACTAGCGACAGGTTGCCAAACTAAGATCAACACTGCGGCGTTGAAGCAAGGTCTGGCAGGTGCTTATAAAGGGAAGGTCTCCTGATGAGTAGATGCGTCTCAGGTGTGCTGGAAGATTCCAGCCCTAGGAGACCCACGGCGCACTCTGCTGGAGACAGAAGGTAGTTTCCAGATCCCAACAGTAACTCCAGTCCAAACAAAACAACCAAGAGCAGAAGAGGATCCTCGGCGCCCTCTGGTGGGCAAGCCTGAGGATCCCAACAAATACTCACTAGATGCTTTATCCTGGTCATCTCCTTGACTGCACCAAACTTCTTAACTCAGGTGTTGAAGTGAGACGCCTAGCCTCTTCTATGACAATTGGCTTGAGGAAAATTCAACTCTGAAACCTTTTACTCTAAAATATTAACTCTTTAATTTTTTCTATGTAGATTAGATAGATAGATAGATAGATAGATAGATAGATAGATAGATAGATAGATAGATAGATAGATAGATAGATAGATAGATAGATAGATACAGATAGATAGATAGATAGATACAGACAGACAGACAGACAGACAGACAGACAGACAGACAGACAGACAGATTCTCATTAAAGGTTGAGTCTAAGCAGGCATCCCCAACCTCGGTCCTCAAGGCCCCCTGTCCTGCAGGTTTTAGAGGTTTCTCTGCTTCAGCACAGCTGGTTATAATGATTGCAGGAGACCAAAAGCCTGTTAATCAGCTTTCAATTAAAATCAGCTGTGCTGGAGCAAGGAAACCTCTAAAACCTGCAGGACAGGGGGCCTTGAGGACCGAGTTTGGGGATGCCTGGTATAAAGTATTCCCTGTACAAAGGAGACAGAGATATACAGCGATATTTAGGAGTTTGCATGCTGGTGTAATGTGCAACAAGTCTGCACAAATGATCTCATGCCAGTTGCGAGCAGATTCAAAAGATTTACATGCAAAAATGTCTGATCAAAAACAGCCTGCGATTGCAAGAGAAACCAAAATATGGAATTCAGAGAGCAGTGTAAATCCATTCCCCTTCTAACTTGCCAAAACCATCCCTCCACCCATCAAACAGCAGCCGGCTCACTAACCATATCATGAGTTTATAATAATCCACATCACATCCAAGGCGAATGAGGTGGAATTAAAATCTAACCTAATTTGGGGAGATACACGGCTGTGTAAGTAGTAGGGTGTCCCATGAGATGGGGCTCCAATCGACAGAGCCGTGTGCTGCTCCGGTAGCATGCTCTGTGAGCGTGTAATGGTCTTAATCATCATTTAGCATGCCAGCCTCATCTACACTGTATCCTGCCAGTGATAAAATAGCAAAGCTGAGGGTGACAGAGAGAGTGCAATTTAATCGTCTAAGGATGTAAAAATTGTGGCACACACAGAGCAGCATAAGGTAACTTTAGAACAGCCTGAACTTATGTTGCAGCATACCTGGAGGTGCATGTGGGAAGATGCAGACACAAGAACACAGATGTTGGCAGGCTGCTGACTGACATCTCTCTCACTGAATTAGTCACGAAGAGTGATGTGTAACCAGCCGTGACACGTTCTGGCTGGGGAGATAGTCTAATTCACTTTGTTTAATTAGTCAAAAGTAGTAGAGCATTGGTTGCTCCCTCTCCCTAATCATGCACTTTTGGGTGTTTTAGCATCTGCACATCTGTGGCAAAACAGACCAGTAATCACACCTGCTGGAAGTTTCGGGGGCAAGATTTCAACTCGTATCCGTTACAACAAAGGGACGCTTCTACCATCATTTATCTTCCATCCATATCTTCACTGTGAATCCTTTGGATCATCTACAGATCACGTTTTTAATTGGAAAGTGCCTCCAATCCATAATGAGCCACAGTGGGCATGCTGGCTAATGAGTGACTGAAGCTTAGTGCTTTCTGCAGAGTGGAAGAAGAAAAGGAGGAAGCATTGCCTGTCCAATTTATTTAATCTTTATAAGGTAGGATTTAGCAAAACAACATCTAAAAGATCTTTTTATGTGACCTGTGCTGTTCTAATATTTTCTAAGTTGCTATTTAGATGTATCTGAATTTCCAAACAAGTATGTTTTTAAACTTTGGTGCACAGAATTTAAGAATGAACACAATCTTTTAAATCTATATTCTGAAAAATACATTTCAGAAAAAAAAAAAATCAAACATTCAGCCAATTTTAGGATTTTAAACCTTGAATTTAAAATACTTTCTTTCCATAGTAGCATCTGTCATATACCGCTCTATGGAAATAAATATAATTTATATAATTATATCCTTGGTACATTAGCAAGTCAGAATTTTTGGGTACTTACTCTGATCTTTTGTAGAGTTAAAATTTAACATTTTATATCAGATATTTTAGTTACATTTCTATGACATATCTTATGACCAGAATAGATTTTCAGCTGTATTTCCATGCCCATGTTTTTTGAACCATATTCTCACTCTAACAAAATTAGACTAAACAGCACAGATGGGTAATGAAGCTGAAGTGGTTCTCTGGCTGAGCTGTTGATTAAGTTCATAAAACTTAGAATCGAGTCAGACTCCACTCAAAATTTGATTTCTTTATACTCCGCTGATGATTTCATTAAAGAATTTGGGCTTGGCTTCAACTTCCACAAAACTGACTCACTCTGATTTGAACCCCACTTGATGTGAGGTCAAATAAATGATGTTTTCTGCCTGTTGTCAATCACTTATGCTGCATCTAAGGTGCTGTTTGCCTGCTTTTCTTCTACATCCTACGATGACAGCAACGAGTCCAAAGGTGGTAGAGAAGTCTTAACATCCTGTTGAAAGTTGAAAAGATAAACAAAAAGTCTCCTCACCCAAAAAACATGCAGGAGTCAGAATAGTTTTGAACAAAACTTTGATTAGGATTTTAATCCAAAAAAAGAGCCTCAAACCGGTTCTTAAATGTAACCTGAAGTTCATGCATGACATTATATATGGGATGCAAGAGCTGCCACGAAAGTCTGGCCATTGTGTTCGGTGATGGGCAAATGCAATAATTTAAGACAAGAGTGCCACTCTTTTAAAGTTCAAATGGTAATTGTTTAATTCTTAAAAAATTCTTTTCATTATTTTTACTTTCCAGTTTTTAACATATGTGCAAAATGCGATGTTTTAGTTAACACTTAGATTTAAAGTGTTATGCTAAAAAAATGTTTATTAATTTATTTTTCCATACACAAATTTGTAAGACACAATGAAACAGACGCATGGCATAAGATTTATGTTTCGATGAAATATATTTTTATTTATATGATCTGCTGTATTTTGCTGATAGTTATGGTTTTATTGAATTACCTAAATCCCCACATCCACAGGCAGGTTCACACAGCGAGATTTTAAAATAGTTGTGTGATTTTGAAAAACTTTAAAGACCCCAAACATGGAAATAAAATCCGGGGGACAGAACAGTTGTAGCTGTACAGTGTGCTGTTTTCAGCCACTTGACAAGCACAGCACAGCTACACAAGAGCTCACTATGATGCTTTTGACGTGCATCAAGCAAAGTATACAGACCCATCTGATGAGTAAGGGTTATTATCCTGGCTTTAGATGGTACGTTGTTGATGTTATCCCCAGCCATAGCTCCCTTAAGTTGCCCAATCAACCTGGAATTTCCTGCTGCTGTTAGTAGTGGCTGAATATTTTTTTGCTGAACATTTTTGACAGTCTAAGTGAACGTAGGTATTAATCATAAAAATGTTTTGCCATAGTAAGAAACATTTTAGTGAGGTAATCATAGAGTTCTTGGATATAGTGACTGCAGCTCCGGAATCAGCTGATTGGTTGATGTGCCGCATTGAGCTGCAATAGTTCCGATTTTCTCCTGCCTCCAGCCTTTGATTTGAATGCAATACAGGATATCGGGTCAAGAAAAATAAATATGTTGGATTTCCAAGAGTGCAGTGTCTCAGAAAGGTGAAAATCAGGGCAGAAATCAGGATGATTGTCCTGCTAAGACAGCTTTGACCAATTCTATTAAATTTAGTGTGCTTAAATTTGATAAAAATTACTGGAAATTAGAGAGGCAGCCACATCAATCCTTCCTTCAAAAAACTATAAATAAAGATAGATGATTTAAAGGAACAAACTTATGCTTAATAATCAAGTATTTGTAATTCAACCATGAAACTGGTAATGTCACAAGTTGTAATGGGCACACAGCTAGGTCGTTTTGTTTTGATTAAACCAAGAGCAAGAGCATCCAAGCAGGCAGATAGCATCAAAATCATGTCTTATAAAATCAACTTGTTCACCAAATAAACGTTGTACAGTTTTTTGTTTTTTGTTTTTAATGATTCTTGTTATTTTAATTATTTGACACCCTTTTATCATATACATATGATATTGAAAAAACAGCTTGTGCTGTTGTATCTGTTAACACAAAAACTAACCATCTCTTGATCCCATTGCAGACAGATGCAGCAACAGCAATGTGAATTTTATTTCATTATTTAATCAAAAATAATCCTAGCAGGCATGCAGCAGACTGCAGACCCATGCTTTGTATCAAACTCAAATTGGCTGAGGAGGACCATTTTAGATTTAAATCATTGTAGAGGGCTCTCTATATAATATTCAACCTGCACTGAATGTTACTGATTATATTAATAACAGGATTACATTTTTCGACAGTGAGGGGTCCTGCTTTCACTAAAAATAAATAAAGTCGTCGATAGACTTTCCAATTGAAATGTTTGTTGCAACTTGGCCTTTGTTAAGTAATTTAAGTAGAATATAATTTTTTGAGGAATATTAGTCATTTACACGTTTGAATCAGCCTTATTTATATGGTTTGGGAAATTAATGAGACCCCTAATCAGAGGTGATCTATATGGGAAGGCCCTTAAGCTGAAGAACATGATTGATTGGAGTTGTAGATAGTAGTGCACCAGAGGGATTCTGGATGAGAGAAATAAGTTCACAAGAAAATCTATATTTATAATGGTTAGGTATGTTTTCCCCATTTGTATGGAATAAAGTCATTATGGCCTCTTTGGGCAATAATAAATTAAATTGAATTGTCTGAGAAAGCAAGAAATTAGGAAAAACTCCCTCAGGTTTAGCTTTTTTTTTTTTTACTTTATGGACAATTTGTTCAAGTTAGGACAAAATCCCTGTTATCTCTCTTGAGGGATAATCACAGGAGTGATAAAGAACCTTGGATATGAGTGCCAAGTGCAGGCTTTGTGTACAGATTTGAGCTGTAACATTAAGTCAGCTAGGAGAAACATTTTAAAAGGTCTAGATGAAGGGATTCCCTGGTATGGTCCTTGATCTACCAAGTCAGAGCTCTCAAGGTACACAAGTGAGATAAGCTTCATCATGATCTTGAAGACTGCTTATCACATTTAATAGCGTAATCTTTCCAATAAAGATGCGTTTGGCTCTTGGTTCAGAAGCATCCAAGTTAGACTCAGATGTCAGATGTTGTTTAATGTGACCATGCAATCAGCAAACTTTCTTTCCTCTTGATCAAGACGCTTTATTTTCCAAAATCAAAACAAACTTAGATTTTCTTACCGCAACATGACGTGACAGGAAGATCATATCGGCTCATTTCGTTCCTTTTTTGCCACTCAAAAAAAACAACAATAATCAAAAGCGGTCAAAAACTATATGGCTGCGTTGACTGAATCCAAAAGCTCACCCGGCCCCAATAGCCAACTCCAATATAATCCAGGTTTTGCAGTCACCTGTCCATAATGAAGGGGAGGAGGCGAGAAACAGCGTAAATTATGAATGGCAGCAAAACACAACTAAACAAATTCATGATTTCATAATTAAGTCAGTCAACTTATACTTCTAACCAAAATATTTCATGTCCATACTGCATATATCATACCAAAACCAGACAAAAATAGTAAACTAGAAATAAATATTCAATCATAAATCAAGCATTTGGCTCCAACAACATTATATATAGTGTTTGATCACTTGATTGCTGGAAACAAGAATTAGCGCACCTGTTGGTTCTATTTAAGTTTCTTTACTTCTTTATATGTCTTATCCTGGTCATAGGGTGAGACATTAAACAATGTAAAGGGAATATCAATTTAAAGAAGTGTTCACTTTTTAGAATTTAAATCTATAATTTCTCTATTCTGAAAGGGAAAATCCTTATGTGCATTGTGAGAATGGGAAATTTTTTTTAACTGGTGTTAAACTTTTTGAAATATTCAAATGGTTTTTCCCCACTTTATTTTGGTGAAGAGTTTTTAATGTTGGGGGGGGGGGCTCCTTGCTATCACCCTAATCTTAAACTAAATGTCAGTTCAATCTGGAAAAACTTACAGGAAGAGAAAAGACAATTAGGAGAAATGTATTGATACAATTACTTTGTCGTTGAGCAAGCATGAAGCAACAGTGGAGAGGAAAAACTCCCCATTGGGAAGAAACCTCTGGCAGAACCAGGCTCAACATGGCGGTCTTCTGTCGGACCAGTTGAGATGAGACAAGGAACGCAGTAAGAGTCCAGGAGGAATGACACTGATGAAGTTTTAGCTACGATGGTGGAGGAGGGTTGGAGGTGTATGAAACTGTATCATCAGGAGCAGACAGGTGCATATCAGAGGCCTTTTTAGATTAACTTTGGATGCTGATTGGCTTTCGTTGAGGTGTTGTTCAAAACTGATTGGCTGTGTTGCAGGTGGATATAGGAGAGCAATCAGTTTCTTCAGTTGAACTTCCGCCTGGGCTCCACATTTAAGGCAGGGACTCTGACTGCACAACAAAGTATTTATATCACCCAGGAAGGAAAAAAAAAGGAAAAAGAAAGAAAACCACTTTTAATCCACTGTATGTGAAGCTGGGAACAACTTTAGGGGTTAAAAGTAGCCTATCAGGTATGTTTAAAAACACTTTGCCTGTAGGCTGCAGGTTAATACCATGGAGAGCTCCAAAACCCTAAAGACAATGCAAACAGCCTGCTGTAGAAAATAAACAGATTTATGCGCAAATGTCACATTTAATACACTTACAGCGCTCGCGCGTGAATTCATTATTAGACCATATGTTAATGCAGCTGCTTCTGTGTATTTCTGTGTGCGTGTGTGCTGAAGTGGGAGGGGGCAGGGGGTCTCTATATCTCTCTCTCTCTCTCTCCGCATAGTGGCGCTCTGAAGTACAACAACAATCGCTGTCCTGGAGTCTGGTGCGTGCTCGATGGGTCGGAGGAGGCTGTCTTTGCATTGTTCCTTCTGCAGTTTGATGCTGGCAGATATAGAGGTAGACCTGGTGATCTGGATGGGTGAAGGAAGGTCGCTCTGAACTTGTACCGATCCACATTCAGCCTTCAGCTGAGGTGCAGGGAATAAGGATAAACAGCATCCTGCAGGCATGGGAATATCTGGATGCCGTGGCGTAAATATTTGATATAACAGATAGAAAGAGGAGCGTATGATAAGGAGAGTGCAGACAGGAGACGTGGCTGGATCGATGGAGGCAGAGGAAACACATGGCTAGAGATGCTTTCTGCAAGAACGGGCTGGTGGTAAACGATCACACCTCGGGTCTTGCACAAACAGGTTGGTTTCACTTCGATCAAACTTCGTTTGATGCCAAAAATCGGAGCTGATAGAGATGCAGAAAATGAATTGAATTTGGCTGCATAGCGACGCGCCTGGTTTTCACTGGTTTATTTGGAACCTTCCAGGACTTTAGTCTGAAATAGAGGCTTTTCTATGAGCCCGAAGGTCATAACCTTCACTGAAAGGGATATCCCGTCTGGAAACATACTTAGATCTGTCCACAAATCTAGATTTATCATTCAAACATAAGCAGGGGGCGCAAAAGTTGGTTCCAAATTCTTGTAACTCTCAGTGCTGCAGGATAAACTGAAATAAATGATGAAATCTGTTCTTCCACACATTATTTTTCCTATTTCATTTATGTTGAAGTCTGTTTTGTATATGTAACATTGTTTTCTCTTAGATTCCATCATTTGTATCAGATTTAAATACAAAAGTATGCAATTCATTTCGTTTAACAGCATCTCTCACAATAATAAAAATGACATAATGCTCATAAAAAGCAAATAAGATAAACAGAAAAAAATAAAGCATACCTCAAACCAAACTAATATAGCCCTTTTGTTTGTTTGGCAAATTTTTTTATTATTATTATTATCTATTATTCAATTTATTTATTTAGTTTTTGAAAAATAAAAACATCAATTTCATCCAGAAGCAGTTTGCCATAAGCCATGGTAGGAGACACAAACATTTCTTTAAGAAAAAAGACCTTAGACTCGTTATCTTCAAGTATAACATCCCTAACTCACAGTTACAGACATACTTCTCAAGTTCTCTCACTAAGCCTAAACCATTCTGTAAGAAAAATGGAAGAGAATTTTAGCCTCCAAATGTGCAAAGCCTGAGTAGACATGAATTTAACTGATTTGTAACTTTATTGCCTTAGAGAGCTGTTTGGGTATTAATGTCATGATGGAAGCGGAATTTGTGAGGGTTGTACAGCCATGTCTGATCATGTAAAAACAATAATCCAAGATCAAGGCTGGTACTACATTTTTTTAAAATCCCTTTTAGTCTCATTATCTACATAAATTTAAACAGGTATTCAAACTCACTTGCCATATAATTCATTTCTTGATGCATCTGAAATATTAACAAACTCTTGTTTAGTTTTTAAGCTATAAAAATTTAAATTTTTGTTTGATCACTTGATGATATTTTCTTCAAAAAGTAGTGTGTAGACGGGAGGTTGTGCTTTTATTTGTTAGATACTTCATGTTTTCTGTCCTGTTTTGTTTGAAAAAATTGACTTAAAGGCAGAGCAGAGCTCAATTTAATGACAGAGATAAAGAAAACAAAAACGTTATGCCCAAGGAGCTCAAAACGGAAGAACAGGAACAGGATGCATGAAAAAGACAAGGAAAGGCAGGGGCAGCTGAAGAGACCAGCCATGAGCAATGATAACCAGGGAACTTATGTGCAGAGGGAAGTGAGGAAAAAGGCATGGCAAAAACAGGTGAGCGTAATTAGATAAGCTAAGACTAATGAAGGACAAAGACAAAGGAAGCTTAGGGGAAGAGAGAAATAAACAAGAGCTGTACAGACAAAAAACAAAGGGAAGGAATCTAGCAAATCTACACAGAATAAAGAAAGAAACCAAGAACTAGTCCTCGAAAAAATTTAATATTTAAATGTCAACAACTGGAGAACATATGCAGCAGAGAAAAACAAAAGAAACTCAGAACCTTAAACACATATCATCACAGCTTATTTTCAATGGTATTTTGGTTTTGGTCAACCACTTGTGATTGATTAATCATTTGATGCTTTTTGTGATTAATTAATTCTTATTTACATTTTAATATTCTTTCTTAATCAAATCAAGGGAAATAAACAAAACAAAAACTCTCCCAATCTTTTTAGGGGCAATAGAAGTTGCTAAGCTAGAAGGAGACGGCTTCAGGATTCATCTGTAGGATTAGGCTTTAGGATAGAATTGATTGATTTATAAACATTAAGATAATGAATAGAAGTTTAACCTTGCTACAAAACTAATGTTCTTCTAGGGAGTAGGTTGAAATACGGCTGCATCTAACACAACGGACAGCTGATCCCAGAGCTGTACCCTGAAATTGTATTACACATGAAGCAAGGCCTATATAGACTCTGAGCTGAATTCATTCCAAGTAGATGGAGAAACAGCTCAGTCTTGTTATTAAGGAAAATTAGTCCATCTTATCAGATTTTTTTATCTGTAATGAAATCACATTGTTTTAATGCGAGGAGTGCCAGTGGGTCCCTGCGACCGTGCCCCTGGATTAAAACTTTTGGTACTACTTAAATAAAAAATATGGACTCAATCATAATTAACTAATTTTACTGATAAATCCACATTTTCCTATGCATATAGAAATGACCTTACCTGTTTTCTCACTGTCTGACATTAAATCACACTAAACGTTTAGTTTAAGGTCTGTAAGAATGACCTGATAACCATCTTTCCATGTGATGCGTTCTAGTTTGTGAAGTGCACCAGTCCCTCCTGCAACAAAACATCCACACACCGTGGTTCTGCCACACCCTTTCATTGTATTTTGATTTCAGGTTTACAAGCTAGGGTTGAACGATTTTGCCAAAAATCAAAATTGCGATTTCTTTTAACCAAATTTGTGATGAAGTGCTAGCTTCTTGCAAGCATTGATCTAGCTGCAACTCTCACTAGCTTTCTGTGTGGGGGACAAACCAACTTTAAGTGTTTTACTGCCACACAAAGGTCTGGAGTGAGAAATTCTGAGTCTTAGTATGTTAAATATACATAATGTGATTAATATTGAATGCCTCTGTGATTGGAAATTTCGTTTTGTTCAATTGCAATTATATAGCCAATGCAATTAATTGCACCACCAATATTCCGTGCATACTGGCTTTTTATGTTGCTGCTGAAGTAATTGCTTCTTCCTTGCTGAGTGGCATTTCATCAAATGTTGGTTTACTTAAAACCGTCGCCGGTCGCCGGCGACCCAGTTGACCTTAAATAAGTAATAATTCAGAATGCATACAGTTCCACCGGTAAATTTTTTTACCAGCAGGTAGAGCGATTGCGCGCAGCTCCAAGCTGATATATTAAAATGCTCTTCAAAAAAGACCTATCATTTCCAGTGCAGGTTGGTCTGTGTTCTAGTAACCCAATTTTTATTTATATATTAGGAAACTAGAGGGTGTTAGCTTTTAAATAATGTATTGCAAATGTAAGTTGGGCTTACAGTTCGTAAGTTATTTGCTTTTCTATTTGGGTATGCAAAATAGGCGAGGATTACCCAAAATGAGGTGGATGTTAAGATGTTAGGAATTGCTAGTTCCGATAATCTCTTTTTAGTTTCAGTCAGAATTTTTCAATCAGTCAGGGATGACCTGAAAATTTGGGCCACTGAAAATCTACAGCCAAAAATTATAGAAAAGTGCATTTTAGCTTTTCGGCCGATAGACATTTAACTCCGAAACAACCCGGCGGAAACTTGTGATAATGTAATAAACAGCACATTCAGCACAAAGAAATGTTGTTGAGCGCGAAAAATGTAAAGCACTGAAGCAAGAGAGGACAGGTAGCGGAGCAAGATTTGTCAGACGTTGCACATCAGTCTCACTGCGTGCACATATCAGTGGCACGAAATGCCATAGAAGGTCCCAATCACCATTCTGAAGATGAGAAGGAAAGAAAGCTGGCATAAAACATGCCCACTACATCTGTGGAGGACTTGTTTAAAAAAGCAAGAAACATTCCCAGTAATTCTGCAAGTCCAAGGGCATAACAAGAAGATGTCAGGGGTAGGCCTAAAATGCATTTCAACAATATAACTTCATTTGGTTTTACGTTTTTTGTTTTTTGGCCTTGGTTTCCAAATTTTGCGTTTTCGGTTGTGACCAATTTCCATTGTGGTGCATTCCTGGTCCTTTTAAATCTGGGGTTGAAAAGCAACAACAAACAACAACAACGTGTTCATCTTTGAGCAAAAATTAATCTCTCTCCAGAACAGTATGATGGTTGAAGAATTTATGTTCACGTCTCTACCTTTAAACCCTGTAGCCCGTTCAGAACAATAGAACTAGACATCTATAGAAATACGGTTCTCCTGATTGCTTGACCAGTTTCTTTGAAAAGACAAAATAAAGCAGTATATCTAAGATGTTTATTAATATATATACAGAAAGGTGCCTCTATTTAACTCAAATGTTTATAAATTAACCAGCTTCATAAGTTATGCTCTACATCTCCTCATGAAAGTGTAAATATGTATATTGTAAGGGTAGATTCAGAAAATCATAGCAGACATTTGAACACTAAGAACACAAATTAAAAAGTTTTCTTAAAATTTTCTGATGTTTATGGCCCTCTCTCAGAAGTGTGAAACCACAGATGGATCCAATGTGTGATGGAGTTAAGAAAACTGAGTCCAATGATGCGACTGTGAACCCTCGGCCCCCTCCAGCTAAGATAGCTCGACTAGAACAATACAAGATGGGACCCTCAACTCCAGAAAGGGGGAGACAGGGGAGTCCTGCGCCCAAAAGTCCTTGCTCCACCCAGAAATCCACTACAGCAAGCTGGCACTCTAAAGGTACTGGGTCAGGATAAAAAAAACTGTCAGTAAGAAGAATAACTTTTAAATGATCAAATCTGACTCATTCTTGAAATAAATAAGTTCTCTTTGAATATATGAACTTCTCGTGATAAACCTGTTGTCTCTCTGGCACCCTAGGAACCCTTCTTCCTGTGTTCTGTGTGGTTGAGCACAGGGAAAGTTCTGTGGAAGCAGAGAAAAGAGACGACCACGCTGAGTTTGTCTTGGTCAAAAGAGATCTGTTATTCAATCAGCTGACCGAAATGGCTCTACTGACGCTGGGATACTCCCATAGCTCTGCTGCCCAGGCTAAAGGTAGGCAGCACAAAACACACCGAGCAGAAACAGACCTTTGCAACCTAAGATTTTATTGCTTTTGTGTGTTTAGGTCTAATTCAGGTCGGCAGGTGGAACCCAGTGCCTCTCTCCTCTGTGACTGATACTCCTGATGCTACGGTGGCTGATATGCTGCAGGATGTTCACCATGTTGTCACACTGAAGATACAGCTTAACAGGTAGAGAACAAGCATACATTTATATATTTTTTTATTGCAAAGTGCTAGTTTTATCTTTGGCTAAGGAGCATATAGATTAAAATAATCAAGCCCAGAGATACTTTGGACTTTATAGCAGTTAGCAATACCTTTGGCAGTGTGGGCAGGCAGCAAGTCCTGATGGAAAACCATACAGTGTAAAGTCAATAACCAAAGATTCAGCAAAATAATAGCTTTGTGTATATTAATTAGGGCTGCAACTAACAATTATTTTGCAAATCAATTAATCTATTTTTTATTTTTTCGATTAATAGATAGGGAAAGGTTCCTTAAGGAAGACTTTTTAAGAAATTAAACCAGGTGAAAATATTACTCTGACTTTTTTTTTTTTATCCAAAATGTTTAGATATATTTCTCTTATCATTTTGGTATATTTACTGCTCTAAATGGGTTGGTCTGTCAGCTAAAGATGTATTTTGTCAAAGGTTTAGAACAGGCAAGACAGACAGTGGAATATCTTAAAAATGCATTTATTCAAACACAGGTCTGCACTTCAGCAGCTGCAGTGGCTAGGGCATCTATCAGTTTTAACAGTTCAGCCCGTGTCCTGAGAACGAGGTAGGATCCAGCTGGCGGGCTGCCAACAAGATGCAGTGGGTGCCACCCAGAGAGTCCCAGATGCTGCAGCCCTGGAGAACATGCAAAGAGTCCAAACAGTCCAAAGACAGGTCAGACAAAAAGATCAGAACAAGAAGGCTCAGAGGTCCAGGAGTCTGAAGCCAGGTTAGGCAAACAGATCAGAACAGGAACTGGCTGGTTCAGAGGTCCAGGATTCCAAAGACATTTGAAGCAAACCATTCAGATGGGAACAGACAGGCTCAGTGGTTGAGAGGCAGAACAGGTCAGGATCAGGAAATCAGTAACACTAAGGGATGCTAAAAACCACTCGCTCCACTGGCACCAGAAAACGGGATAATCTGGCCCTGATAACTGGATGCAAGCACCTTAAACAGAGGTAGGAGCAGGTGGATCAAATGAGCTGTGATTAGGAGAGTTAGGGTAGAACCATTTTCCTAATCATGTCATCATACCCGTACACAGGCATGCATTTCTAATGTGTTGACAGGCAACAAACAGAGCTGTGACCAGATGGTCACTGCACAGATGTTGGACAGAAGGAGACAAAAATCTGATATTCATTCTCATAACGTATCAGTTTATTAGAAGATAGAAAATGTCAGCCATCACAGTTTCATGAAGAGTCAGATATTAAATCCCTGAAAATGTCATTGGGTGCCAGGGTGACAGAGATAGACTATAAGGCCTTGTTCGACTAACAGCCTGTTTAAATAAAAGCAAAAATTAAACTGCTATTGCATTACAATACTTTTAAGATTTTTTGTTACAGTATCTCTGCTGCTGCAGCTTTTTTTTTTTTTTAATCTCACCTTAAATTTCTAATAATGTGGTTGAAATCATACTTCTGTGTCTCTCACTATTAGGTCAGCAGTCATCCTCATCTCTTTGTTGACTTTAACATATAGCAGATGATTTAGAAAAACTTGAATAAATGTATTAAATGTTTTCATTTTCAAGGAAATTTAATGTTGGGATGTAATTAGCTGTAGGCCATCATTAATTTTCATCGAAATAAACACTAGGAATATTTTACTCTGTGCGTAATGAATATGTATGAGTTTCACTTTTTAGACTGAATTACTGAAGTGAATTAAAATTTGATGACAGTCAGATTTATTGAGATATTCTCGAATGATAAAGAGTTGATCACCCTCAACATCACATTATTTTTTTTCTCCTTATGAAACAAAAAAGAATTCTGTGAGAATTAAGACCATTTTTCACTCAATTCTCAATTCTTGCTATTGTTTTGGTCTAAAGCGTAACTCCACATTTGTAAGGATTATTGCATGAATAATTTGTGAATATATGGACAGACAGACAGACAGACAGACAGACAGACAGACAGACAGACAGACAGACAGATCCTTGGATTTAGACAGAAGTGAACAGTAGATATGGTTATATTATTTCCCATTTCTAAATTTTTATATGGACATGTATGTTCTCTATTGAGTTTGCAATAAGATAAATAAGCTGCCACAATTTTTAAAGTGGCAAGGACTCATATAAAGTAGTAGAAGTGAAAGGCTCACCTGTTTATTTAAGTAAAGACATGAGTGTGTAAATTGATTAATGACTGAATATAGTATAAAGCGCTTTGGTTAAGTCTCCTGACTTGAAAAAGCGCTATATAAGTTCAAGCCATTTAGAAGGCAAGGCCATTTAAAACAGAAACAGGAGAACTAGAAAGAAACTAACAGGAAATGATGCTATAGGTACATGGAAACAACTGTATGGATGGAATAAAACTGTCTAGCTGGGTGAGGCACTGAGATAAGGACATGAAAGAAAAGGACCAAAAAATAAGAAATGAACACAGAGGAAATAAATTCAAAAACAAAATGAATCTTAGAAAATAACATTAAACCCCCCAAACCTTCAAAAGAGAAATTTAACAAGTTTACAAGAAATGGAAAACAAAAAGTCATTTTATAGAAAACGAGTAAAACACACAACTTAATGTAATGTTATAACAGGCTGTCTAGAATAGAGCACTTAGATTCTGAGGGAGGTGCATCTATGTTGGTTGCAACTATGCAACCGACTATTCAAAGCTTTTCCTGCTGCTCTTTGTAATCTGGATAGAGAGAAAAAAAATGAAACCAGAAGGTTATAGAAGGAGAGCACACACGTCAGACAGACTCCCATTTAAATCTCAACAATGGGTTACATTACTAAATTTTCCTTTTGGGATTAATAAAGTATTTTTTAATTTAAATTGAATGGAATATAGCCTATTTCCAAAAAAGCTGTTATCCTGTAGGTGGAGTATCAATCAGAATGGAAAGTAGAGTGAAAAAAGGTTAATTGAATAGCCATATACTGACACATAAGGTATGGGGAAAATGCTGCATTCGATTTTTCTCACAAGTTAAAACTAAGATCTTTGGTTGACATCGCAGCTGAGTTATGCAAGTTTCAGATACAATTCGACATCAACATGTTTTTCCCCAATCTACATGGTTAATCTGTCAGAAGGAACCTTTACTCAATTTGTTCCTGATTATGTTTTATACACATTGAAATGTTTACTTTTAATTAACTTTATTCCATTGCAGTGTGCTTCTCTTTTTTTTTTCATGTAAATTTTGTCTTAATTCTGAAGTGTGCTCTCTAAATAAACTTGCCTTACCTTGGTAAAATTTCTTCAGTACACATCCAATTGTTTCTTTTTTCAAGCTCTTTTCCATAGCAGTTTTTTTTTTCTAAAGGCCCAGCAATAAAACTGTAAAGCAATGATTCCTTTAGTTGTTGCCTTTTCTTTTATCGTTTTTTAAGTTGTCCCAAACTGGAAGACTTGCCAGCTGAGCAGTGGAGTATCTCCAACGTGAGAAACGCTCTGAAGGAGCTTCTTAAGGACATGAATCAGAGCTCCCTGGCCAAAGAGTGTCCCCTTTCCCAGGTATGCCACACAAACCTGAATTAATCAACCACAAGTAATTAGACCTCTAAAACCCTCATTCTAGGTTGATTTTTGAAGTTTTGGTTTGTAAAATCATAATAAGGCATATTGGTATAAACACAGAAGACACACCCTAACTAAATAATAAAAAAGGACAAAATGAAAGGAACGTTTATGTGTTGCCTTTGGCCTTCATGTGCTGTGTGGGTTTGTGGGGCTGCATTTATAAGCTCATATGTGCTCCAGTAGATATGCAGGAAGCAGAGATGCTGAGGTTGATATGATGTGGGGGTAGGGCGCAGGAGAGAGCAACAGATAAAGAAAGATGACTATCTCTTAAAAAGCCATCTCTCTCTGGCTGCTCCCTATTTGTTTCTATTGACTGTAGGCCAGTCTGTCTGTCTGTGTGTCTTTTTAACCTCAAAATGTAGCTCCCGACTTTGTTTTCACCATTTAATACATCCTTCGATGTGTTGTTTAAAGACTACATGAATTTAATTAAACAGATCTCATTTTACCATTATCAAAGGAAGAAGAGTCCAGTTTTAAAAAATGGCATTCATTTTGTTCTGCAGCTTTAAAAGCTGCAGTAACTAACACCCGAATGTTAATTTGTGAGTTGCAGATTACAATAAACATGTAAAGGTCATATGTAAAATCAGATGTAAAGAATTCACAGAATAGTTCTTCCAGGAAAAGGTGCATCAGCTGCTAAAAGATAGAAATCGTCTCTGATGACCTCTAGTGTTTTGTTTGATTTTGCGCACATGCATGCTTGCATGCAGAGCTCCCGCACTGACACACTCATCTGTCTTTATTATGCTATTTACCTGGGGGTCTTTTTAATAACACGGATCTGAGTTCATTAATATCAGATGTGTGAGCAGCTGAGGCACTCAGGCCGCCCAAAATGTAATAAATACCTTTTGTTTTCTCCCCCCTCGTGTTTCAGGGAATGATATCATCTGTTGTAAATAGCACTTACTATGCAAATGTCTCCGCTGCCAAGTGCCACGAGTTTGGTCGCTGGTACAAGCACTTCAAAAGGTCCAAATGCCACAAAGGTAGGATTTTTAATCATTCCAATACAAATGAAATGGGAATTTCTACTCTTGATTTGTATTAAATTAATTAAAAAGATGTTATCTTTTGCAATAATCAAAATACGGTTTAACCTTTATGTTTCAGCGATATCAGGATTTTCTCTTGATGATTAATTTGAATTTATTTAAATTAAATAGTGGCATATACAAAATTTGGGAAATCTAAGTAGAAGTCTAAATCATATATGTCAATAAGTAAATGTTTAGTTGATAGAAAAAAAGTTAAAGCTTTGGAATAGGGTGTTTTAATTGAGCTATTTCCCTCCAAAACATGTTGGTTTTGTTTCAATAAGTGCTTTACATTCAAGACAGTGATTAGAAGGGAATTGGTGAGTTTAAAACCTTTAAAAACAATATTGACTTTTTACTTGTTTATTGCTATGTCCAACTATGTCCTCTAAATAGATGTTTTTAATGAGTAACAATTCCTTTTAACAATCTAATGTGTATTATGCATTTTGGGGAGCGTTTTCTTGTGTTTATGTTGAAGTAAGAGTGGAGGGTTTTCTTAAAAAAAAAAAAAAAAAAGGAACCGTAAAACCTTCCCTAATACAAAATAGAGAAAGATGTGATGATATTATTTCCTTACCCACAGGCTTGTACAAAATTCTCTATTATAGGCTTATAATGACATTTCTAGATCAACTTCTTAAACCGAAAATGTATTTCTTCCAAATAAAAAAAAAATGTAAATCTTCAAATGATTGAAACTGGAAATCAGCAACAGACTACCAGATAAGCTATAAGCCTTCCTATAGTCCTGGAAATTCCTAGACCTAAAAACAGTGGATGTGCATCTTTTTATAAGATTAAGTATTTATATCAGACATAAACAGCGATGCCCTGCTGAGGATCTTGATGTCACCCTGAGCAAGGCACAAAGAATCTGTCTAATAATGTTTCGCTTAAAAGACAAACAGAGTAAAGTATCAAGCAGAAGGTCAAGGTAAGAGGTCTGAGAGGGTAAGATGTGAAACCTTTAGCTTGTCAAAAATGCAATTCCTAAAAGCTGATAAATCCTATATAAATGAAAAAAATCCTGGTTAACTGGTGTGCAATGCAGAATACTATAATAAAAGAATAACACAAGAGATGAAGACACTAAATGTTTTGAAAAAAGACAAAGATTTCCATCTTTACTTCCTCAAATAGGTTTTACAAATAAAATAAAAAACATTTCTAGGTTTTACAAATAAAAAAAAAAAAACATTTTAAATAATCTGTAATCAGTTTAACTTGTTTCAGCCCGGGTTTGAAATGTCTATTTGTTGTTTCAGATTGGACTCTGGAAGACTTATGCAGAGAACCTTTTCAGGATAAAAAGCAAAGGAAAACATTTTTTCTATGTATCTTGGGTTTTCTTTAAGTTTATGATTTTAAGCATGATCATTTATAAAGTTTATTGAGATATTTTAGAATTTAAAAAATTATATCTGGGTGTACAATTGTAGAACTTGTATATAAAGGCAAACATTATATTTGAATCACAAATATTTCAAGCAAGCAATGCTTTCTCTTTTCTGTTTTTTTTATATATTTAGTCAGTAGACTAGCAGGTCTTCTTTAGTTTTTGTACAACAATTAATTTTTCTTTTTCTTCCACCAGACAGTGAGTGCTTTCCTGAGCAGTCCATAGAAATCACCCACACCCAGCAATCAATTCCAAGCAGCCCAGTGGATCAAAACTCCAACCTTCCTTTCCCAGTGGCCAACATCTGTGGACGGCCATCGCTTGGTCTTCACCCTCCTGGTTTGCCCCCCCAGCATCTCAGCTCCCAAATGGTGAACCAGCAGCTGATGATGACCCAGTTTCTTAACCAACAATATGCCGTCACCCGCATGCTGGCTGGCCAGGCTCTCTCCTCTTCACCACAGCAGTATCTCAACCACCCCCCTGTGGGAAGGCCTCCTGCCAAGACCTTTATTAAAGCTTCTGATTCTCAAGCATCACCGCAAGCACAGTGTGGTCCAGGGGGATGTCAAGCAATAATGACGCAAAATCAAACTGGAGCTACAGCGTCTTCTGTAGCACAGACCGACGTACCGAGTGATATCTACCAGAATGTGAGGGAGGAACTGAGGAGAGCGGGCATCTCCCAAGCCATCTTTGCACGAGTGGCCTTTAACAGAACCCAGGTATTGTAAGATGGATGTGAAGAATGAATGTTGACATTATTTGTTGTTTAGAGCTATTGGACAAAGTAAAATTTGTACTTTTCTTTATTTTGACTCATTGCATTCAATAAAAACTGTTTAGCTCTTTAAAAACAAATGCAGAGAGTACTGCACAACTTCCAACCTACCAATCAAGTTTGGCCGTCCGCCTAAGCTTAAAGGTTGGACAAAAATAAATATGTCAGAGAAGCAGCAAGGAGGACCATGATAACTACGGGGGTGTTGGAAAATCATTACTTGGTGGGAATAATCTAGGGCCATTTTATGAAAGAAAACCACCAAAACTCATATTCTCACTTTGCCACAAGCGAAAAGGGAACAGCAAAACATTGGGAAGGAGGTGCTCTGATTGGAAGAGACCAAATGTAAACTTTTTTGGCCTACATGTAACCCTTTATATGTTGTGGAATTATAACACTACCTATCACCCTAAGCCCAGCTGCCAAGATATGTATTAGGGATGTGTTTTGTCAAACAGTTAGGGTGTTTCACTTTAGCAAGAACACAGAAGTGAGAACCTGTGCCAAATGACAGGTAAGTTTGAAGTATAATGGAAAATAGGTTCAGTTCCAAGACGTGTAAATTTTACATCCCTTTCCTTCCTTTATGTTGCTCTGTCTCATGCAAGAACTATAAAACACATTGAGTTTTGTGGTTTTTCATGTTTCCATTCAAGCGTATGGCTACTTCTGCAAGGCTCTATACTTGGTCTCCTGTTGTTCTAGTAAAGGGTATGAAATCTTGGTTTGCACACTGGCCTTGCCTGTGCTGCTCTGACCCCCCTCCCTCTGTTACTGTGGTTCTGTGTACGCGTTTGTGCCAACTCTCTGCAGCACAAAGCTGGTGCCAGCAGAAAAGCAGCTGCTGGGCCAACTAATCACAACCCCTTAGAGAAATGTTGTCCCGCTCCCTACCTCCTGCTCAGTCTCACTGTCCTTGTATTATGCCACCTTTCTATCTGGGAAAAAAAAATCCCTCCCTGTTCTCTTTATTCAAAATCTCCCTCAAAAAATCCAACCTTTTTGTTTCATTTCCTGTCTTTCTTTGAGACCATCTTTTTATACTTCCTAACTGCATCAACAGAGTTGAAATATTAAATTGTTTACTATCTACCCCCATGTTTCCCTGTGGACATTGGTGCCACAAACATTAGGCATTATGCCAAAACCTCATGTCGTAGCAAAAAGAGCATTTTTCACAAGCATTTTTTAGACAATTCACACAAAGAACCTCTTCGATTTGGAGGCTTGGGATAGGTGGGGGTTTCCAATACTTATCCATTGTTTATAATTTTCTAATTTCACTTTTGTTAATTATTTAAAGCTACAGTGTGTAATAATTACAGGGATATACAGTCAGAAATGTAATATATTATACATAACTATGTTATTTATCATCATCTACGAGCTCAGCCTCTTAACCTTAATATTTGCGTTGCCTTAGAATTCGTTATTTATAATTACATAGGAGCTGGTCTCGCAGCCATGGAGGTAGACATCTTTGTGCTACGACAGCGCAGAGCCAACAAACTAGCGATGGCGAGATCGCCCATTACGCTCGAAAGTAACTACGGCAAGTTGAGAGAGATGAACTGAGATGGTACTGAACAATAGATGGCAGTATTATGCCTGAGAATACTATCTGTAAAATTATCTATGTAAACAAACCTCATCACTTGAGAAGGTAGGTGATGCGGACGTCGTGGAACACATTTTGTCCCGTAACGCTCGCCGTACTGTTGGGGGGGGGAGAAGCGATCGGGGGGAGATGTTCATGTTGCTGCAGTCTGCAGTCTGGACGTTAGATGTCGCTAAAAATGACACACTGTAGCTTTAAATGAACAGTCTGGTCACATTCAGAATAAAAAACTTCTGAAAGTAGTTTAAGTGTGAAATTATTACATACTTTTCAATAAATGGTAAATGTTTTTAATTAAGAGTAATTCAATTTGTATGTTCTTTAACCGGAGACGTCCAAGTTTGTCAAAGAACACTACTGTCACCTACCAGTTTGTGACGTCACGGTGCGGTATCGGCTGTTGAGCAAGTTCCACGGCCGTATCTGGCACAATGGGCTATTATCCATGATGGCAACACCAGTGCTCTATGCAGAGCAAAGAGTAACTTGTTTTTTCTCTGGCCAGAAGTTTGATGGCAAATCCTCCCTCTTCAAGTTGGCAATCTAACAACAAAACCATAGAGGATCATGAATTGCAAAGGTGAAATAGCCTATGTTTTTTTCACGTTTACCCAATGTATACAACATCAAACTGCCATGCACGTGAGCATTGTCAGTTTAATTATAGCTCTTGTTAATTTCAATGGTGAAGTCCTCTTGAAATCTTTATTAACTGTTGATTGCAGGAGTGTCTAGTAGTTCCCATTGATTTTGCTTGTAAAGCAGGGAGAATGGCGTTAGGCTTACTGCATCACTGACATCACTGCCTGAAGATGTCAGGAGTGAGGTGTTACTATATTTGGGCAAAAATGGCCGTTTCTGGACTCAGTGATTGCGACAAAATATATTGTTTTTGTTTTTTTTACTGATTAAGCTAAATTCATTAAATATCTGCGAACGTATTTGTTTTAGGTATACAAAATGACCCAATGGTTATTCCTTGCTGACCGGACTTATCCTTTAAAGATAACTTGCAGTTTAAGCATAGGTTTTCATAGATATAGTACTACACTTAGGATTGATTATGTCAAAGCTCTAAAATATTAAACTGAAAGATGTATTTGTGGAAACAGTCGATGTGTCATTATTGCAAGATTATAAACAGTTGGAAAGTTTATAACCTATATTGAACAAAACATGACATGTCTCATAGGAAAATGGTTATGGTGCAGGTTCAAAAGAATAAACCATATCCTGGATTACAACAAGGTTTATATTTTTGTCCATAATTGAACAATTACATTTTTGCTTTACCCTGCATTTCAAATGATACTATAACCATAAAGAAACAAAGACAACCTCAAATTGCCTAATGCTACCTAATTTGTATACAACTAGATTTGGATCAGAAGACTAAAATTCAACACGGTAAAATCCAAAATATGTTGTACCTCTGTCTGATTTAAACTTTTAATTATTTTCAATTGTTTTTATTTGTATTACTTATAGGGCTGACAGTGTTATTTTAGAATGGAATTTCATAATTGAAAAATTAACAGTTTTTTCTTTTGTCTTACATTTTAACAAATTTGACATGTTAAAAATAACTGAAGCCTTTTTCATTACATTGAGTTTATGGTGTGTGGAGTTAAATGCCAAACTAGTCTCCAAACATTCGTTAACTCACCTTTTTATCAACTTTACTATACAGTTTAATTTTACCATATGATCTCTTATTTTTTCTCTTATAGTTTTAGACGGCAGTCTAGTCACTTTTCTAACCCCAAAAATATCATCACAATTTTTAACCCAGTGTTAATGTTAGTGGTAAAAAGCCGCCTACATGTTTTCTTCTTTTTTTTTTAACAGGGTTTACTCTCAGAGATCTTGAGGAAGGAGGAGGATCCAAAACATGCCTCCCAATCTCTGCTGGTCAACCTCAGGGCCATGAACAGTTTCCTGCAGCTTCCCGAGGCTGAGAGAGAGCGCATGTACCAGGAAGAGAAGGAAAGAAGCATGACTGGTTTCCCACCCAACTGCAACACCACTCCCCCACGATCCACGCAGGTCAGCCAGGGTAGAGACTATCACAGATGAAAACAAAAGCCACTTTTACATGTATGCTTTGAAACTTTCCATGTTGTTTCCATGTTGCTTCTAAGAATATAAAATCTGCATATAACCCAGATAAATTATCAAAATACAGACTCAGACATTATGGGGAGATGAATCACAGGAGAATATATGGATAAAAAGGATAAATATGGCTACATTTTTTTTTTTTATCTACAAGTTACGTAAGTAAATGTTACTACCGGTAAGTAAATGTGAATAGCCACAGAGTCAGCAGCATGTTTTGATATGACGGACTGGGGATCATATCCTGAATACATCTGTCATGAAGTCTGTGTCAAGTCTGAGCGAGTTATCATGACTTAATGTTGAGATCCCTGAATAAGAGAGCAGCCACAATAAAACCACCATTTCTTTTTTTATAAATAAAGCACAAACACCATATTAATACAGGAAATATCAATTACTTTTTCCAGGAGAGAGTTGCATCAAAACCCAAATCCACTAAGCCAGGTTTAGTAAAGAAAAGGATCAAATTAGTTAACCACGTAGCAACAGCTCTGTCAATGTCTTCCTTCAGGAAAGAGACACGGCTAAACACAGAATCACTCAGTGATGTGCAGCTTGTACACCAAGAAACAACCAAAATATAAAGTTAAATAACAGAAATAGCCGCAAGCAATGCATAAATGGAGAGATAGTTACAGTAGTTTCATATCCCCTGTTGAGTGTAACAGCCTCACATTGCGTAAAATCTGTTTTATGGTAGTTTTACAATTAACAACATTCTATGTTCTCTCAACCAAACTCCCTGTTGTTTAATGTGCTCTGAAACACAATCCTAATTGAGATGCTTTTCGGTCTCTTATTAGGCGAGACTGTCACCGGTTACAGCTGAAAGAGGGTTGAGGACAGACAGTTGTGTTCTCAATGTCAACGCCTCTATCTATGAGGAGATCCAGCAGGAGATGAAGAGAGCTAAAGTGTCCCAAGCTCTTTTTGCAAAAGTTTCAGTCTCCAAAAGTCAGGTATGTGCTTCCTCGGTCATTGCAAATGAGAATTCATGAACTTGTCAAATCCCTAACTTGTGCATATTCGAGCCACTCATTTTCATTGCTTGATTAAATGTTTAAATTTGGCATTTTTTGATAACTACATGTTCTCATTTGAATCAGAAATAGCTAATGTGTGTGGAGAAAAGCCCAGATAATCATCCAGCAGCTGCGCTCTGTAGAGGACTATCGTCAGTGCATCAGACTGCTATTGTGTCCTAAATTATCACTTTAATAGTCAGCATACACACACTCACACTATTTATGCACACAGATGTACTGTAAGAAGGCACGCACTGACACACAGTTGCACAAACATGCACACTCACATAAATCCACTAATACTAACACACACACGGGCATGATTTGAGTGTTTATTGTTCTCATTTTTATGGCCGCCCCATAAGCTTGTTATTGCCTTTTGTTTTGAGGATAATTTCCCTTCATAGAAAGGGGGGATTTTTGCTTTCTGGTTTTACCTCCTTCTACAGCAGATTTACATTCTTTCTTTCTTTCTTTCTTTCTTTCTTTCTTTCTTTCTTTCTTTCTTTCTTTCTTTCTTTCTTTCTTTCTTTCTTTCTTTCTTTCTTTCTTT
>NW_015150551.1:1252768-1271616 GCF_000732505.1 Cyprinodon variegatus | reverse complement strand
TTCTTTCTTTCTTTCTTTCTTTCTTTCTTTCTTTCATTCATTCATTCATTCCTTCTTTCTTCCTTTCTCACTATTCATGTAGAGGTCATCCTATGGTCATACATATACAAACAGGGATTGTTTTTTTTCTCTGCCCCTTATAATCTTTACTCCTCCATATTGTTTGTGCAGTCCCCCTCTATTTTTCTCTTTTCTCTTTTGCTTTATTTCCTCCCCCTTTTGCCTCGCTAAATTACCCAGTTAGTTGGCAGACAGAACCTTGCTCAGTCTCTCTTATCTGCAACGTGCATCTGGATGGCTTTTGGTGCTGAAACTGGGCTTCTGCCAGGTGTGTGTGTTTGTGTGACTATAATCCTGCTTCCAATCAAATTGCTGTTCATGAATATAACTGGGCTTTATGCTCCTCATTTGCCTCAATCTGCCACTCACAAGTTTATTCTCCGATGATGCCGAAATAATTAAAGCAGATAAAAGAAACTCAGTGGATTACTGGGCGAGGCACCAAGAATTCACCTTTTCTGCACATTTTACAAGTAGGCAACAAACACTTTTCAGTTCATGTGGAAATAAAGTAAGGAGTTACAAACAGAGGAAGCTAAATATTTTAGACATCTACTTAAAATTACTTAGAGTGCTTTAAAAAGTTTCTTACCACTATATTCAAATTTTGCCAGTTTTCAGTAACACTTTATGTGGTAGCAATTAGTGCTTCGTAAGGTAGTGAAAGGTTAACCATGTTGTTTACAAATAAAAAATATGAACTGTTATGCATTTGTATTTACCCCCTTCACTTTGGTACCCCATATTAAAATCCACTTCAGTTGAAAACTGTCAATAGTAATGAGTTGAACAGCTATTTTGATCTATGAATGAATGAATGAATAAATGAATTTATAGGAAGTTATTTCAGACAATCTTTGACGAACAACAATAAATAACAATAAATGAATCAACAAAATGCACACAAAAGAGACTAGTTAACATCAACCAATTAACATAGACCAACAATTAACTAAATTCACCTGAACTTAAATAGAAACAAACCCCTCCACCAAATAAACCTGTCGGTATATACAGCCAGATAACTGCCTGACATTGATTAATGTAAATTGTCTGAAAAGGGGTATGAAGAAGTAAAACTTATTTTTCATTATCCCTCTCCCTCTAATTGCACTTAAATGAACTTAAAGTACCAACCTTAACGTTTGGTCCAAAACATTGTAAATATCTTGGGCATGAGATTGTTAGTGTTAGGTTGTGGAACCAAATGCTCGTTTTTTTTGAAAAACAGTCCATAAAAGCTTGAATTTGAAGGATTATTATAAGTTATTCACTTAAGCTGGGAATACACTGTATGTTTTTTTGGTATTTTCGGACCGATTCTCCAGTTGTGCAAGAATTTTTTTGATTGGGCCGAGTTTCAGCCTGATCGTGCAACGTGCAGTGTACAGGGGTTAAAGCGGGGTGATAAGCCTCTCACGACGACCTCCCGATCAGGAATCATAAGGTCGGGAGAAAATCAACATTATTTGAAATTATGTCGGCCGTCGTGGGGTGTTCATGGACAAATCCTGCTGTTGAAGCAGAGCTACGAGCGGTTTACCAGAACCTTGAACACTGTGCATGTGCAAACAAGGTAGTTTTTCTTCTTCCAGATTGACGAGTCCGACCGGCGCCATCTCTCCGCGCTGAGTCCGATGTGTGGTGTGAGAACATGCATTGCGAGCTGTGAACTTTTAAACCCTGCGGTTTCATCGTATAGTTTGAGTTGTAGCTGTGTGTAATGATTAAAAATATTGCACAGTGTATGCCTGGCTTTAACAAATCTGTCCTTATGAAAGAAAGTGATTAAGAAAGATATAAGAAGCCTTATCAACAAATGGCCACAAAGCATATAGGTAATATGTTGAAGAGGTAAATGTTTTGGCCTACATGCCAAACGTTGTGCAAAGTGAAGACATTTTGTATAACACCCTGATCACATTAGTGTCACTATTAAACATGGTCTTGGCAGCATCATGCTGTGGTAACACTTTTCTTTTGCAGGGATAGAAAGGTTTGTCTCAGTTGATTGGTGAAAATGTACACATTTATCTTTAGAGTTTTATATTTGTAAAAAAAGAGAAAAAAAATATGAAAAACATTTACTTTTTTTTTCCTTTATGGTGATGTACATGGGATCCAAATTTGGAAAGCTTTTCAGTGGATGCTGAATATGAAAATCTTTTCTCCCAACCTCAAATCTGTGTACATCAGCACAGTATGCTCACAGACCCAAGCAAACAGGTCACAGGATAAATGTCAAATGAATGTCAGATATGAAATTCAGAAAATGCCAGATATGGAAACCCATGAAATGTCAGATATGAAACCAAAGGTCAGGTTTTAAATTCAAAATATATCATTATGTACCAACCTAACAAAGATATGAGTACAGTATGAGGCAAACATTTCAGCTTTACTCTAAGAGAGATCATATTTTAAATAATCAAATTTACACTGAAGTGTTTAGTTCAAACAAAGGGGAGAAAAATCTGCCTTAACATTTACAGTAGTGCATAGAGCGTCCTAGAATGGGTTTCCATGGCCAAGCAGCTGCCTTTAAGCCTGGCATCACCAATGCAATGGGTAGGTCAAGTCTTGGACTTGCCAAGAGAAGGACGCTTGCCTGACTGCAGTGCCTCATTTGTAGAATGTGCTTCAGGTAGGATTATGGTGTGAGGCTCATTTTCCATTGATGGATTGCTTCCTTTGTATAATTAAAAGTTACTCCCAAAGCCTCAGGAGAACAACACATTTTGCACAATTTCATACTCAACCTAACCAAAATTATTGCCCTACCTCACCAAAAACTTGTTTGGACTGGACTTGTTTAATGAGATGCAAGTTTTTTAATACTGTTTGTGTGATTTATCAAAGAAAGCCATGAAGAAAAAAATAGGATTCCTTGTAAGTGACCATAAAACATATCAGTAACACATTCAAAATGCTGTGGAAGGTATAGAAATTTTGTATACCACCCTGACCACATCATTGTCACTGTCAAACATGGTGGTGAAAGCATCATGGTTTCATAAAGCTTTTTTTGCCAAGAATAGAAAGGTTAGTTTCAATTTATTGGTAAAAAAAATTTAAAATATTTTTAAAAGAAAAAATATATAAAAACCTTGATTATTTAATTTAGACAGGTTAGATAAAGTGAGTTTCAGGTCACTGGTGAAAAAATTACTGTTTAATTATGTTTATGTGATTCAACTACTGTATATTGAATTTAAACCTTAAAATATCCAAATAAGAGTTTTGAAGTTTAATTTAGTTTGGTGATGCCAGTTAATTTGAATGTTGAATTTGAAACAGACACATCCAGAAGAATGAAACAAATTAAATAAATCATTATTTATATCAAGCAAAAAAGGAAATTAGTGTCTATAAAACTCTATGGTGTTGCAGGGCTGGTTGTGTGAGCTTCTTCGGTGGAAGGAGGATCCCTGCCCGGAAAACCGTACTTTGTGGGAAAACCTGTGCATGATCCGACGCTTCCTCAGCCTCTCCCAAATAGAACGAGATGCCATCTATGAGCAAGAGAGCGGCAGCGGGACTTCACAGCACTGTGCTGACAGGCTGATGATGCTCAGTAATGAGAGCACACTGGTAAGGCCGCTAAATCAGTATACTAAATACGCTAAATCTGGGGGTCATCCCACGTGGAGTACTTTCTTGTGATTGGCTTATACAAGGGAGTTTTGTGATTGGTGGCAAACCGCTCATGTGTAAAAAATGCATTTGTGTATCGAGACGCCAGAGCAGTCTCAAAAATCCACACACAAATGCAGTGAAGTTAATATTTGTACTTTGTAATTTAATTTATAATTGTTTATGGATCAGAAATACTTTGGTGAATCTTGTTCTGTGCATGTTTGGATCTTCTATTGTGTGTGTGTGGATTTTTTGTGCTCGCGTGAATCATTCTGTGCGTGTTTGGATCTTGTGTGCTTGTGTGAATCGTGCTGTGCATCTGTGGATCTTGTCCTTTGTGTGTGTGGATATTTTTGTGCTTGTGTGAATCATGCTGTGCATGTATGGATCATGTCCTGTGCATGTATGAATAACATATGTATTTGTTAAAATTGAGACTGATCAAGATCCATACCTGAGGAAGGGTTTTGACAATTTAAATCTCACTTTAGATTTGGCAATTAAGAGAGAGAGAATATTACAAAGCAATTTTTTCATTTTGTATATATTTACGCTTATATGTACAGTTGAGTTTGTGGTTCTATTGAATAGTGCAGATTATATGTTATATTTTATGTTAAGAGTTTAACAAAGCCCTGTGTTTTTTGAATAATTAAACTCTTTATATTTCTGCAGGAATGGGTATGCTTTTTAGAAAAGCTACCGCCATTCTTTCTTGTATCTAACTTCCTATTTTTTATTAACAGCACCAACGCAACTCCATGATGTCTCATCAACCACATCTTCAACCCCATCACCCGCTTCAGCCCGAGCCAGGGCTTGACCTGTCTCCGCCCCAGCCATGTACTGCATCACCAGCTGAGTCTGAGGCTGGAGGCGCCTGGGGGCATTTCAAAGTAAATTTGCAGAGCAGAAACAGCTGGGATGAGGAAAGGGGAGATAGTCTGGAATGGGTTGATGGGGAGAGAGAAGATGCTGACATCCTGGGTGCTGACTGGGGTGCTCCTGAAGGGGTGGGGTACATCTGTAGAGACAGGGATGTGCAAGAAAGAGATGGAACCATAGATCTGCCAGGCCAGGATAGCATTAGTCAAAACTGCAAAACTGAAAATGTAATAAACAACATATTTTTAAATAAGTCTGATGTCAAGAGAGAGAATAATGGCAGAGTTGGAGTATGTTCTGGGACCGATAGTAAAATTATAGCAAAGAAAGTGGTCCAAGGTGATAGGTTAACAGTGTCCAATGAAGCCCTGGGGATCCTGAAGAGCTTCATCCAGGATGTTGGCCTCTATCCAGATGAAGAAGCAATCCATACACTCTCTGCCCAGCTGGGTTTGCCGAAAGATACGATCCGTGTCTTCTTTAGCAGCCAGGACTTAGAGCAAAGTCAAGACAACAACCAGAGTCCAAAGCACATACATAACAACCAACAAGTCTGTTCAAACCCAGACGTCTTCATGGCAGAACTAACTACACAGGAACAGGACGTCCCCGTAAAGGCAGAAAAAAGTGAAACTGAAATGGAGAAAATTGGTAGAGACACAGCAAGTGAAGTTTCTATTTCAAGGGAATCAGATGTTGCCACTCAAACCCTTCCCCCGATGAAGGAGGAGCAGGAGAGTTACGTCTAACATCAACACATTCAGAATCAAGGTAGATTGCTCTACCTCTCCAGCATACTCCTCCATTGCAGTCGACTGTTTTTTGGCTCAATGTATAAAGCATGTGCCATTTATATCAACAGTAGAAAATTACTTTGACTCTTCTTGAAATAACTACCAAACTAAGAACAAAGGACCCTTCATGCATGCAAATGTTTGATTAAGGTGCAGAGATATGGGTCTTTAAAGGTGTTGGTAAAACCTGTAATGTATGGGATACTCTTTTCTCGTAGAGGGTTTAAACAAGAACTCTAGAGTTCAATGCACAAATGAAATATGTTTATGCTTTGAAGCATGTTTACAATGCTTTTCTCTCTTTATACATGTGTTTTTCTGTTGCAATATTTAGTGTTAGTGCATAAGTTGGCTAAATCCTCAGAACAAGATATCAAAAATGCTGTGAATACTTTTTTGTTCTTGCACATTTCTTCAGTTTTCTATGACCGTAGTGCATCCTTAGGAATAATTTAAGAGCTATGTACAGTGATGTGAAAAGTGATGTTCGGTCTGTTTTAATTTGAGAGTTTTGTGCATCAGAGTAGTAAAAAAATATTCTATTTGCCTATCAAGGGTAATAAATATCACAATCCAGTTCAGAGATAAGTTGCTTAAATATGTGAAAATAAATAAATAAACAAATAACGAATTAAATTCAGTGTTTAAAGCGGACACTTCCGTGCACAAGGTAATTGGTACATATTTTAGTTGTTCTTGGTGCCAAAGATGGCATGATAAAAATTAGTGCAGGTAAATAGATACTGTAAAAATCTGGAAAAGTTTTTACTTAAAATGAATTCAAGGTTTAACCTGAGATTGGCACAACTCAAAGAATATTGCATTTATTGCTTATTTTATTTACTTACAGTTAATGTATCACACATAAGATTTTGTCCAAGGAATGGTTTAATCATTAGAGAGTGTGATATTTTTCTTTTGTTTTTTAGTTTATATTCTCCAGGTATTAAAACAAGCTACAAATATTAACTCATAATATTTTATAGTGTGTTATTTGAAAAATAAAAGATTACTTTAAAGCTTAACTTCTAATCAGCATTTACTTAAAGTATGACGCTGTTCTGTTTGTCAGTTCAGTCTTGACAGAAATTAAGAGTTAAAAAAAAAACATATATGTGTATATATTATTTGAAGTCATAGCAATCATTACCAAACCATGATTCCATTCTGTTAAAATGTAGGGCTTATTATTGTTCACAGTTTCAATAGGGCTGTAAAAATAACCTCAACTTATTCTTTTTCATCAGATTTTGGGTGAGAACAAATTGGTTACAATTTCTCATATTAATCATGATTTGTACCTGTTTTTTTAGACACATTAAATCAGAGTTTAGGGCACTTGTGATCCAAGAGAACAAGACCAAGGGGTACCATAATCAAAAACACATATTCGAATTTGCAGTTTGATTTTATTTAATATTGAACTCCTGCACCAGAATACCTGACAATTTAAAGTGAAGCTATTTAACACTTAATTAATATGTAGAAAATGAAAAGAAACTAACATGGTTCTACATATACAGTAACAAATCAAGGTCTACCTTTATCGTTTCTTTTCAAATTTTGCATTGTGACTTTTGTTCAGTTGATAAATATAAATTTTTGGCAAATTAAACCTTTTTTTTTTTACATGAGTTCTTTTCACTTTATAAATTAAACCCTGATAATGCTTTGGCTGGGAAAATTGCTGGTTTATTTTCCATTTTAAATGCACTTATTTAAGAAATTCTGTTATATTTTTGCATCCCTAAAACATTTGAAGTAAAATGGAGTTTGCCTAATTGTTCTGATGTTTGTAAGTGGATCATGTGTGTTTACTATTTCTTTAAAATAAGGGAATCACACCCAACAAACCTCAAGTTCCCAGAGTTTTAAATGAATATTGCCTTATGCCTTTCTGAAAGTTGAACCACCGATCCATGTGTCTGTCAGTGCATCTTGATTATGAGCTGTCTTATTGATATTTATGCTTAAATGTACTTTTGTGGGTTGGCTTTCATCTTTCTAGGTTATCATTGATCATGTTTTCCTTGTAACATGTAAGCTAACACAATAAAATAAGAGTAGAAGTTAGCTGTACGGCTGCAGAATAAACATTTTATTTAAAAAGGATGGTTGAGCAAGTATGAGTAACAACACAATGCAAGCATGGAATTTCACTGTGGTGTGTAGTTATAAGAGGAAGTTTAAAGTGAGGTAAAAGCTCTTCCTAAAAACTTCCTAAAGGCCGATTCCTCTTTTGTTGTACATCTTTAAGAACCACTTCTCTTGTGAATACAGTGTAGTTAATGTACAGTATTTAAAGCCATAAATCCATTTGCTTTAAGTCTTCAATTTTTCAGTAGCAAAGCAAAAAGCTTTCTTTTTGTTTTTTTTTCACAGATATCATTAAGGGGATAGTGTTTAAATGTCAATTAACGTTGAAAGGAGAAAAAAGTTTTTTTTTAAAGTCTCTTATTTTCACGTTTTTGCATTCATAAATGCACTTTTCCAGTATACATATATAAAAAGACTACTTTTGTCTGTCTCATATTTCACATATTATCAGATAGCGATTTGTCATGTCTTTTCCACCTTTCTGCTTAATTTATCATGAAACATTTTGATGCAAAATACCACTACTCTTTTAAGAATATGAAGCTGGCTACATTTGATTGCAACTTTGGTAAAAAAAAATCTCTAATAACCCTCCTCTCTTGTTAGCTTACAGTAGTGTCTTTATTTCAAATAGCCTCTTTTGCCAATTAGATATCACATCGCTTTTTTTTCAAACATTTCACAAGATTTTTAACATAAAGAGAAATAGATGTTTATGAATTCTTTACACAAGCTCTTCAGATCGTTCCTCCATTCAGCTCAGTCCAAAGGTTTCCTGGAGCATTTTGCTCTGGACCCTTAAATGGTTAATTTCCCTTTATCTCTATTAAACTATTTCTGTACTGATCTGATGATCAATTCTGGATCATTATCCATATATTGCCCCCAAAGTCTGTATTTTTAGTGAAACATGTCTTTGTAATTCAAAGGGATGGTGATGCACACATTAGCAATGTTCCCAGACATTTGCGTAAGATATTAACATTTGTAATAGTAGGATTGGAATGTTTTTTTTTCATAGAGCCCCTAAAAATATTTCTTTTTCAGTGGGGCTTATGTTGCTGCAGTGAAATAATTTTTGACATCACGCTACAAGGGTCTTCTAATACATCTATGCTGGTTTGTATGTGTTTATATTCAGGATGATGTATAGAACTCATTTGTAACGCAATCTGCGAGTCTCATAATGCAGATCAACACAGAAATAATTGAAATGATGTTAATTCTTATGGGACTTTTTTATTTGTGCTCATGCAGATTTGTTGAGGATTTAACAGTTGGATACAATGCACTGTTTGTACATTTGTTTGGTTTTTTTTTAGCACCAATTATTTTCCAACATTGCTGCTGGTGTTTCTGTGAAATGGTGTCATTGTGTTCAGTTATTAAACAGTGTTTTTGTCTCTCTGGTCACATGCCCTTTGGAGCCTTCAGTACTTTCTCTTTCTTAAATCTCTTACTTCAAGTGTGGTAACAGTTATTTTATTCTTGGGTCTGTCGCTCCATCCCTGCCCTAGACTCTCACATGTTGCTCCTTTAGGCCTATTGCATCACAGCTCCTTTAGTGTACAGAGACAAAAAAACAAAAAAAAAATTCAAGCACCATTTGGTCATAAATAGCTTCACAGCGTACTTCAACAAACGCTGTTCTCTTTGCTGTCGTCTGTTTCCATGACAATACTTCAGGAAGGGCCTGTAAAAGGCCATGAAAGCCTCATCATCACTAATATTAGCTGTAATAATGATGATAATAGCACCCTTGAACTGCCTTGCCTGTGATAATGATGGCAAAAGCAATGATGGTCATTATTTCTGCTTCTAACCACCATGCGGTCCAATGGAAAAATTTTAAAGCAGTAATGGTGTGTAACATGCTCATCTGTGCAAAATGTCCCAGACATTATAATATAGTCTTATATCCATTTTTTACTGTCCTGATTTCCAATTGTACTGTTTGATAAACCTGGTTTTAAAAACACGTCAGTCACATGTCTGACATCATAAATTCCTCCCATTAGGCAGAAACAAAAATGCTAATTGTTTTTTTGAATAAGTGCTAAAAGATGGAAGTCTTTTTCTGTTTATAACCTATAAACCTTATAATTATGAACATCTCTCCTTCTGTAAGTAAGTCTTGGAGGGGGTTGAGAATATCTCTGTAAAACTCCCTCTGCAGTCATGCTGAGAAGGATTTTTCTGGAAAACAAAAATCATACTCCAATTGCGATTGAACTTTGGCTTCATAGGAAGGTATGAGCTGGGTTTTGGTTGTAAAGTTGTGGTTCAGATCTCATACATCCCCAAATGCTTAGGAAATTGTGAAAGTTTTGGTCTTGGTCTACATGATTTGTTGAGTTTTTTTTAGAAAGAGGAAAACTGTGTTCTATTAAGTGTACTGTGAGGGCAGAAATACGGGCTACCTGGTTGACTTTTATAATAATAATAATTGTTTAACTTTATTGATTTCACATGGGAGAAATTTACCTCTTTATTTAACCCATCCCCTTGGGGAGCAGTGGGCTGCCATTGTGTGGCGCCCGGGAAGCAGTGTGGGGTTGCGGGTCTTGCACAGAGAACGAGAGTGGCAGTCTGTGGGAGTGGGGCTCGAACTCAGAACCCCTAACCACTAGGCCGCCACTCCCCCAATCTGATCCAAGGATTCCTACACAAGAACTGGGAACAAGCCTAGCTCAATTATGTAACCTATGGACGAAACATGTACTTATTAAGAGCATTGTTGTCTGGTTTGTGACCCTTAGGTTTCCATATTTGTTTTTTGTTTTTTTGCTTTTGTTTTCAGATGATATGATTGTTGTCATCCTTACAAGAAGACTCTCAGCATAGAGAGTTCAAAACTGAATGTGAATTAGAGTCACCTCTTGTTAGTCTAACTCCAATGGTTCTAATCTGGAAAAGAGCAACTACCTCCTCTTTAGATGGGGTACAAATATCTAAAAGGTGATGAAGAGGTCTGGTAAATGGTTCTGACCCTTATCTACCGCAAAGGTATGGCTCACCTTCAAGAAAGTGGGATCCAGGAGAAAAGGGGATGAAATTAGCTTCACTGAAAGTTTTTTAGATAGTTTGGAGTTCTGTCATCTAAGAGGAGCTCAGAGACTAGCTGCTGCTCCGCCACATCAAAAAAGAGCGGCAATGGTTTAAGTGTCTGATCAGGATGCCTACAGGCTTAGGTGTTATCTTTTAGAGGTTGTCTGGGTTTGTCCCACTTGGAAGAAACCCAAGAGCAGACGTTTGCTGGAGGCACTTTGTCTACTGTTTGATTAAAAACATCATAAGACTCCCAAGGGTGGATTTACCTTATAGTCAAAGTAAAAACCAGGCCTCCTATCATCAAGGGGCCCCACCAATGAGGGGCCCTGATGGTTGCCTACGCACGTAACAGTGCAGCTAGGAGTCATTTTAGAAACAGAAATACTTTGGTTTGCAATTAAAGTAATGACAAAAAAACATGACACAATATAGCATCACCTGCTAAAGTATGGACTGAGTGTTCTCATCTCAAAAATCACCCAGTTGATGCAATGTGCCACTTAGAGAGCAGAAAGAGAGATAGAACAGAGCTGTGAAAGCTCTGCGGGAAAGTGAAAAAAGTGAGGGGGAAAAAAAGTGTATTATGTTACCATAATTGGATGAAATGTTTTATGAATTACCCAGATCTCAAGAACGAGAACTTTTCACTTAAAAGGATGGTTTAATGATTATTTTCCATATAATTCCATATAATCACTGAACATTTAATAACCTGAAAATAAGAGATGAAATAGAAGACAGAAAAAAAGGATATTGGCAGAGACATGGGGACAGAATGGACAGTTTTTTTGTCCTTTAATTACCAAGGCAGCTGTTTTGTCAAGGACTTTTTCAATACATAAAAAAATTACAACAAGGGCTCCAACAGAGGGACACGGTTCACTTTAGTCCTGCTACAGTGCCAACTGAGCCCTGGTGCATATTTGCACACAAGAACACGTAAAAGTGGTTTGACCAATGCTAAAGTTAGCAATCAAACCTGAATACTATCTCAAAACGGTGATAATTGCAAGTTACAAGAACTTATCTATTAATCCTGAATGACGTGAAGTGGAGGTTTATTCAATTAAGCATCACTGTGGTCATCATGAAGAACGAAAGAGGATGACCCTCATGAGCTAGAGTTTTACCTAATAGCTCTACTGTGATAGAAAACAGAAGGAACCTTCCCTGGAAGCTTTTAGCTCTACCTCAAGATACTAAAAATAAATAATCTGACCCATAGTTCAGTGAAAATCAAAGCATTTATTCCTAAAGATTACAATCTTGTTCAGATCATCACTTTACTCTAGAATAAACGTGTTGCAGAGTAAATTAGGAAAATACAAGGTTTTAAGTTTGCAAGTATTAGGGTAGCCTTAATTTTTCTTTACATATTCAGTTCAAGCTTGTTAAAAGTGCAAAATTTTCAAGATTTCAAACCCCACAGGTTAACAGATTTTTCTATACAGAATGTATTTTACAGTAAACACTTCAATAATTGTCCAAAGCAACAGTGTTCTCTGAAATAATTCATACAATATCGGGACAGGATGAATGAAAATAGTTTATTCATAAGTTAAATTTAGAGCTGGAAAGATGACAAGAAATCAGAAGAAGTTTATGAAAAAGGGTACATATTCATAAAATCAATGCTAATCACATGCTTGAAAAGCACTCATCAAAGATAAAATACATCAATCGTATGTTTTTAAGGTATTTCCATGGGACTAGGATTAAAAAAATAAACATTACATCAGTTTTTGCGATTCTGTAACTAAAACATTTTTTTTTCAATAGAATGAGAAAAATTCAGATTAAGAAAAAACTCTTAATAGCTTCATGCTCTCCTTCGGTGAAATCTTTTTTCTCCCCATCAATCCTAATCTCTGTATGTCTTCATCTTCAGCCACTTAAAACAAAAAAATAAAACAAGAACAGTTGTTTTAAACCTATTTGATTCAGAATAATTTGCAGCAAAGTATTTATTTTGCTGGAATGAAATGTAGTACAATATTGGTTCCCTATCAAAATAGTACAGTTTTTTTTTTTTTTTTCTTTAAAGATTAACTTCTTCATCACCCCATTGCGGGAGCTTAAAGCCATGCCTCCTATACAGTGCAGGAGCACATATGCTGTTTCAGGCATATCACCCATTTAGTATAGAATAAAAGCTCCCTCCAGAATAATATCCATATTCATTGCTGATCACTGCAGGATCAGCCTCTAATTGTTTTGCTGTGAAGGCCAGGAGAGGGACTAAAGCAAAAGCTACAGTTATGCAATTGTATGTTGACAATATGGCTGTATGAAGTAGAGGTCAACCAAAACAGGTTCTTTAAGGCTATTGCTGATTATTTTTACATCAGCCTAATGGATCCCTGATATACGATGTTGATATTTTTTGAGCTGATTGTTGGAGCCAATACTACTTCTTCTTTATCCATTTCATGATAAAAATGACTTCAGATTATTTAAACAAAAAAGCAATATTTGTTAAATCAAACAAAACCTTATAAGAGACGAAGGAAGCTGCAAATGCACTTAGGAATCAGTAAATGCATGCACTATGTTAAACGGAGTTTTCTTTTTGGTACACATGCTTACTATGAGCTTTGGAGGTCATGGTAATATAGAGGAAGGAGTAAATACTGTTACTGAATTTACTGGTTTTAAAGGTTTTATGTTAAAAAGAAAAGTAGTTTGGAAAAGTTTTTCTTCTGCCTGGAATTGTTATGTTTTTGATGAAATTTTTTTGCTTATTTTAATTATTTTATTACAGTCTAAAATATCCAAATTTGCACATAACTTTACATGTTGATCTGTCCTTATTAAATTACTTTTAACATTAGATGCTATTATTAGTTACTCAGTAATTGAGTACTACTTGTGTAACTACTTGGATGGCTTCTTTTTATGCTTACTAGAGTAGAAATATGACCAAGTAGTATTACTCCTAATTGAGTAAGATTTTTGAGTGCTCTGCAAAACAGTAACCAACAGCAATATATCAGGAGAATAATTTTGCACTAGAACTTTCAAGCTGCAGAAAAAGAAATCTATTACACATAAACTGTAATATACAGATCTTTGAGCAAAACAAAAACAGAAAAAAACTACGAAAGATCCTACAAATGTTCTTTTCTTTCCTTTTTTAATTATATTTTAAATCCTCTAATCCTTTAATCATCCTCTAATCAAACTGGGACCTCTGACAGTTTTAACAGGTACATGTTTATCTGCAATGATTTTTCTATTATTTTAATAATTATTTTGCACTTGTTTAAGTTCCTGATCTATTTGTGTTATCAGTTATCTGTTTGTCTCAAAGATATTACAGAATAATTATAACGATGTAATCCTTCATTAAAAAAAAAAAAAACATCCTCTTAGTAAATATGAAACTGAGACTTCCCCTTTTTTGTTTCATAAAACACCACCTTTATTTTTATGAGCTTCTCTCCGTTGGTCACGTGACCAGTCAGCTGACCAGCAGCACTTCCGCCTGACCTGCTAGTGTTTACAAACCAGCAGACAGTCTTTATACAGCATAATGCTGCTCCCTGCATGATCCGCACAGGTATGTGAGCAACATTTAAACCTCTGCACGTACTTCTATTCACCTTTCTGCAGATGCCAATGCTCCTGTTAACCCTGACCCGCGGTGGGGAGGAAACGCGCGTGTTTCGGAAGTAACTGACAGGGCCCGTGGCTCGTTTACATGCTAATAGCCTAGCTTGCGCCATTAGCTGTCCTGTCAGCTCTGTTACATTTTAGCCCTGAACTTGGAGATGTTAAAGCTGTTTGGATAATTTATCTCTCGCTTTACATCGTAGCACAGAGAGATGTTAGCGACACACGTTCTGGTTTAATGTCCGAATCAATGGCGTAACTATCGGTAAGCAGAGACTGCAGTTGCTTAGGAGACCCCGACCTCTTAGGGGCTCCTACGCAATTTTGGACTAGGACGTCTCTTTGCGGATGTAATGGTGCGAAAATTTCCTATTAAACCCACCTGATACTAAGCTGACTGACCGGACCTTATTTATACCCCAACACAGCAGATTTCAGCATCATGGTGAGCCGTTTAAACACGACACCAATAGAAAAGCAGACAGTGGTACTTTTAATTACTATGTTAATAACTGTGTATAGTTCATTAGACTGTTAGTCAAAAATACACTCCTAAAATATGCTTCAAACCGCAATAAAAAGCTTAAAAGAACGATGTATTTGAGTATTTTATTACACTAAGTCTTGGAATTATGGGTAATCCAGAGCGTAGATTAAAACCATAACAGGGGGATGGGGTGTTGTACTTCATATGGGGGCCACCCAGATAATGTTGCTTACAGGCCTATTGTTGTGTCCTTATGCCATTGGTCCGAATGATGGCATCGACTTTGCCACAGCGCAAAATGCAAGCCCTACGAGTACCTCACATTTAATTTAGATTTTTAACTCTAAATATGACCAGTTTAGAGATAATGTAATTTTCTTGAGAAGATGTTCAAACTAATTGTCTGAATAGTTCATAGTCCTTTAGGCTCTGCTACAGGATAACTTGGACTGTCTCTGGGTTCTGATAAAGAGACTACATACTAAGAATTCAGTTGTGTAATGTGCTGGATTGGATCACAGTCTTATAGTTGGGTTTAAGTGGACTTTATGGCTTCTAGCTTGCAGCCCGGCACTAGTCTGTAATTGGTCTGACTCTGGTTGCAGTTGGATTCTCTTTAGATTAGAGAGATGAGCCAATCATGAAAATCAGAATCTGCTGATCCTGATATTGCCAATCATGGATCTCAGCATCTAATTTGTAAATTCTTACATTTTTCTCTCATGTGCATTGACATTGTATTATTAGGTATAAAATTTAGGAGAAGAGAAAGTGTCATGAACTCACCAATTTTAGTTAAGGAGGCAACCAAGCAAATCTTTTTAAAATCCCATATAAGATAGAGAAGCCGTGCAATGGACTGGCGACCTGTCCAGGGTGTGCCCCGCCTATCTCCCATTGACAGCTGGAGATGGGCACCAGCACGCATTGCGACCCCAGCTGGGATAAATAAGCCTGTCAGAAAATGGATGGATGGATAAGACAGAGAAAATAACAAATGCTCCCTAGAGGTTTGTAGGTGGCTTTTATAAAAGCTGTTTTAATTTAGCTGTAGAAGGACTGTTTCTTCATCCTACCTCAAGTGCAGATACCAGCCAGCTGCTGGCTTCGCTCCATTGCCTTTTCTGCCTGGCAGACTTCTCTGATCTACTGCTGGCCTTCTTCCACCTCCACTGGAAAGCCGTTGCCTCCCCTTGTTGTGTCTGCTCAGCAGGCTTCATCCTACATCGCTGTGCTCAGCTCCAGAGGAGGGCAGGTCTGGCTGCCTCATCTGGGTTCTGGTTTTCTCTCTGCTGCTGTTTTCTCACTGATTTCCCGCTGCTCCTGTCTGAGCTCCAGAACATTGCTCTCCTTACTTTTGTTTTCTGGGTCCCCCCTGTTTTGGACACTGTGAGCAAAACAAACATGGATCAAGCGCAGGATAAGGCGCAACAGCCAGCGCTTGAAGTCAGTTGTCTTCACAATGACCGGCCGGTGGCTGGTCATGGCTGATCACGTGAAAACTGTCAAATTTCCAAAGCATTGCCGATTGACCGGTGCACATTTACATTGGATCTTTCTGTAAACTGTCACTTTTAGGGCTTTCCTGATTGATAATGATTTCAATCTTTCTTTGATTTCCCCTTTGTCCATCTAAGGGCACATAAAGGTAAAATCCATTTCAGGCCCTTTAATATAGGAAGTAGTTTGAAATCTAGTCTGAAATCAAAATGTTTGGTTGTCTAAGCACCAAATTAGATAATCATGACCTTAATCCAATTTTTTTATGGAACACAGATCATTTAAATCTAACTAGCCATGTTCTGCTGGATGCGTTCACAGGGATTAAACATTGGATGAATTCTTTAATTTGATAGATCCGTTAAAATATATTTATAAAATACCTTTGTCTTTGTCTGATATACTGATGAAAAGAACATTTTTCAATCTCAATCTATTTGATTGTGCTTGGCAAATCAACTAAACAGATGTTTATATAAATCCGGAAACTGAGGTTTCACTTCTTTACTGCAGAATGGGGATCTGGCTAAAAGGTATTGCGAAGCCTTTGCCAAAAAACAAAAGTAAATATCTTAGCATATCACAGATCATAAATTGCTTCGATGGTTTCTGTATGTAATCTGGCACATTTATTTGATTGTGTTGGGGTTAAAGAAAGCTCAACTTCACGATTCTATTCTTGAAGAGGATAAGACAAAATCTGTCTGTAGAATTAACGGCTGATATGTGGGTGCATCTTTATTTTAGACCTGTGACAGTTTCTCACATTTGGTGTATAATTTCCTGCGACAACTTTCCTAAATGGCTTTGCATGGTCTCTACTAACCCTAACTAACCTCATTCTCATGGATGTGATTATGGTAACAAGAACAGATTAGGGCGGACAGATGATAGCAGCGGGTTTAAGTCAGTTTGGATTTTTCCACTTTATTTCAGTCTTTTTTCAGCTATAGCTAGCTGGCATTGCATTTTTAATGGTTCAGCAAAAGAATAATTTCATTGTCCCATTTAAACAGAAAAAGCAGGATTGATGAGCTAAAATTATCGACAAAGTTCTAATAAAGTAGTTAAGATAAGAAAGAAAAATATATCTCTGTCTGCATTTGTCTCATGACCTGTTACGAGTGCACAGACACCCACCATGGCTGCCAGTCTTGAAGTTCATCTTTGCAGATAGATGTCTGCTAACTGAATCAGTCAATACTTGGAAAGTTCACGGTGTTTTGTAAAGGCTTTGATTCTGAGTAGCTTTTTCAGAGCATGTGACTGTAAAGGCTGCTGAGCTCTCGCTGTGTGCTGAACTGGAGGCATGTGAGTTTGTTAAGCTGGGATCTTTCCCTCTGACTAAACTATAAGCTGCCTTTTTAGATTAAACAGCTCCTCTCATCTTGACAGCCTCCCTACCCTTTTTAATTCTACTGTAAGTACTCTGACAAACGGGGATCTCATATTAGCTGATGGACTTTCTTTTGATTTATTTGAGTTTAAGTTGGAGATTAAAGGGATGTTGAAACCTTTTTGTTATCCAAACCAGATTTGACTCTGTGGTTCAGTCTTGGATTTCCAAATTTCAAAAAATTTCATACAAGGAGTTCATCTGGGTGTAGTTTCTAAACAGATTTTGCATTCACCCTATGGTCATTGTTAGGGCAAGTTGATATAGACTGAAAATAATATCTTAATATATATAAGATGAATTGTGATGCTCTTTAGTTATCTGAGTATGTTTTTTCCTTTCATAACCATAAAAAGGTAACTCAGATGACTTTTTCTAAAATGTCACACAGGCAGATTTACATTGACAGAACCTCCTATGGAGCTAGTTGACTGCTACCTTTTCCATCAGAAAGTATTTATAGATCAGTCTTTGTGTCCCTTTTGTTTATCTGCTTCTCTCTCTTTGAACTCCCAATTAGTTGTGCTGGAGTTTTGTTCTTGGTAAAGGGGAGTTTTTCCTCCTCACTGTCACTGCATGCATGCTGCCTGTGAGGGATTGCTACAGAGTCCCTCACCACTAACCCTTCACTATCAAGTGGCACTTTCCCGGTGAAGTCACACACACAGCTGTGGAAGGTGCCTTTACTGAAGGTGGTGGGGTATAAACAAGAATGGGACGTCTTCTTCCGTGCAACGGAAAAGGAAAGCAGTCGTTGCTATGGCAACACATTGACACCCCAATGTGTGTGGCAGTAGCTCTGCGGCGCAGGTTAACAGAACATTAAGCATTTCCCCATTTTTTTAAAACAAATGTATGTGGTCAAATAAAAGTATTTCAAAGAGGACCTTCCATTTTGGAATTAATGACGTTTTTTTCATAAACTAACTTGAGATTTTTCATCAGTGTGACGAAAATGCAGCAAACCAGCGGAATTTGCAGTTGCTGCAATGTGTTTCCTGCACTGATGCAGACTCACTATTTAAGGGGTGAATGTTCACTCACCCTACCCACTACGTATTTTGGAATGGCACTTAATGTGGCCTACCCTCCGTAGGAAGAAAGAAGGGGGTAGTGCTCAGGGTTAGCTCTTAGGGGCCGGTTTGGGATTGGACCTATGTAGCACACAATGCAAGGAGTAATAAATCCAACATTTGTCGTCATTCCTTAGATGATCTGATTATGTTGCCAGTGTAAAGTGCCTTGAAAGTTTGGTAATGGATTTGAATACATATAAATGTGTCTGTGTGTGTGTGAATGTATATATATATATATATATATATATATATAT
>NW_015150551.1:1247634-1252464 GCF_000732505.1 Cyprinodon variegatus | reverse complement strand
ATAGTGCAAAACATATTCAAATGGCAGAGGTTCTCAATTTTGGACACATTACATTCAACAAGAGTAGGACGTTGGCTTTCTGTTCCAGCTCTTTAGTTGGTGGTAATACCCTTAAAGTTTGTTTTCCACCACCCAGAAGGGAAGAGAGATCTGCAGCTAGCTTGCAGATCCCTGCATGTGAGAAGAAGCAATAACTGTAACGTCCTGTGACAATGGAATCTGGACAAGCAAGCTTTCAAGGTCAGGAAAGCACTGAAGCCCTGGAGGGAAACATGTAGATGGTTGTGATTAGTGCAAATTAAATCACAGTTCCAATGTTAGTTAATGTTAGTAAAAAAAAAAAAAAAAACAGCATTATTTAGATTTTTGGCAAAACTATTCTGCCCTAATCTCAATATAAACAACTTGGTATCATCATATATCCCTTTTGGAAAAAAAAAAAAACCTTGATATTTTGACAGCCTCAATATGCTGCCCAGCCCGAGTCTCTACAGACTAAAGAGTCTGAGCCAAAAACAAGCATCCTGTGAGACGGGTTCTAAGATTGGTCTGTTTATCAACGCCTCCTTTTATAAAGATTTTCTCTATTTTAGATAGACTTGAAGAATTAATTTGAAAGACCAAATCAGGCAATTCTTGAGGGGGGAAAAAGACAACTTTCTGCTCCCTTTAGTCAAAGTACTTGATGCAGGTCTGTGTGGGAAATTCTAAGTCCACTCTTCTCCATAATTTATCTTATATTATTGTCTTTTTATATCATTCAGGGCTGGAGGACCAAGAGAATCACTGGGGAAAAGAAAAGTAGGATCTCACATTTAACATTTAAATCATAGTTAGAAATCCCATTTTTAAAAAGTTTTTTCTGATTGTCCATTACGAATTGAATTATTAAAGAGGAATTTTATATTTTACTTAACTTATTCCATAGTTAAATACTGCAATTTAAAAATGTATTTTCAAATCATATTTCTAAATTAAGATTTAAAAGCTAGCTTTCATAAATCTGATTATAAATACCTTTCCTAATCACACATTAAATGGGTAATTCCTTATTCCATCTTCATTTTAACCTTGCATTTTCAAATCCTTTTAGAACTTGCATTTTTCTCTTTGGTGAAAGTGCCACACTTGTTCACAAAATGACCAGTGAGAGAGCTGGTTACATCTGAGGAGTAACTGGGGTTGGTTTAGCTGGTTTTTCAGCGTGCTTGGAAACCAGAAGCGTCACTGAGAGGGGGAAGTATAAAGAAAGTGCATCTGCAAAAAGCATTTCAAATCCAAGGTGAAAAAGAAAATGGAGATGGAATAAGGAATTACCTTTTTAAATATGCGATTAGGAAAGATATTCTTAATCAGGTTTATGATTGGGGTTTTTGCAATTTATAATTAGAAAGTTACTTTTCTCTTTAGTGCTGTAACTACCACAGTGCCACTGTATACTGATATTTCTATGAATCTAAAACATAAAATCTAAAATTGCACCATTCTATTTCACTGATTAACAAACTCCCTTTTGAAAATAACGACCTCAAAGCATTTTCTTAAACATACTTTTTATTAAACACAAATTTCTCTTAAAATATGTATAATTTGTCTGATTTAAAAACAGATACTATTAAATTGTAAATGTTTTTCTAGCTAGTTCAGAAAATCATTAAAATGTGCAGAAAATAAGCATTGAAAATATCAACGTATGTGTAAATAAGACATAGTGTCTTTTACTGAGTGAATTTATCAAATATTAGGGAAAAAAACCTCTAGAGATTCGTTATTAATTAGTCAGAAGTTGGCCAAACAAGTATTTTCACCCTAAAGACTTTTAACTTTTCTAACTTTTTTTTACTTTTCTAACTGAGGATCAAATTTAAAATGGCAAATTTCCCTACTCTAAACCTTTAACATCTGTGTATTTTGTGACAGAAGTTGTCTTTCCTGTAAGCAGGACATGAGCTCAGTTTTTCCTTTTCGCCTTCTGACCAGCAGAGCTCAAAGACGGATGAGGGAGGAACATCGCTGGGTTTAGTGGAATCCATATTTTTTTCTAGCAGTTTCATGATAAAGTATTAAAGGAGTGAGCGAGGATTTTTTTTATTATGCACGAAAAGTTTAAATTAAAGGTATAGTGGAGGATTTTTGAAAGGACCTCCCGTCTCTACTTGAAAAAAGAAAAATGCACATGCACAACCCTGCACCCGCTCCCAGAGGGAACGCCTCTGGAGAGCATGCACAAACCCATTTCTCATGGAGGATGTGCGGGGATGCAATGATAAGACGATGGATAGATCTCATCTCACACCTATTTATATATAAAAAATTTCAGCAACTACTAGTTGTATTACTAGTCTTATTTCAGCAAATAAGACTAGTAGTACATTAAAAAAATTATGACATGCTTTTATGTGTGTGTGTGCTGCAGTGGAAATTTGGACATGTTTGCGGGGTAAATAAGGATCTATGGCCACCGTATGTCTACCAATGATGCAAATTACAAAATAGATAAACATATCTTCCCTTGAAAGTTACAATATAGAGGTAGATAACTTTAAATATCTTTAAATAGCATGCCCAACTTTACCTGTCCAGTAGAAACTTTGCAATCGAGGCATCAGTTGGAAGCCCAACCTGTGCTTTCAGTGTACGCCATCACGCTAAAGAATCTCCTGAAAACACTCTAGTCTAGTTTCTCTCTTCTGAGACCTTCCTCTTCTTCTCATAAACTTCGTAGACACTTTTTCTTAAGACCATCTGCCATTTTCAAAGAACCGCTGAATGAAAGGTGAGCTTTAATACCACACATATGCACCTGAAAATGCACATGCGCAGAAAAAGATAGCTAACTGGGGACGAGCACGTAGGACGGCCTAATGTAAACATATCACCAGAAAGATTGACAATTAGGAGGACCACTTATTTTGATGATCCACCCGCAAAAAGAACATCTTCCACTATACATTAAGTAAGGAAAACCATAACAAAGGAGAAGAAATCAGTTTGCATTCATTGCTACGGTGTGACTCTTGGACAATTATTGAGGGGTATATTCTCAAACCTGGCCAGCCTAAAACTGTTTGTGCTTTTTTCCAGGATTAATTGTTTCAGTTTTTTATTTTATTTTAGTCTAAATAAATGTGTTCAGTACAGAAATGCTGAAGAGCAGTCATTTCTTTCACTGTAGACTATAAAAAATAACTACATTAGACTTTCTTTTCTTTCAACATTTCAGAAACAGATGTGCTTTGAGACAGATGCACCATTATCGTCTGTTTATTTATTCATGCATTTCATTATGTATTGATTTGATTGTCTCATAAAGGGTGTTTTTCTTTAATTATTGAAGTTGGTGCCATAGCTGCGGGTTAAATTATAACACAATCTGAGTAAATACTCAGTTTTCCTGTGTTCTGTTGTGATTTTTCTTGCAACTGTACTAAGTACTGACTAATAGTGGACGTCTTACTTTAAAATATGTTGTGCTAACACAGCACTGCCTTCATTTATTATTTCTTTTTTATGCATGACTAGCTAAAAAAACAGGCTTACACAAACAGACGCCAACTCTAGAAAGACTATTTTTGGAGAACAGAAAGGACAAAAAGTGATGCTGCCTGCATGCAGACTGGCCTCTGGGGAGAATACCTCTAAATACTTCTTACTTTCTGATATCAGCTGATATTCTTTCCTGCAAAATAGCATCTTTATACACTTTTAGCCTGTCAAATAACTTTAAAACTGTCATCAAAGATTTACCTAATAACACAGGCTAATATTAGAACTACTTATTCACAGCATTGTGCTGTTTTTCAGTAGCTACGGATTAGATCTGATTATTTACAGGGATAATGACGCTTTCATGAGAAAATGGAGGAAGAATCAGCCGACTCAAGAAGAGCATTAGTCTGAGTTGGGCAGATGTTTCCTAATACAGATCCATGCATTATTCATATGAAGTCATTTCTGTATTCACCGCATTTCTTTTCCAATCTATCAAGCCGTGTTTCACTCACATGGTTAATAGGTTTTAAGAAGCTCCTTTGTTTTGTTTTTCCACACTTGATAAAGGGAAAGCCTGTGAAAGAGCTGCTGCCTTTTTAGTCTGTAGAGCTTAGCAGAAGGCAAGCCATTATCATCAACATGATATAATCTTATACCACATAACGAATGAAAGATAAACGGGTTAATCTAGATTTTGTCTCTTAAACAAAGTTCTTCTGTTCTGAGAATTTGGCAATAAGGAATCGGTTCATAGTTTACCTGCTTGGTATTTTAATTCACTTTTTTCTGAGCCTGGTTGGTGGTTTGTGATTCGAACCCTCTCTAACATTTGCTAAATCAAATTATGTGACCTCAAAACGCTAAAAATGCCCAAAGCAGCTGCTCCTGTGGTTGCTTGTTTTATCTCCCATAAACAAGCAGATACACTGCGCAGCGGGGATGGCCATTGGTTTCTGAGCCTGGGTTTCAGCTCATCTTAAGCCACCAAAACAAAGACCTTAGACTCGACTCCTACTTAAGGTCTGGAAATCGAGTTTCATAAACGATCTATGTAATCATAGAGCAACGTGTTACTTGATGAACCACATTCAACAGCACTGACTGCGTTCACTGAGAAACATTATCAAGTGATACTTCCTGGAAATTAGTTTTGGCTTTAATTGATCTCTAAATGATTTTGTTCTCTTCTCTGAGGAAAAATAACTTTGCTCAGTTGTGATTTCTAAAGTCGTTGACCTCTAAATGGTCAATTCTTTAATGCTTCACGGTGAAAAATGTTGCAATGTAGGATATATTGTTTCCACTAAATCACAGAGAAGATGATGTGACCCAGATCTG
>NW_015150551.1:1244291-1247624 GCF_000732505.1 Cyprinodon variegatus | reverse complement strand
CAAGTTAGTGGTGTTAAGAGGTTTATAAGGAGAAACTAAAAAATGTGAGAGGATAAGGAAGGGAAGGAGACAGCGGTGGAGGTTTATAGCTGTGCAGAGGACATCTGTTACAGTGCTGGACTTTTTCCCAGAAAACTGAAGCACATTGTTTATGGTGTTCTTGGTTGCAAGAGAACAAAATCACAGGAGTGTGTTTGTGACGCATATGACCAAAGACAACTGATCCAAAAGCAGAGATTTTTGCACAGTTGCGTCATGATGGTAGATTCTGATGGATACTACAGATCTCACATCCTCTGACATCCGGTTTTTCACCTTGAAACTGGTGTTGTACAACCAAATGCTGCTGATCTTTAAAAGTACTTTTTGCATCCATAAACATTGACTATCATTCACTTTTTTTTTTCATTTACAGAATACCTCGGCGTTTGCCAACTTTATACTAAAGTGAGAGAAAAAAATCTGATTTGGATCATTGTTTCTTAACTATGTCTCCAACTTCAAGATAACTTTTTTTTTCTGAATATTAATGCTTATACAGAATGCAGTTATTAGACAGATGTTTTGGTATTCTTTCATAAACAAATTTTTCAAGTACTTTAGAGAACATATAGACTGACATCTCCAGGCTTAAAGGTACGGTGAAGGATTTTCGTGAATAAAAAAAAATAAATAAATAAAAATGCACACACAGGCTTACGCACTCCCGAGAGGGAACGCCTATTAAACCTGTGCGAGAGCGTCTACAAGCCTGTTTCTGCATTTTTCCACCATGTCAGACACCGGTAAGTGAAAATGGGGACAAACATGTAGGATGGCCTCACGTAAACATATCACTAGAATGATGATGACAATTAGGAAGACCACTTATTTTGATGATCCACCCAGAAAAAGAACATCCACTACTATACCTTTAAACAGCGGTGTTAATTTAGCCACTTTTAAATCCCTTAGAACAATACCTTAGAGAGTACGGATGCAAGGGGCTCAATAGTGACTGAAGTCTTTCTTTATGAAACTGGATTTTTTTTTTTTTTTTTTATAATAGAGAATGAACCTTTTACCTCTCTCATCGTTTCTGAAACACCTATTTGTTTTCTATTAGAGGTAAAGTCTGAAATGTATTCATCTCTTAACAGTGAAGCATTAATTTGCCTTTCTAATGGCTTCATTAGCTTTGTTGATTCTCTCCATACATCACAGTGAGCTCAGTCGAGTGTCTCAAATGCTTTCTTCTTAATTCCATCCATTCTTCACTGACTCCACTCTGTATTAGGTTTCTGTAAAGTCTGCATCAAAACAAAAAGCATGCTGTAGATTATTTTTGTTGATTTTGTCTATGTCTTTTTTTTTTCTAAATAAAACTATTTGTTTTACTGATGTTACATTTTCCTCCTGTAGAACCACCCCCACCTTCAGATTCCTGATTTAGGAGAATCTGGCGGCTGTGTGTGTAAGTACAGAGATAAACAAAATTAAACTATTTTAAAGGTGATGATGGGTGTTTGTCACTGACTTTTTTTTTTTTTTTTTTTGCTTAAATTAGTCCTGGGGTTTTGGTTAACTCGGAGGTCAGATGTAATGGGAAATGTTAGAGAAGTCCTGAATGTTTGATCCTCCGTCACTAATCTAAATCTGGTTAATAGGGTACCATGTGGAGAAAATGCTGCACCATGAGCTTTACCACATGTTGTAATGTTACAGACACTGTACTTAACAGTAGTAAAAGTATTGATATTCATAGTCAAATCTTGCTGGACTGCGATTAAAAGTTACTCACTCGGTACTCAGTTTTGAAAATACTTAAGTTTTTAAAAGTACATGCATTTAAAAGCACTTAAGTATTCAAAAATACAAATAACATGTTCTAATATCAGCAAATTCCTGAATAAATATCAAAGTAATTTAAAAAAACCTTTCAATAACCAACTAATGTATTGATGTGTAGAACCAGCTGCATTCTACACCACATGTAAAGAACTTCAGCATAAAAGTGCCACAAAAAATAAGGACAGCTATTTTGATTATTATTTAAAAACAAACAGAAAAGAAAACAGGAGAGCCTTGATTCTCTTCGCACTTTCACTACAGAATAGAGGTTTAAGGTTAAATCTTTTACCGCAATGAAATTACAACTCTGATTTGAGAACTTCTTCTACTGAACAACTTGTCCACATGGTGACAACTAACGCCTTGATAAAATGTATAAAATACAAATATCTGCTCCGAGTTTCCCACGTTTGTGAAATGTCATGTAAATCTCTAAAACAGTGGTATCCAAACTCAGTCCTAAGGGCTGCTATCTTGCATGTTGAAATCACATTTCAAGAAGTAAAACCAGCAACAAGTGGATTACAAAGCTAAGCTGAGGCAAAAAAAAAACTATTACTCAAGTTAACATACTCCAAAAAATAAAAAAGGGTTACATCATACTTTTTTATTTTTTGGAGTATGTTACATCATACTTGGGCTTTATTTAATGAGTCAATATCTTTTGTTCACACCAAAACAATTAGTCATTTATTAGTAAGTAGAAAAGCAATCAGATTTTATGGAATTTTCTTGGGAAAACATTTTAAAACTGCATCATTTTTCTTTATTCGCAATTTCCCCTGCTTCAGGCACTGATCTATAGATAAACTCCCAACGAAAAATACTCTGTGACACTTTAAAACCTGCTTTCATTGTCTTCTTTTTGTTTTGGTCTCTATTTTTCTCTGCCTTCGCTCTATTCCAGCCGAGCCACAGTCATGCAGCACCCAAACTTTGAGACCCGTCACCCACTCCAGACAGACGAGCAGCAGGAGACCGGCTTCGACCCGCTTCACAATTTCAACAAAAACCGCAGCCGTGAGTCAACTTTTAACATTTTGATCTCCTTCTAAACCGCCTGACAACCAGTTGAGGCTCATGACAAATGGAGAAAAAAAAAGAATCTGAGTAAGGTGCGAGTCACAGACAAGGCAAGCCTCAGGGTTGAAGGCTATTTTCCTGTTTAGGTGGGAGAGAAGGAGAACATTATGGTGCTGATGAATATTCATTGTGAGCGTCTCTGTGGAATGATCCACTCCTTTAACTAATGCTGATAGACAGCTCTCCGACTTGAATGCATGTTCACCTGCAGGCCAAATTAGACTTATTACCGCCAATAAAGAGAATAGGCAGTTTGCCACTCTGGTTTCTGTCATCACTTCCCCTGCTTCTGGCCCTTTCTGCTCTACCGATGTGAACAAAACCAGACAAAAACAAAAAACAGCTCGTCATTGGAAGGTAGCAACTGGGGCAGTTTATTAGGTTACAAAGGTTGAAAAAAATTTAAAAAATTTTTTTCTT
>NW_015150551.1:1227704-1244208 GCF_000732505.1 Cyprinodon variegatus | reverse complement strand
TCTGGTCTTTTTACATTCTATGGTGCATTGTTGCTACAATTTCTTAATTGAGGTCTGGATGTTCCTTTTTAGTTGTAGAAATATCAAATTTGGGTTGATTGTTTGTAATCCTCTGATGTGCAGAAAAGAATGGGACGACTTGTTCCTGAACAGCAACTACCTGGCCAGGATCCGGCAGGCTGGCGTCAACGGTCGGTTGAGGAGTAGTCGCTTTCGCAGCGTTTGCTGGAAGGTAACTTTGGATTCATTGAATTTTAATTAAAAAGTGTTTTTGGCAAAAGTATTGCAATACAACAGTGGAGTAGGAGCTCAGTGTTTGGTTGTAAAGGAACAGATTTCCTCCTATTTTTCATGTGTGAGCAATCAGCCACTAATGGGTGTCCTGTGTGTCTGCAGCTCTACCTGGAGGTTCTCCCTGAAGACAAGGGACAGTGGATCAAGAAGACCAAAGAGCATCGGGCTCAGTATGAGAGGATCAAAGAGATGGTGGGGCGGCCCTTCTATACTACAGCATGCTGTTCTTGTTCTGTCATATCCAAAACGCCTGCATGACTTTTATATTTTATGTAAATGTAGAAAATGTTTAACTTTCAGTAGGAATCCAGCATCAGCTGTTAATTATCTTATACTTTAGCGAATGTCTTGAGATGAATCTCTTATACCATAATCCTCCCTCCTTATAATACCATGTATTTTGCACAGATCATCACCTTAAAAATCACCCACACAGCTTGACGGTGCTGCCTTAGTACTTTAGAATTTACTGATTGTCTCAGGAGTTTAAGCTTCCAACTTTTTTAAAGATGGTAATTTACAGCTTAGTGCTCTGTTTACAGTTTAACCACACCACAGGACATTTCTCCAATTATTCATCCATTATTCGTCCATTATTTGATTTGCAGATTATAATCTGTTTTACATGTTGCTTTTAGAGACTTAGCTTGCTTTTGTAAAGGTCCCTTTTATCCTATGTGAGGATACAAACTCTATTTTAGCAGCTTCAGTCAGCATCTTAACAAAATCGTCTTTTCTGGTGTTGATGGATCTATCTTGCACCGAGAGATGTTTCTCATTTGGAGACAAAATCCAAGAGATCTGCCCTGACTTCCTGAAACAGAAATCTTAACAGTTATTTGGCCGTTTAAACGACTTCAGTGCACTGAAACTTCAGTCAAAGAATCAAAAAGTTTAAAAGCAAAAACAATAGCAGATTCACAATGTTAAGTCTGCCAACTGCATCAGGCTATCAATTAAAACCAATTCAATTATTGCAAAAATGATTTTGAGCAGCTAATGTGGTTTTAAGTGGAAATAAACCTTTATGAGGCCACAGCTGTGGAGGCTGTTGTCATAATTTGATTAGAAAGAACGGTGGCCTTCTCACTCACCTCACCCAGACCTTTCCTGTTTGTTGCAGCACATCACTAACCCCCGCAAGGCTGCAGGCCAGCAGGACCTGGTGGTCAACAATCCACTGTCCCAGGATGAAGGGGTAAGGATTCATGCTTTATTTTTTTATTTATACTGATTTTTTTCTTAATCTTACTGTTGTTACTGGTGAATGTGATGCAAGTCACATGAACTGCATCATGATCTTTCAGTGGTCCCAAAACTCTGAAAACCTGCTTTTTAAATAGATTTCATCAAATAATCAGGCAAATCAGAACAAACTGCCAGATGTCAATCCACATAAAATGTTTTCTATCATTGTTTAACTAGGATTAATGTGCAGCTTACTTAGCCTAAGTTTAATTCAAAAAGACCAAAAATAAATGTTTTGTTTTATTTTATTCTGTCTGTATTAAATGCTCCCCAGGTATTGCCTGCAATTTATTCATATATACAAATCTAGTTAAAGGATGGGCTTTTGTTCGTTTGTTTATTCATCCCTTTAGCTAATTTATATCAAATTAATGTGACCACACTTTAAAAATTCCACAGATCACTGCTTCTCATTCCCCTGTTTTTTGTTTTTGATTTTTTCAGAGTTTATGGAACAAGTTCTTTCAGGATAAAGAGCTGAAGGGGATGATCAAGCAGGACGTTTTCAGGACGTATGCCCCACTCTGTCTGCTTTAACTTCACATTTGCTGCTGTTTTTGCAAAATCATGCATTTTTTAAATTTTTTATTTATTCCCTCTTCTTCTACAAAAGATTCCCTGAGATCTGCTACTTCCAGAATGAGGATGTGAGGACCAAGCTGACGGACATTCTTTTCTGTTACGCCAGAGAGAATGAGCAGTTGCTATATAAACAGGTATCACCGTTTGCCTAATCATAGCCTTAATTACGGTTAATATTGGCCTTTCGGGTATTTTTGTGGTTGCAAAGTGAGGAATTTGACTGTTTTTGGGGAGAAAAAAAATATATTTTCAGGCTCTGTCTTTTATATATGCATCTAAAGGGATCCATCCATCCTTGCGTTTGTCCATCCTCGCTGTTTGTCCTTCTGTCACTCATCCCTCTAAGTTCTCCCATCCATGCTTCTGTTCTGCTGTCATCCATCTGTTTTTTTCCCCATCAACCTTCTCCTCATACTTGTCTTTTCCTTTTATCTGTTTATTCATTCACCCATCATTTTTAATCCATATCATCATCCATCCCTCCATAGTTTTTACAGGTTTTTCATCGTATTGTTTAAAATGGTTGCAAATATCACCTTAACTGTGGGGAGAATAAATGTAAAGCAACCCTCATCTCTGTTGAGGCACTCTGTGTTTAAGGGGAACAAAATGCCTCTGTAACCTAATCATTATTGGTGCCAGTGGATAAATAGATGGCTGGTAAAACATCTCCTTTCCAAACTGGAAGTGACACGCGGAGGGGCATTGGCTAATGATATCTAAATTAAAGCTGTCGTCAAGAATTAGAAACCTCGTGCATCATTATTAAAGAAAGACTGACCAGAAATTGTGCTCCATCTATAGCTACCCTTACAGGGCTGTCTCTCTGTGTGTGTGCAGGGGATGCATGAGCTGCTGGCTCCCATAGTGTTTGTGCTGCACTGTGACCATCAGGCCTTCCAACACGCCAGCGAGACAGCCAGCCCCAGGTCAGTACAGGGCTCTTCTTACAGCTGAATCTTTCCTTTTCTTCCACAGAGAAAATAAAATTTAGGATGTCTGCTTTTTTTCTTTCTATAGTGAAGAGATGAAATGTCTTTTGAACCCTGCGTACCTTGAACACGATGCCTAGTGAGTGCACAAGTACTTTGACATTTTTTTAAGTGCTGTTTTGTCATTAATTATCCCTTTTATATCTACACTGACCTGTGCCCTGTTCTGTGCTCAGTGCCATGTTCTCACAGCTGATGGAGACAGCAGAGCCGTGGTTCTCCACCTTCGAGAGGGAAGTGAGGAAGGTCAGTCGATGGTTCTACATTAGATTAGACCAACATTCAGAAATAAACCTGAAGGTCTCATCTGATTTACCTGACGTAATGACATAAGACTAGCTGTAAGTGTGTTTAGTGTGTGTTAAACACACAAAAAAAGTTAAGAAAAAATTACATTTTAAAAGAATTTCTAAAGTTTTGATTTTTCTTTCTTGCATGAGCAACTTTAAATGGTGACCTGGATAAAGACTCAGTCACCTGATTCAACATGTTTCATGTGACCTTTTTCCTGCAAGAGCCCCCGTGGGCCCCTCTGTGGTTCTTTAGAAGGGAGAGGAGCTGCACTAACTGCAACCTCATTCGGTTCTGCGATGGCTTTAAAAGTCGAACCCTGAATGTGGAACCTGTGAAGTGAAATCCAATTACTTGCTTCATAGTCTCCGAATAAGGGTGGCAGACACAGCTGCTGAAAAAAAAGACGTAGCTTGCAAAGGGAACTGGTGTAAATCAAACAACCAAAGAAATCATGAAGTGGATAGTTTCAGGAAGAAGAATAAAAACACAAAAAAAAAGTTCACATTTTACTTATAAAAGGGTATTGGGCGAAATATGAACCCGCTCTGTTACTTCTTAAACTATTTAAGGTTGTTTTTACTTTTTTTCATATTGCAAACACTGAATTTATCAATAAAGTTATGTTGCCTTCAAGATAACGATGCGCTATCTGCATGGTGAAACATAAAACGGGGGGGATGCTTATCTATAGCATAGAGAAGCTGATCAGATGTGATCGGTAAAACCAAGCTGCAAGGACAGGAGTGATAAAAATAACAATTTAGCCACAGGCAAAAAATAAATAAATAAATACATTTCAATGTTAATGAAAGTAGTAAATGGAAGCTCATTGAAACAAGTTGTCTTTTGCATACCATAGAAGAAAACTGTAATAACTATTAACAGTTATGGTTATAAACAGAAATATTTCTGAATAGCCAACCTTAAAACTATATGATTATGTAAAAACCCAACCCTCCAGTGATCATTTACATGACAAGAAAATCTTTTTCCAAGCTGTATTCTGAAGTTATTGTTGATGAACAAAAAAAAATGTATCTAAAGTTTGCACAAATTGATTGATTGATTGATTTTATTGATCCCACAGAGGAGAAATTTACTCATTACATCAGCTCAAATAGTCAAAGGAGAAGAAGGTGCCAAAGGAAGAAAAAGGTGCATGGGATTTATAACAGGATTATTATACAAGGTTACTGTAAATTTTAAATTGCAAAAAAGGTGTCAGTCTTCCTGCTGATTTTAAACTGTCCAAACTAAAGTGAGTCTGGTGACACACGTTCTGCACAAATAATTTAGTTCTTCAGGAATCCTTGTTTTTCTTCATTAAATATAAATTATATTTATGTCGGTGATTGTAAAATAAACCCTCCTCCCCAGTTCTTTTAGTCTTCAGCCTGTGTGATCTTCTTATTCTCTTAACTTCTTTTTCTAAATGTTCATTCTCTAAATGTTTATAATCATTCAGTCCTAGAAAGAAGCAGTCAGGAGACTGGAGCCGACAGTCACCTCCTAGCAGGAGCTCTGAGTACAGATCTATAATTGAATGATTCATATTCCTTTAATTCAGCTGCCTTGTCAAAAATCTCGGCGTAAATCCAACTGAGAATCTGTGGCAACACTTGGAACTTGTTTTATTCAATCTAATAAAATGAGTTAAAGTTGTTTTGTAAAAACAAAGATGCAAATTTTTAGTCTTTAGATGCTCTAATGTGCTTGTTCTTATTATTGACGAAGTTCAGAAAATAAATGCATGCTAACTATTTAGATTTGAGAAAACGGCGTTGATCTCCACATTATTCATGTCTGTTAAACAAGTCTATAGTTGAAATGTGACAAAAGGTGAAAAAGTTCATCATCTTTGAATTCTTTTGCAATGTATTGTAATGCACACATTTTTTTCAGTCGGGTGTTCTGTCTTAATGTTCTTCTGCAGGGTAAGGAGGAAATGCTAACCAGCATCCCCTTCGCTCGGCCGCAGGATGCTGGCCCATCCGTCGCCGTCGTGACCAAAGTCAACCGCATCCAGGACCAGCTGGTGAAGAAGCATGACATCGAGCTACACATGCACCTGAACCGGCTGGAGATCGCTCCGCAGATCTATGGCATGTATGTAACTACTCCCTCAGCTTCCTCTTCTTCTTTTCTAAGCTCTGCACAGATTCAGTTACCCTCTGCTTTTTTTTTTCTATCCTTCGTCTCTCTCAGCCGGTGGGTTCGCCTGCTGTTCGGCCGTGAATTTCCCCTCCAGGACCTCCTGGTTGTGTGGGACGCTCTGTTTGCTGACAGCATCACTCTGGATCTGGTGGACTACGTGTTCGTGGCCATGCTGCTTTACATCCGAGATGCTTGTACGCTCCATTTATTGCTAAGCTAATGCAGTGAAGCCATGTGTCGGCCTTTGTGGCATGTAATTTAATAAGACACTTATGAGCTGAAGAATGAGATTTCCTCTGCTTCATTTAATCAGATGAGGTCATATTTCTTGAAGCAGAAAGATGTTTTTTCTGCTGTACTTTCAGGCTGGGTTAGGGTCAAACTGTGAGAAAGTGTGGCTCTGTGTTTCTTCTAAGTAATCTGTAAATAATTATACAGAAATATGAAACACAAACGGAATATTTATTACAGGTTTTCTCTGTAACTCTGTAAAGTTATACTTTTCTTCTTTTCAGTAATCGCAAGCAACTTCCAGACCTGCCTGGGCCTGCTGATGCATTACCCTCCCATAGGAGACATCAACTCTTTGCTCCAAAAGGCTCTGTTTCTCCGAGATCCCAAAGTAAGTCAACGCTACGAAAGAAAATCCCAGTTTTTATAGACCGTCTCTGTTTGTCTCCTGAGCCCCGTTACATAGGCACCCCCAATGGAGAACAGAGAGTGAGCGAAGCGGAAATAAGCGAGTATCCTGCTTCTTTCTGAAGAGTGATTTCATTTTACTTTTCCTGCAGTTTGAGGAAGAGATTTGCCAAAGCAAACGCCCACATGCAAAACAGTGGGTGGAAATCCTCCAGCAACAGTCGCATATTGTTTTCCAAAAAGACATCTTTTCATACTGTGACTCTGTGAATCAATCAATAATATTTATATGATTAATTACAGATGACATTTGTAATATAAGATTTGCAGGTTTTTATTTCCTTTTTAATTAAAAACCTTTGGCTCATAAATGCAGAGAATTTCTTTGGTGATAGAAACAACCTGCAGGTTCTTTCCTGCAATGTGCGTCTCTAATCCAGACAGATTTTGTTTCCCTTCTCTTGTAGAATAACCCGCGTCCTGTCAACTACCAGTTTCAGCAGAACTTGGATTACTACAAAACACGAGGCGCCGACCTGATGAACAAAACGAGGTGCATGGCAGACATTCTACTCCAGCACAGTCATTTTTTAAAAGTAGCTTCTTAATTTTCTAGTAATGGTTGTTTTTAATGTCAGATTCTTTTTTATTTTTGTAACAAGTTTTTTTGTATTTTTTATTTTTTTATTATTGTTACGTGCAATCATTTTTAATCTGAGTCTGTTTGTATCACTTTCTCAGACAGCTACTTTCTTTCTACAAAATTTTGCTTATTTATCGTGAAGTAGAACAGGAAGTTGACAATATTAGAGGTTTCAGAGTTCATATCCTGGTCTGAAAATATGACACATTTGGATTATTGTTTTCTTTTTTTAAACCTGCTATTTTAATATGTCGAGACTCTTAGAGCTGATGTTTTTGGCTACTCTGAGACCATAGATTTCATTAGAGGAAAACTGAAGATCAGTTTCTAAATGCTTTCAGAATCTCATTAGTCATTAGTTCTGTGACCCCATCTCCACAATTAAACATTTTTAACATAACAAGATGTAATAAATGATTAGGAACCTTATTTATGTAGAAATCCAGCTGAATGGTTTTACTCTTATTTTGCTGCCTTTCTAGGTCTGGTTCTGTGGCAAAAGCTCCTCCGCTGAACATCAACAAGGTGTCCAGCAGCCTGCTGAGCTTCGGCAGAAAGCTCATCGCCCCGGCCATGTCTGGCGTGTCCAGCAATGTCGCCCCTATCAACAGTGAGGTGTTCTCCTCCTCCTCCTCGTATTCCTCACCTCCCTTAGCGCCCCCTGCCTCGGCGCCGTCGCCCGCCCTGTCTCACCCACTCGCTGAGCCCCCTGATCAGCCCCATTCTCAGAACTACCGTATGATGAAGTCTGAAAGCATGCCCGTCCACTTGAGCAAAGGTGAGTTAATAGAGAACAGGGGAGCTTTTCTCTTAATGCATTTTACTTTTGTTGTTTTTTTTTGTTTTTATTTATAAAACTAAAGTCCTGTCTGCATGTCCTCCTTAACACTGATGAGCTGAACGTGTGCAGCCACTGGTTGGTGTGGCTATGGCTACATTAGCTTTCACTGTCCTGTCTGTTAGATGGAGTTTCAGGCGGAGTGTCTCAGGGCTCTCTCCCAGAACAGGCTCTCACTGACACACAAGGTAACTGCTACCAAGGCAACCGCTTGTGTGTCATGCTCCCACCTCCCCCACCCTCAAACCCTTGCATCTCCATTAGCCTAGCTCTATGCACTTTGTTTGCTTGTGTGCTTTTGTGTAAACTGCAACAATTTGCTGTTAAGCAGACATTTCCTGCATGTGGATGTGACTGTATATGTTGGCCAGCAGAGGGCAATCACAGCACATGTTTTTTTTTTAATTATACTTATTTCATTTTCTATAGAGCTACAGCTTCTAGAAGCTTGGATTAATCTGAAGGCACTAAAGACACTGTAGCTGGAAGACGGAGTTCCTGGAGAAGGGCTGCTTGAATATGAAAATATTATAAATATGTCACAATTATTTGACAAACAGTCGGATTATGTCCCTTTAAACAATAGAATATTGCTCAAGATTTAATAAAGAAAGCATTCAGTGTCGTGTATATGCACATGATCAGCCCATTGATTTTCTATGGCTTTTAAAACTAATGTTCTGGATAGCTCCATGTTTGCTGTCTCCACCTGCAGCCTGGGGCATCACCTCCAGACTCATGAGTGGGACCTGCACCACAAGTTACACAAAATTTAGCCTACCTTCTGTCAGTCGTTAACTTTTTTTATATCCCACTTTTTCCTTCCACTAAACTTTCTATAGATATGTTTTGTCTCAGTGCTCCGTTTTGCCTCTGTAGCTTATTCTGCTTGTGAAGGATGTCATTGCAGTCTTAATGTCTGTGCAGGCTTAAGCATTGCCCTAATGTTTAACTTTTCATGTAAACCAGTAATGGTGGTATGTACTAATCTAGTTCTCTGTTTACTTACTTGTTGAAAAATATGGATCTATATATATATTTTGTTTTCTTTTATGGCTTTCAATGTATGGGGTATATATTTACATGTTTGTCAATGAAGCTCCAGATACATTTAATCACAGATATTTATTTCAAAATTCCAATAATATCCAATAATTTAGTCCAGCTGCATTTTTCTCGCTGAGGGATTTTTAAATCTTTTCCTTTTCGCTCCTTTTATTGCACTGATGTTGAAAGTGAAACGTATACTAAGTAAACTGTCTGGAACTGGTTATTATGAAGGGTAAGGTTGGCATTTAATAAAATAAATGAATTTTCTTCTTTTAAATAGAAATGTAATATGGTTTCTGATATGAATTTAGGCTTAAGGGCTTGCAGATTCTCAGATGTTTCATTTATTCTATTATTAATTTTTTGATAATGACACAGTTGAGCTGCATGCTTCATTTGGCCACCCTGAAAACAAGAATGAGTGAAGCAGTCCATGCATTAAGTTATTCTTCGGTTCACTCTTCAGTCTTTGGAATTAAAATATGCATCAGTCAAAATTTAAACTTTTTTTGTTTCAATCTTCTCTTGCGTCCTTTAAAGGCCGCAGCTCGAGAACGGCCAGCTCCTCTCCCAGCACAGAGAGCCTCTCAGGTGGGCGTGGCCAGTCCACTGCCTCCCCACCCCTGCCGCCTTCCAGAGGGAGTGACGTCAGCAGCTCGTCTCCTCCGCTCTCCGCCACCAAGAAGGACTCCTTCTTCACCATAACTCGCTCTCGTTCCCAAAGCAAAACCATGGGCAAAAGAGAGGCGGTGAGCTGTCTGACCTATTGGATGCTCTGCAGGCTGAATCCCTCGTCTTCACCATGATTTTTTTATCTCTCTAAAACATCAAAAGGACGAAGATCTGGAAGCCCAGGTATCATTCCTGCAGGGCCAAATCAACGACCTAGAGGCCATGAGCAAATACTGCGCCAAGATGATGAATACACACATCTGTGAGTTCAGATAAGGCTCATCCAATCAAAACATCCAGATAAGCTCTTTCAGTCGTCCATCTAGTGTGGTTAAGACTTTTATCTCTGTGGGAAAAGACCGTTTAAAAAAAATAATTTCTCTTCAGGTAAAATCCAGGAGGTGATTCTCCAAGAGCACCTGGAGAAAGAAGATGAAGTCCTAGTTTCTATAGCTGGACTCAAACAGGTGAGTATTTCTGGAAAACACTCTTCCAATGGAGATCCTATAGTTTGAATCTAACACTTCACCTTTTTTTTTTTATCCAATCAGATCAAAGACATCCTGAAGGGAGCGCTGCGCTTCAACCAGAGTCAGCTAGAGGCGGAGGAGAACGAAGAGATCACCATCGCTGATGACCACTACACCTCCACAGCTGCAGCCGCTGACACCTCTCTGAACAGCATGCACCAGCAAAGCGGACACCAGCAGGGGGAGGACGGCAGGCGGAGCAGGGACTCTTATCTGGAGGGGAGTGTGAGCGCCGACGAGAAGGAGGAAGAACCCACCACAACCCCACCTGAGCAGCAGGTTACTTGTCCTATTTCTTTTCCTGCCACCTGAGTGGGAGTTTCCATGCTGCTCCTCCAGAGTAACCAGAGTTAACTTATTGGTTTACTTTTGTCTGTTATTGATCACTTTCTGCTTAAAGCAAATATTACACACTTGACACTTGAGCATAATTAATAAACATATTTAATTCAAATATATGAGTATATATATGATTAAGTTTTTACCTAACAAATCAAACTTAAAGGAGTATCTATTCTAATTCATTAGTTGTTGCTGTATGCGGTTCTGTCCATTTACTCACTTCTGACCCGTTTTAACCTCTCCCCTAAAGATGGCGTCCTATCTGGGCTCCGAGGTAAAGAACTGGGATGATTACATCCTGGTGTCTCAGGATGAAGACCTGCTCGCTGAGGGGAAAGAAGCTGAAGGAAAGCCTCCCGTTCCTGTGAGGCGAGGGCGAGCTGCCGTGCGAATGGAGCCCGAAGGCTCTTCTGGGACTTTTCCCGACCCCCTGATGACAGGCGCTGCTTCGGGCTCCTCCAGCCCAGAGGAGGGCTCCACCAACAGCAAGGACTCCGACTTTACCATCGTTAACCCAAACGACCTGTGAACAAGAAAGTTACTCCAGTTCTCTCTCTCTGCTGCACCTATACCGTCTCTTATCCCCTTCAGGGCGTCTGATAAAACTGACTGCAGAGGGAAGGGAACCACCTGCTGTTGGTGCCACGCCACTAAAAAGTTGCACATATGTGGACTGGGACATGCAGAGTCATAAATCCTTTATGCTTTGTCTCTCCTAGCCGTCATCTGTTCCATGCAAGTCCTGTCTGAACTGATGCTGTGAGCTGTCTCATCTATCTAATGCCTGCTCCGTCTTTATAACCCCCCCCATTATCTTAACTGTAGTGCCCTACTCTGCAGAGAGCGGTTGCTATTGGATGACCTATTCTGTCACTACTCAGTTATTCTGATTGACCTGAGACTGCAGTTTCCTTTTAGGAAGAAATGTTCTCCTCTTGCTGTATGGATGAGGTTTGAGAGAAAGCCAGTATGAATGTGGAGAAACAGCCATACTGCTGCCTGTGTTTGTATATATGTGTGTGTGTGTGTGTGTGTGTGTGTGTGTGCGCGCATGTGTCCTTATGTAGGACTCTCTCTTCTCCGATACTGTAAGAAAAGGATGAGCTCCTCCCCATCACCGTCGAGGGCAGCTTTCTCCCGCTTCTAAACCAGTGCCTCTGACCATTCTACTTCTCTCAGCCAAACGAAACCTAACTCTGTGATCTTATTTGTTTGTTTTTTTTTTTGTTTTTTTTTTATTTGGAATGAATATTTTTTAACCATTTAGATTCTTAAATTCTAAGATAAAGTGATTAAATTAAGGAATGAGTCGACTTTTGGTTTTTAGATCCTGTCTAGTTGTGAACATTTTAATGTGATTATTTGGTTCCCACGTCGGATGAGGGTCGTTCTCCTGTTTTGTGCAAATTTTGTGCGGCAGCACGCAAAGAATGTTCCTCCAGCTGCCCATTCAGCATAATTAAACTTAGATCAATAAAACTATAATGCTCTTGCTATAAGCTGATTGCTGTCTGGGGAGTTGTTCTGTTGCTTTTAAAACACGCTGAACTGTGTGGGTTTGTTTTACTCTGAAAGAGCTTCGCAAAATGTCTACTCTTATCAGGCTGAATGAGATATCAGTACTCTGAAACCATCGGGACGTTCTCGTTTTAAAAAAGACTAAACATTTTCCAGTTGTCTGATGTAATTGTAAGAACAGGTGAACAAGACAATTATTTCTCATATAACAAAGTCATACTGAGGATAATATAAAACTGTTCCAGTAAGAAGTTTATATACATCTCATCAAAAACATAAATCTAATTATTTATGGAATCTTTGACATATTTAAAGTTATTTTATATACAGATATTCAGAAGATATCCCCAACATATACACACATAATCACACGGACCACATTGTCTTCCATTCATTTCTTTTTGCTAAGCTTCACCACTGCAGAGATAACCCTAATTCTAAACTCAATTTGACAGGTCCGCACAAAGTAGCATGCTCCAGGGAAATTGGCTTTACACCGTCCTTAGAAGTTTTCCAAAAATCCAAAAAGAAAACCTTGATACTTGCAGAGCTACTTGTGCTTCTGACCGAAGATGAGAGCAAAAGGTTAAGGTTAAAAGAGCAGTCTGAGGTCTGTAGAAGGACTAATTGAGTCTTAAGGAGGTTTAAAGAGGTCTCAGACTAATTTGTCTGCAAGTGGAGGAAGCCCAAAAACAACATGCTCAGGTATGACGATCGATCCAAAGTCATTATGGGACAACCTTCCTGTTCTTCCAGCTGATTTACAGAAAAACCCATGCAATCCAGAATAGACGGCACAAGATCAACATTCACAAAGATGGGAAAGGAAGAAACCCTCACTGCAGGAGAAATCGGAAGGCCAGACTTAAGTGTCAGAAAGCAGTTACATGAAGACATAAGGTTATCTTAGATTAGCATCTTTGAAAACCAGAAGGCATGTTTGTGATATAAATAAATGCACTTTTCAGAGAAGAGATACTCTCATGCTACCGGTGAAGCATGAAGTTGGAGGCATCATGGTTTGGGCAAGGCTGTGATTATGGAATCCAGCATTAACTGCACTGAGATTACAAGGGAAAGCTGATGTAGAACTGGATCTTTCATCAGGACAACGAATCAAGACAGGAATCTACCGTGGATAAAGGAATTCATATCCTTGGTCGAAGCAAACCAAAGACCTTAATCTAACAGAGTTACTGTGGGTTGGTACATGTAAGAAACCCACCCAAACATTTTACAGATAAGTGAGGAGAGGGGCAAACTTCCCTCAGGCATAAGTCTGGTAATGGTATATGACTGACTCCAGTTTAAGTAAATGAATTAAGGCTATTAGGGATCGGCTCATTTTCAACACAATCTTTTGTTAAATTGACTCATAGAAAAGGTGGATTTAAAGTGTTTACCTCTGATCTCATTATTTTGAACAAAAAATTTAAAGATTAGACAATATGTGGCAATGTTAAGGGTACAGGGGGAGTTTAGTGGAGTCGAGAGAAGATTTTTAAGCCCAAGGACACTGAGTAATTGTTCAGCAGGGTGATAGTAGCATCATGGTGAGGGTCTGTTTTGGTGTTATTCCACAAAAATTGTACTTTTACAAATTAATACGTTTACACACAGCTGTAATATATAGTTTTCAGTATAAACCAAATCAACAATATAAGCAACCAAAAATACCTTTACTTTTGTTTTTCAGTAAAGGAAAAGGCGTTTTTTTAAGCTCTTATAAAGGTAAACATCACACAAAATATTTCTCAGTGTTTTGTGAATTCGTTGGATCTTTACTCCAATCCAAACTGTAGATGGGAATACATTTGCCTTTCAAACCTTGAAACGTTTTGAAAAGCCACACCTTGGTTTGAGGTGTAAAGCCATTAGGATTCGACTTTTCTCTGAGACCTCTATCCTCATCGCCACTGAAGTAGGAAATCTGAACATCGGCAAATTTGTCCCTAAACTGATGAACAGCTTTTAATTTCATTAATGAGTCCCATCTGTTTAAATCAAATCTGATCTAAGAACAAATTTCCAAAACAAGATGGAAAAACAGAAGCCATCCATGTCTCAGGCATTTTAAAACCGACAAGTTTTCCATCAGGATTTAGCCTCATCCATCTACAGCATGAAGCGGCCAATACCGTTCGTGCAACGCAGCACTTTGAATATAGGCAAAACGTCCCAGCTGTTTCCTCTAACCTGACAACCTTATCCTATTCATGCTCTGTCCGCTAAATGGCTCATTTCCTATGGCTTTCTCCTAAGGGAAACCTTTGGTCAACTTTCCTGGAAGTAGATGTTTCCTTATCAATAGATCCTTATGTGATCTTTGTAGGCTTTTGCAAGGCTTTAAATGTAGTTTGAAACAAAAATCTAAACATTGATGAAAACCAGGTTTATTATTTATTTTTAGTCCTGATTTTTTAAGTTTCATATAAGAGATCAAAGTACGAAACATCATGAAACTGAAATGTTCTGCTTGTTACCGTCCCTCAATAAATTATTGATGCTAGAAATGGGCACCGTTGAGCTTACTCACTGCACATATGCAGAGGACCATATGTCTGCCTCACATCAGCATATGAGCCCCTCCAGCTGTCTGCTCGGACACAGAACTTGTCTTAAGATTAGGCAAATTTATCCTCTGCATTGATATATATACATATTAAAAAGGTCTTGCAGAAAAATAACGAGACATGCAAGCAGTAGTCAATAAAAAAACAAAACATGTTTATTTTTATCCTGACTTACTGGTCAGGTTTTATTTTCTACAGCACTAGTACACATCTGGAATGTTTTCATTCACTATTAATAACTTATGCAAAATATTCTTTACAGCAAAAGGATAGACTCACATATTAAAATACTTTACAGTGTTTTGCTCGCAAAGTAAACGCTTTCATGGGTAACAGTATTAGTTCCCTTGAGGCAAACATCAACACCTCTGGAGTTGATCAGTATGGCAGATAAAAGTTTTTTTTTGTTTGTTTTAAGTAGCATGGGAGGCGGGTTAGGCTCTGGGAAATACAAAAATATAGAATACTGTATGTAAGACAATATTTAAAGGGGAAAGATATGAGGTTTGGTGCAAAACAGGACAATCTCATGGCAACTGAGTTTAGAGCAGCAATGCGGGAGCAAAAGACACTCGGTAAAAAAAAACAAAAAAAGAGAAGCTGAAGATACACAGTGCTGCACTACAGACAGAGGAGGTGTTCTTAAACTTAAAGGGCAACACATCCTGTACCCTGATCTGGCTTCAGCCTTTAGTCAATAGACCAGCTTTTCAGATTATCTGTCGGTATGTAAAAAAAAAAATCATGGCACACTCTAAACCTATCAAAAGTTCACATGAGAGGGAAATAATCACCATTTGGCATGTTTACAACAGTACAAACAGCAGAACCTTGGCTTCAAGTCGAACTACATTCATCTTAACACTGAAGTTTTTGGATCTCCAACCAGCAGTACATCACCGTGCGGATGGCAATAGTATATTTAAAAATTTATTTTCACAAATTCCTAATTTCCTCAGTTTTTGGATGCTGTGATGCACCTACAGCACTGGGCGCTTGAGAACAAACTGGTAATGTGAAACGTGGCAGAGATGAGGTCTTCCTGCAAAGACGAGGGACCTCAAGCGCTCGTGTTGTCGTCCGGGCCCCGTCCTGTTAGAGAGCGAACTCGTTTGAGCCCGATCCCCTCCCTGCAGAGGTTTCCTGTCAGAGCTGCATCATGAACCTGCTTCATGTTGTCCTCGACTTCAGCCTTGGCGTGTATGAGCAGGTCAGCCTGGCCCTGAGGCACCAGAGCAGGAGAATCAGGAGAAGAAGAGAGTGATTTGGATTTTCAAACAGGGAAAGTAAGCATGTTGCTGAAAGTTACGAGGTGCCAACGATCCTCCTTCAAGACACCATTAAAACAACAAATGTATGAGCTACTTACCTTCAGGATGGTGATGTTCCAGCTGAAGCTCTCCAGTGCTCGACTAACCTTGGAACCTTTTAACCCTTCTTTCATCGCCAGGTTTTGCAGATTCTCGTGAAAGTCCATCGCTAGAGACAAAATGACAATACAACCTCAGCAAACAGACACTTGTAGTGTTGCAAATCATCAATAGCACTATGGTAAAATGGCTAAAAGGCACAAACAGAAGCACAACAATCAAGCTGCTATCTCAATCTTTACCAAATGTGTCATATAGATTGAAGCATGACAGAAAACATTGGGAATTTCATAGATCATCAAATCCTGCCATATCCATGAGGCATACTGGTCACTTATAATGGGCTCAACGGTACATGTCTATTGGGATCAAGGATGTGAAAAATGTCTACCATAGTTTTAAAGTTGTTTGTATTAATGTCTTTATTTCATATTGAAGCAGCAATATTCTGTCCTTGAATATACCATGTAACTATCAAATCGCATTCTGCAGTATTTGTTAAGTTTCTCATAACTTTATGTTCTCTGCTTTTTCTCATCATAGTAGCTTCATCTGGTCGCAATCCTGGATTAAAATATCAGCTGTGCTGCTGCCATCAATACCTTTGTTTATAGATATTGGAGCTTGGCCTTATTTTCAGTGTAGTCCTGTTTCTCTGACTGTGACTAACTGTATGTGCTTTCTTTCATCCTCTGATATTGGAGCTGAGGCAAGTTCAACTGCATCAATCCAATATCAAATTAAAAAAGCACTTGGATAGCACAG
>NW_015150551.1:1180854-1227496 GCF_000732505.1 Cyprinodon variegatus | reverse complement strand
CAAAGTATGAATTGTTCCTTAGCCTGAACACATCCAGTTAAAAATGTCAATAAAATCCGTTCATTTATTGATCCTGCTAATAAACCCATAACCTTCCCTTTTGGTGCGTTTTTGTCTTAAGTAAAATACCTCTGGACCTTTAGTCACTGCTGCCCCCCTCTGGTTTAGGGTCTCTCAATCTTAAAACAACATTCCTGTATCCAGATTATGATCTGGATCATCACCAAAGTTTAATGGGCCGTACTTTGGCATGAGAGACACCTCTGATAAAAATTCCATTAAAATCTCTTCATAATATTTTGAAAACAGACAAGAAAACGCAGAAAATAACATAACCTCTGCTTTGTTTGAAAAGAGATTTCAAACTTAAACCTTTCTTATTCTTTATAGCAAATAGCTGCCACTATGTTACACATAAAGAAAAGCAGAAAGCACCATTCACAGAATATAAAACTTGGTATTTTGCTTCTGCTCAGGTTTTTTTTAATATTCATATTCTCTTTAACAGTGCCTTATCTAGCCTCAACCTCCCCAACACAATGAAACATTTAACAGCCAGAGTTAATTAAGCAGATTCATTTCTATTTTTATTATGTGATAAATTTCAGAGGGTGATCTTTAATAATGGTTTAAGGAAATATTAACCACAGCTCCTGGTAACAATATTTAACCAAAACATTAGGATTAAATTTGAAGTGAAGATGGTGGTTCCATAAACTATTATCTTACCTTATTGTCAATGGTAATCATATATGCAAACTTTCTAGCAAGCTGAGCTTCTTAATGTCTGTTGCCAATAAATAAACTGATTTTTTTAAATTCAAATGGTAATATGCAAGATGTTTTTCAGCAGTTTTATCGCCAAGAAAAAGTCTGGTGTTGTTTATCATTACATTAAAATTAATGTTTACGAAGGGAACCTTCAGAACCTTTAAACTGTGCTGTTCTTTTTTTTTTACATGGCAAAAAAGATGTGAGTGCAGGCCACCCCAATGGTACTTAATGCTTTTCAGGGAAAAATATTGAAGATTTTATGAAGGAAAGACGTGCATCAGCTCTCCTTATTATATGGCTGTAACATCTTTAGCTTTGCTTTAAATTTAATCATGTAAACTAAAGGAACATGCACTAACCATCAAAACCTGAAAAGAGAAAAAAAAAAGACCTTATATTTCAAAGAGATTGTTGTATGGATAATTATAAACTGTTTTTGAGCAGAGAAAAAGTTGGAATACAATCAATTAAAGGTATTTGACAGATGCTAAAAATGTGAGGAAGCCTCAATATCTGAAATGTTAGTTTATTGACTGAAATATGACAAAAAGAACAAGAACTTGTTCACAGTGAGGCTGTAAAGTCTATATATTTAGTTGGCAGAGTTTGGATCGATTCATTTTGAATAGTCCTTTTAACCTGGTTGAACTGAAACTAGAAGTAGATGAACTGGCTCCAAAGCTGCTCCCATATAATAAAGGGATCCCTCCGCATTAATAAAGTCTCTAATAAATAAACCTTTGAGGCTTTGGATCTATCTGAACTTGCAGGTTTTTACATTTACTCTAAGGAAACTTTTGATTAGTTATAAACAAATCTAAATGTATATATTTTATTGAATAAGTCAGTTTAAATGTTGCTGATTAAAACAACTATTGGTGTTAAATTTACAGGTTTCTCCTCAGAAATGTTGAAATATGATTGAAAAGAACTTTTTAACCAAATTTGGTTATTTTTCCATTGCAATTTAGAGCAAAAAGGACAAGACTGGAACTGGGGAACATGTAAAGCATGTGACAGGATAAATTTGGTGTTGGTCTGAATTCTTTTCAAGCTGCAAATGAGAGAGAGTTGTGTGCACACAAGTTGGAGGCTGAAGCCCGAGAATGTGTCTTTCCAAAGCTCCTTACCTGAGGGTACAAGGGAAACAAGTCAAAACCAGCAAAGCATGAACGCTTTGCAGAAACTGTAACCAGAACCACAACTGAAACGTTTCACAACGTCTTTACAAGACATGCAGGGAAATCTGAGCAACATATGATGAAACACATCTGATACAGTCCAGCCTGCAGCTACTCAGAGTCCTGTGCACACAGAGTTCTTTCCTTGCGTCTGAATTCCTCCGGCCCCTCTGGGTCACTGTCCCACCGTTACCATGGAGACCCAAAAGTGGGTTAACACAGGGCAAACATCACTGTGAGCCATCAGCCAGATTATTGATGTTTAGCGTGCAGAGTTGTGGCCCTCTCGTGCACAGAGGAGTGAGTTTGATTTCCTCACATGGTTTCTCAGTGCCTTAAATGTCTGCCAGCATGACCGCACACCTGTACACGCATGCACCCACCGGGACCCTGCTCCACATTTTCACACCTACATAAGTTGCCTTAATAATAACCTTTAGCAAACAGTTGCTAGGTAACTCAAAAGGGTACAATGTGCGTGCTGCTTTTTTTTTTTCTTTTGAAAGATATCCAGCAGCAGGAACAAAATCTCCAAGCCAGAACACCAACATGTTTCTTGCATATGCACAAAAAAAAGAGAACCGCAGGCCGCTAAGGCCTTGAGGGCAAGAGCATCATCAGGTAATGCACATTGCATCACCTCCATTTGCACTAGTTCAAGCACCAGGAGGTCTAAAGCTGAGGGGGGATGATAGTTGCATTTTTATTTAACTGTAAATTTTTCAATATAAGTTATCTCCGCTTTATCTTAATCCACTTAATGAAACTGAAGGCATTTAACTTAAATATTAATCTTAAAAACTTACTGTGTATGAACTTGCCAGAGATTATGTCTCTTCCAGCTTTCAGTCTAATCTGTCAACTTTTTTTCTCATCAACTCAAAAAACACAGTGAAGGAAAGTGGCTTGATTGTAAATTTTCTATATGAGAAAAACTTTGTAAAAAACTCACATAGGATGGAACATGTTTGTGAAAAGCAATCATCTAGTCATCCTACAGGTATTGAACCGAATCAAGGGGTTGAACTTTGACCTGCTGGCTATTCTAACACAGGCTGGTTCTTTGATCCAAACCACTCCATTGCATCCATGGCTGTCCTTCTGAACCTTGAACCTTCAGCTTCAGTTTTGCAGCTGCTTACTGGTTTTCACCTAATATAGGCCTGTGTTTCATCCATCCATCTTCATATTCACTTTACCCCACCTCTCTCTACTTGTTGAAGAAAATCAGCACCCAATAAGAGGCTTCCACCACCGTGTTTCACTCTGAAAACAGTGTGCAGTGGTGGGTTTCTGCTCACTTCTTACCTAGTGAAAGAAAAACTGTAAACCAAACTTCTAACTTTCTTCTTAAAAATTGGCAACTCTTCCATAGCAAGCGTGTTAGGTTTTTAGCTGTTCTATTCTCTGCTTTCAGGTAACAAATTGAAAAGGTGTCGCATCTTTAAAAAAAACTATTTTATAACCTAACCCCACTTTAACTCGGCATGAAATTCATCCACAGCTGTGGCAACTGCTGCTCTCTGAAACAGGGGAGGCTCAATGGCGTCAAACAAATCCAAATATCATGTACTGCATTAGCAAATGTTTATATACATTACTACAACGGCAAAAAACAGCTGTTGTGAAGTGCTCTAAAATAATTTAACTTCAGAAATCAAGGCAAAGGTTCAGCACAAGGTGACTTTTTATTAATTATGGCTTTTTCCTTCTTTCGTCTGAGTTTCATGAGGAAAACGTCATCTTCATCTGGTCACGGTCAGCATCAAGTAGCCAGCTTCACTCCATAGACCCCCTAAGAGGCTTAGCCTCATTGGAAGTGACATATTTTGGCGTGTTATCCAATCAGGGCCTCCTTTCTTGCTGCTTGCCTAAATATACAGATGCTGGAGCCTCAGATGGGATTTCTCATATAGACCTTCTAGCACTTATTTTTTGCAGTTAAATGACTGCATTTATAACATTTAAAAATACAAATTTGACCAATTACTTTACAAAATTTACAGGGGAGGCTTAGCCTACCTAGTATTCCATAACAAATCACCACTGATCCACAAGTAGTTTAAGCAAAGGTAAGTTTACAAAATCGTTTTCTAACAAGTCCTTCCTGAAACTACTTCTACTTACAGGTTTGTTCTCAACTGTCTGAAGCACATTTACAAACAATCATGAGTTCGTCAAACTGCTCCAACACAACAACATATGGTGGTTCTCTCTAATCTCTCTGTCTTCTCCTATTCCTTTCAAACCCGTTTGAAGCTTCTTTCTCCACCTCCCCCCTGTGTTTCCTCTCCGTCTGTGATTTCCAGTCATTCAGCTCTGCCCCCAACCCTCCCATGCTTCCCTCCTAGTGACCCATACAGGCCTTCTTCCTGCACACGCCCTCCTTTTAGACCACAGAGTGGACCTCCGCCTTGGGAATCACCTGATCGCCATCTTTGCTCTGAACATACAGGAAGAGCTTTGTTCAGAAGATCGGGCTCCATAATCTGATGAACATACAAACAGCAGGCCCATATCCTGAGGACTGAGCAATCACAAACTCAATACATGTGACTACTCCAGAAATAAAGGATTCATACTGAGTTTTAAAGTGGCAAGACGGGATTTAGGTCGTGTTGCAGAACAGGTGAGAAGAAACAATCAGGGAGCGGGAGAATGGCACAGATAAGTTTAAAAGAAGTCTTTAAAAAGAACAAATAGGAGAAGTGTCCATGATAAGAGTCCAGATCTGTACACATTGATCCAAGTACATCCAAACTTTGCAGAAATGTTTGATGTTTTATTTTGTTTTCCCCAACAACTGAAGGGACTGGCTGAAAAATATCTGCACATCAAATACATATAGGCGACATATATTGATGAGACAGAAGGGCAAATGATAATGAGGTGGTAGTGTTGTAGACCAACATGAGGAGAACATAACGTATATATATATATAGAATGAGCTAAGATCCTATGGGACTTCAAGATCCAGACTGACAAACAGCTGATGGCTGTGTTTCTACCTAGTTAGTACATCATTATTGGGGATTTCCCAAATGTCCTTTTAGATAGAGGTCTAATCATCCTAACATACATTTCACTTTGATTCAAACCGTTGCATTTTAGCTCTGCTTGTTTGTTTAGTCTTGTCCTGCAGAAAGTCTCTAATCCTTCACCATTTGAAAAAGTTTATTGGTTCCCATTAAGTACTGAAGAAAAGTATCACAACAGTGCGATGCTGCAACCACAATGCTGCCATCAGATTACACAATGTGGCACTATAACTGCAACAACTTGTGCAATAACTAAATGTGTAATCACCTGTGCAGTAACCTGATTTATATTTTATATCCAAATACACTGTGCAATACACCTATGCACCTTTTCCTCCTTTAGGCACCTTCTTCTTTTTGACTATTGAGCTGAAGTAACAAGTACATTTCTCCACTGTGAGAACAATAAAGTCAATCAACCAATGTTCCACAGTGGGGTTAATGTGTTCAGGGCAAAGTGTATTTTGTTTCCTACATAATGTTCTGATTGTTGGCCAAATGTTTCATTTTGGGTCTCCTCTGACAAGAGAAGCTTATACTGGATTTCTGATGCTTTTCTTTCACCAGTTGCTTTCCTATTGCAGCTGTTCCATAAAAGCTAGACTTGTGGAATCCAGAAGAAAAGGAAAGGTTCTCCCAACTGAATTGTGAATCTTTCTCTGTAGCCTTTTTATGAAGTTATGATGAATCTCTCAGCTTCTTCTCTGATAAATGCTTTCTCTGCCGAGCCTGCTATCTTAAATGATGAAAAATCTGCATTTTAATGCTGCAAAGTTCTTCAAGAGATGTTCAGTCAGGATATAGTTTTATAACCACATCTGCCTTTAAACTTCTTCACCTTTGTATCTCTGACCTGTTTGTTTTGTTTTTTTTGTCGTCATGCTTCCTTTTTATCACAAATCTCCAAAACATTGTGTCCTTCAAACAAAGCCATCTTTATACAGAAAGTAAGTTAAAGAAGATTAACTCTATTTACAAAACAGGTGATTTTTGAGTGCAGCTGACTGTGTGGATTTTGGGTGTAAGGGCAAAGTAATAATTATAAAGGCAATCCACACCTTTCAGATTCTTATCTTGAAAACAAAGCAGTTAAAGAAAGGAGATAAAAATACCCAAACAAAATAAGCAGGAAATGAAAAAGTAAAAAGAAAGAAGGCAGAATTCAGGGAGGTAAGGGGATGTGACATTTAAATAATTGTGATTAAAAGAGAAGAAAAGAAACTTTAAAGGAAAAGGAACCGGTGAAGTACATCTGAAAAGCCTGCGTGGGAGCTCTCAGAAGTGGAAGCGCTACTTGTCCATCAGTAGTATCATAAAAACACCTACTCACCCATTGTTTGAATATGCAGGATTTTTTCATAGATTGCATCTGCAAACTCCATCACAGCTTTGCTTGAATTGACCATCTGCAGGTCAGAAAACAGGAGAAACAGACTATTAAGCACAACGAGCAAACTAACAACAGGGGCATATAGTGCACTATTATTTGACTAATAAATCCTGCTGTCAGGCACATATGCAAAACATTTCTTGTGCACAGAATAACACAGCTGACAGGTAGAAGTAGAGGGAAATTATTCAAAAGGCAAGAACAGATTAGTTTCTACGGATGGCATGGAAAAAATATCCACAATGAATTAGTGCTCCATATTAAAAAATGGTGACCTAAAGTTTAGACTACAGACCTGTCTAGATTAGCGCACCTACAGAGCTGCAAAGGGATGCATGCAGAGACTGAGTAATGCGACACTTCCTCTTAAACTCCCCTCTGGGACATGACCAACTGTGGGGAAAAATCTGTTTTCTACTAATAAGGGATTAACTACAGCGTGCCACCAAAACCAGATCAAATTCTTCCAGCAGTGTATAATCGGATTCCCATTTCCTGACTCTTCCTTCTGTGTGGCTGGATCCAGGCGAAGAATCAATTTAGCCAAATCACATTCAAATCTATGCTAATGGAATTCAGCGGCGGGGAGAGCCTTTTCAGCTATGATCCGCTCGGCTGGAGCGGAAGCGGCTAGAGACCATGGCTTACCCGCTTCTATGTTCATACGAAGACCCACGAAGCACAGGTGTGCAGACCTGGAAGCTAGATGCACAGCTGTGAGGGATTTATTGCCACAAACTGAACCCCAAACTGTTTCACAAACTACATGAAAAAAAAAAACATTTACTGGCACTACTGAAAAAAAGCCTTTTAAATAAACAGGTATGTTATTATAGTAACGTCATCTAAAAATCCAACATTTGATTAAGATTTTCAGAAAAAAATACATTTTAATATGAATCAATCCAAATCACTGGAACCCCAAATTAGTGTCCAAATAAATTTACCTGCACCGCATTTGATTGGTAATCCTTTACTGTTTTACTGGGCATATCTTAGACTCTGCTATGCTGTGCTGCCAACTAAGCATGGCACTCAGATATCCAGGATCCAAGCTCTAAAACAAACTTTACACCCTTTAAATTTCCATGGTTTCCCATTGAAGTTAGTTCCTACCATAGGTGAGGCTAATATTTCCTCTGAAAGCCTTAAATTTTAACTCCTTGGAGGAAACTTTGGAGCAGAGCAGAGTTGCAGCCCTTCACAGAGGGAAGACAATGGCTGTTCCTTATTTTATTAGTTCAGCCTGATGTGATTCAGATATTTGTCTTGCTCGATTATTATTTTGCTCTAACAAATAAAATAATATTTAAGGAATTATTGCATGAAAATTTAAACATTTTGTGTGCTATGCTTTCCATTTATTTATGCCGTTTTGAATTAATTTGTTTTTGATTCCGTACTTTCATTTACGTGTTTGTGTCACGCAGTATAGGCGTGCAAAGGTACACGACTGTAGGTGGGGCTTTAAGCCACAGCGGCAGCCATCAGTGGATCCATGGGAATGCACCAAATTCAGTGCAGAGTAAGGAGAAACCTAGCAGAGTAGAGCTGTTTGAAGCTTCACTTTTCGAATTTAAAAAAACACTATTAGAAATACCAGAGATATAAATAGAAATGTAGTGCTTTCTACCAAAAAACTAAAAAAAAAAGAGTCATTACTTTGTCTTTCGCCTATCTATTTTTCTAGAACACCTATGAGCAGAGCTAAAGGGTAGGGAGAAGAAGATGGGACTACAGATTGCCTTTAGACATTTTCTCAAGAGCCTCCTCTCTCTCCATGTTCCAACTTTTTCAAATGGGGTTTCAATAGTTTTGACAATAGTGGTTTTGTTCCAAATTGTGAATTCATAGCAGGAATTTTCTTTCCCAAACATCTTCCCTGCATACATAGAAGTTTCAGGTCTAGATTTTCCTAGATGATGTTAGGCTTAAAATCCTTTTTTACCCATCCTAAGGGTTTTTTATGAAGGGCTATGTATTTTTTTAAACAAAGAAAAAAAATGGCTCAGCGCTCCTTAGAACTGCATTAGACTACTTATTACTGATCAGCTTGTCCAACGGGAGCTAAAAGAAAGAAGGGAGGAGAGCTGACATTTAAAGTAAAACGTGGAAGGTTAAACAAAAGCAACAAAACACTTGAGAAGCTTTAAGCCTGTTTAAATACTAAGATTTATACCCTCCTATAGACTTTATCCTATGCAGTTGTTAAAACTACATAGGATAAAGTTAATAACAGACCAACATGGTGCATTTGTTCTCTTGGTTCCTTTCACTCTTTGTTTTTCCATCCACACTTTAACTTCTCTTCTCCTGATGCCTGGGGTATATATTTAGACACTATTGCATAAATCAAATCTAGTGAATGACTTTCCCCCCTTTGGGGAGTGGAAGTTTCTGGTTTATTTGGGTGGAAACACACAAGGGTCTCTGAGGCAAAATGAGGATGTTACCACAGAGTTTGAGACAAACGGAGGCGTTTACAATAACAATGAACGCTCACTGTGTGTTTCTGAACGACCTCCTTTTATACAGAGCGTTTGCTTGATGGTTAAGAGAGTCAGAAGGGATATGACTCATTTGCTAATTAGTATTCATCTTTCCGTTGGTTTATAAGGAGTATTTCACATTTTCCGGTTGATTCCTTTCTCACCGTTTCATAGGTAGAGACAACTCGGCGAAGGACATCTGGCAGGGGTCCCTGGGGCTCTAGGGTGGGGTAGTTGTCTCTTAGGTCGAACAGCAGTAAAGGGTTCCCCTCTGGGCCCGACACTCTGGAGCTCAGGGCCAGCACACACTGCATGAGGTTGGCCACAGCTGACACCCCACACAGCTCCCTGAATACTGCAACAGAGTTCTGTTGAGAAGAAGAAACATGCAGTCAAACATCTGGTTTAAAGCCAGTCCTCTTTTCCGCTCCAACTGGGATAATTGTGAGATCTCTTATCCTCCCCGAAACAAATGTACTTCCTCTGCTGTATGTAGGGAGTGCTGTATGTTTACTCCCGTTAACTCTCAGTCATTTTCCACACTTTTTATGCTCCATGCTCAATAACAATAAACCTAAACATAGCCAAAACTCAATTCACACCTTAGTCCGACAACTTACCATTCACAAAACCCAAAGTGACCCAAAAAATGACCTCACTTTGACACAAACGGTCCTCAATTTCATGGTGAAATCCTAAAAATGGTTCTCAATCTGATGCCAAAACAGAAGCGCACACACAGCTTATCATACCAAGTCCTACCACAGAGCAGTTCGTCTTTCCTTTCAGATATTAATGCCTTTGCTAATCCTCCCCTGTAAACTTTATTAAATTACTGGCAAAATATGCATTGTCAGACTTTATTAATGTAGTAAATAAACTGCAATGAATATGCAATAAAATGCACCTGATTTCATGAATGTTGCGCCTTAATTAGCTGTTTATTTCTGATGCAATCTCCCCCTGCAGGAGCAGGACGCTGTCTTTCAGCCTCTATGAGAAATCCCTGTTGAGGTTTGAGCCTCGGTCTATTGAAGTAAGCAGCGAGAAAGTAGAGCCCTGATTGGATAACACCCGAAAATATGTCACCCCCAGTGAGACTCAGCATCTTCGGGATCTATGGAGCACAGGCGGGTTGTGAAGCTGGCTGCTTGAAGCTGATTGGCCAACATATTTAAGGATTAATGACCATTAGTGGCCAGACATCGAGGAGGCTTGCCTCATGAGTCAAGGAGGGAAAGTGATCATTCAGTTAGAACAGTAATCTGCTGAAATGTTGCTGTGGTTTCTGGAGTTTATTATTTCAGAGCGCTTCACAACAGTTATTTGCATCCATTAGTGATGAATTTTATAGGTTTCAACATTTGTTAAAGAGATACGTGACAATTAGATTTAATTAATAGCATAGAGCCTCTCCTGTTTGAGAGAGCAGCTGCCTCCACTGCGTTAATGACAGTTTAATTGCGTAATTAATACCAGGGCAAGGGTAATAAATAAGCTACATATCTTAAACTTCTTGCTCAAGAATCATAGCTTTCATTTAGAGCTTATTCTGCCTTAGTGGGGCAATCTGTCTTCTAGATTTGACTCAACTCTTTTTTTGTTGTTTGTTTGTTTCAGGAAAAGCAACAGCCTGATTTTTGAACCGTCAACCTTTACATTTGCTCCAACTTGCTAACATCCTCTGTGCCAAACCATGGCAGTTCCAGTTCCTGATTACTGGTAACTTAAAGATAGGTCAGTTGTAATTTAAATTAATTAAAAAATAAGGTTCTATTGTAATTATACAGAACATAAAATATTATTTTGGCAGTATCTCTTTAGTGGCAATTGTATAGTTTAAATTAAACATTAAAAGAACATTCATCCTTGAATGTAAAAGCCAACTCTAAAAGTTAGTTTTACCTCATTTCATAACAAAAACACAAAACTTAACCTTTTCAACTTCTAAAATAAAAGGAGAAAAAGTAAAAATGAAAGTACTAGCAACTCACTCAATATAGTTAAAGATTACAACTAGCTTGGTTTTTCTGAAGTGTCTTAAGTTATTGTCCCTATATTTAACACCATCTTTTTTAGGTCTAAAAAAACTGAATATAATTTTACGGCTCAAAAAAAGGAAGTTGCTCTGATTGACCTCATTTAATTTAAGTTTCATCTATGCTGAGATTGGACTCAGATGACTCATATTTAAGCTCCCACTTACTGTTTATTTCTAAATCCATTTATAAGTAGGATACCTAGTTATACTTAAGTCTTAAAATATTATTGCTTTGCTCTGTTTGAGTTGAACTGAGGATTAGAGAACACAGCTATACTTTGGCAGGTGTTTGTGGGAGCTGTATTGCTTTTCTGTTCATATTTTGCTTTGAAGCTTGCACCGGAGAAGCTTGCTCCAAGGATGGATTCCTCAGGAAGTTCTTGTGGAAGAGGAGAGAAGAGGAGCCATTCACATTATTCTACCTGCTATATGCACTATGTTAAATGTCTGAGTCTTTGTTTTAGCAATCAAATAACCGAACTAGGGCTTCAACTAACGATTATTTTAAAAATCGATGAATCGGCCGATTATTTTTTCGATTACTCGATGAATCGGACAAAAAATATTTTTTATATTAACTTCTTTATTCCAAAATAAACATTTTAGACAGAACAAACAAGCACACAAGTACAGGTTGCTCATTAACTGTACTGGTGCAATATGAAAAATAAACGTTTGTGTTAAAACTACGCAAACTTACATGAGAAATGTAGCTGTACATCCACAAAATATAGGGTACTTTGTTTCATAAAGCACAAAAAAAGACAGGCATTTTTGTTTGTAAAACCCCCTAAGGGGTTCAAACAATAGGTCCCCCCATTTCAACAAATGAGTTTTTGTTTTTTCTAGAAGAGTTCTGCCTTTTAAGACAGGAAAGTATAGCAGTTAACGTTGCTACTTGAGAAAATACTTAACCATAGAGATAAAAATAGCCCTGTGATTCAAATTATAAATTGTATTTGGAATAAAAATGAGAGAACTAGGGGTGCTAAAAACACATCCTCCGAAGACAGATATTTACATGGGAATGTAGCATATAATTAATTGACATATTACTGATCTTGCTGGATTTTATTCTGCTTTACTTCCATAAATTGCAGGATCTTTACTTTATCTTTGCCAGAAGATTTAAACTTTAAAAGCCTTGCCCTCATAATTTGCAAGTTAATTTATTTATAAAGAAAATATAAACGCTGCTTAAGCTAATTCAAATGAAATTAAAAGTAAAATAAGCAGCCAACCTTATCACTGTCTGTAACCTACTAACACGGTAAGGAAAGCATCAGATGAGCTACCTGAGAAACTGTACGCTTCGCCTTTAAAACGAAACAAACATGGTCGCTCACCCTGCTGATGAGCTCTCTTCACTGCCATTGAAGGCTCCAACGTGTTTCCTTCTCAGGTGCTGCATCATAACAGTGGTGCTTCTGTGCCATGTTAATTTGTTTTTACAAAAGTTGCATGTTACGACTTTTTTCACTTTACAAAGCGCAGGCTGTCTGCGAATTGAGACGCAGCTTGCGTTTGCGGTATCGGTCATTAGAAGAGTTGACGTTACTGCCTTTTGAAAACAGCCTTTGCTCACCTGCAGAGCTGGCTCGCTCTGCCGTATTTTTTTTTCTTCCCGCGTTTCAAACAAGTGGCAATGTTGACGACGGCGGCGGATGATGCATTAATCGCGCAACACAACTAATCGATGATGAAATTCGTTGCCAACGCTTTTAAAAGTCAATTTTTATCGATTTTATCGATTTGTTGTTGCAGCCCTAAACCGAACCACCTTGTAAAAATTCCAATAAATGATTCCTCACCTGCATGTTACCCCTCAAGTCTGCCGCTTCTCTCAAAAGTGGAGCAGCCATCTTGAAGACTTCATCGACAGTCCGAACTCCTAAGTCCCTCAGAGCCGTATACTCTCTCCCTTTTCGAGTCTTTCGTACAGAGATGCCTCTTTTGTGAGGTTTTCCGCCTCCTCTCCGGTTTGTGAGGGCCACGTGCACAAACAGCTTGGCGTGTGGAAGGTCCTCCCCTGTGAGGGACTGAAGGGGCACATGTCTGTAGCCTGGTTGGAGGCACTCCAGTGGTATGGTATACTGTCCTGCAGGAGTTGAGAACTTCTTAAATTAGAAAATAAAGCAAAACTTGATTTGAAATGTTGCTTTGTTTTTATTTTTCAATGTTTTGAACATGTGGTATTGACATCTGCACAGAAAGATTCCCCAGGGTACTACACAGGAAACGCATATTTTCATATCATAGATGATGCCTCATGTCCTGCTTTATGTGCACCACATGCCATGCAGAGAGCACAAAACAAACTCCTTACATTTCCAATGCTGAGATCAAAGCTCCCGCAGAATATCTTTAGGTGTGACGTATGGGTATAAACAACTACCATATTCAAGCCTTTGTTTATGCATAAACCTAACATACTGACCTATGAATTCATCCCCAATGAAGTCATCGTCCAGCACCACAAATCGAACCATGGCGAGCTCAGGCAAGTTGATTTGGAACTCAAAGCTCTCATCAAATACTGGGTTGTCCCCGTTCTGTGTCACCGTCCTGGTGCGGCGCTCTGTGCAGTCAGCTGGGATGCCATGGATCTCCACATACACATAAGGGTCTACAACATCCCCTTTGGCCCCAGAGCCTTTTGGTTTTGGAAGATTCTGGCCACTGATGACCTGGGGAAAAATAAAATCTGTTACCTAAAACTCATCATTTCAAATTATACAGAACTTATCAGTTACCTTATGAGACCAGGCTCTATTTGTAACCTGATTAATTTACTTGAAAGAGGTTAATATCTGAAATTGTGGGTTATAATAAATTAATTAGAGAACATCTATTGGAACTTACATTTTATTTTTGGGCAGCAGGCTGTAATATGAGGTTAATCATAACCTGGTACATTCTGGGACCAATTTCTTTCTTTCCAAATGTTCAGAATGCATCCCATACTATTTTTGGAAATGTGCCAATTGGGTAATATTATGAGTTGAATAGCAATCTTGTCCTTTCCTAAACCTAAAGGTTTAGTTATAGAGAACTTAAAGGTATAGTGGAGGATGTTCTTTTCCCAGGTGGATCATCATAACAGGTGTTCCTCCTAATTGTTAATTTTAATGTGACATGTTTCTGTGCATGCGCCCTTTCAGGCATATATGTATGGTGATCTATGGTTTCAGACAGCCACTAAAGCTTGCGTTCCTCTTTGAAAAAGGCAGAGGGTTGTAAGAGAAAAAGTGTCTACGAAGTGTATGAGAAGAAGAGAAAGGCCTCAGAAGAGAGAAACAAGACCAGAGTTTTTTTGGGAGTTTCTTTCACACGATGGCGTACACTGAAAGCACAGGTCGAGCTTCCCACTGATGCCTCGGTTGCAAAGTTTCTACTGGACAGGTAAGTTTGGCATTCTATTTCAAGAAATCCATTTCACATCACTGCAAGTAAAACAAGGAGAAATGGGCTTGTGCATGCTACACACACGTTTAATAGACATTCCCTATGGGAATGTCTATTAAACACTATGGGGTTTTGGATAGGGCTGTGTTAGGAGCTGAGCTGATATCGGCTACTTTCTGAAACTTTAGGGTTACTTTTCCTAAACTAATAGATTTAATTAAGAAATGGGTCTGATTATGATTGTTAATCTAGTACCTTCTAAAAATTTAGGGCTAGTTTCAAGAACTCAGTTTACTTTGGCCTTATTGGTGATGTAATTTGGATGCTTGTACTTTACAAAATAAACCAACAGACATAACTTACAGCTTACTTAATGTATCACATTAACTTAAGTTTAGAGATCAGAGCAAATGCATTTAAGGGAGCAGTTTCCAGAACTTTGAGACTACTTTCTTAAAATCACTGATGTGCAAAGGCATAATTAACATACGGTAACAAAAAATTCCAGGAAAATATCCAGCAAGTTCTATGAAAGTTTCAGAAAAGTAATCGGCACAAAGTCTGCTCTTATTTTAAAAAAACACATCAAATCTCTAAACTCAACAATGTCATGAGCAATCAAATCTTAGTTCTTATTTTTTTCATGTTTCAGGATATTTTAATATATTGTTATTAAAGTCATTGCAACATTAAGAAACTGGATGACAGAATGTCATCAAGGAAAGCATACAATGAGAATTTTATGAAATATGCTCTACCTTTACATGTAGCAGCTGTGGAGTCACACCAGGTACTGTGTCTTTGGTGTCGGCACTGAAATAAGATACTTCCTGCCGCATGATAGCTGGACGCAGCACATAACCGCAGCTCCCATTCTGCCGGAACCAGGCCGTGTTCAGGTCCATCATCAGTCCTGCTGTCTGAAAGTTCATTGATACAATCTGACAGCCGCACTTCCACAAGTCCTGGGGATTCATATTGCTTGAGTCAATGCGCATAGGTTTGGGGTAAACTCGTGATAAGAAATGTTTGTTGTGGTTGACAAAGTCTCCAGGGCTGTCGCCAGCAAGACGCAACGCCAGGGATTCATGAAAGGAGCACAATTCCCAAGGTTTTTGAGTTTTAGATGAGGTTTTAAAGTCTTTGAAGCTAACAGAATGACATAGAGTTACCAGGTCTGACAGCTCTCTCAACAGCTGGAAGCGTTTAGGGGAAGGATGAGGCGTGTTAGACTGAGAGGAAGATGTTAGAGAGATACTTTTCTGCACAACATCCTTCTCAGTTCCACCAGCATTTACTGTTTTTATCCTTTGACTCATTTCTGCTCCTTCATCTTCCTCACTTACCTCCCCATCCTCTCCGCCTAAATTGGTGGGCTCAAGCTTTTTACCTTTCAGTAGGATTCGATGTCTTAATGCCAGCGGTGAAGGTAGGTACATAGCCCCTTCATCGGGTGGGTCCCTATAAAGTCTATCCCCCAAGATCTTTGTGAGATGTTGCAACAAAACTTTCTGTTGTTGCAGCGAACAGTGGTTTTCAATACAGAGTATTAACGGGTAGTCCGATGCCACAAATGCAAACCTTCCAATCGCTTCCAACACAGAATTTAGGGCCAGAGGACGGGACAGGCTGTGTCCTGTGCACACCACTGGCTCGCCATCAGGGCCATCCCAAACATCCACTTCCACGCATCGACAGCCCATCTTTAGGGCACGAATATAGCCAGACACATCTGAGGGACCTCGAAACTGGTCCTCAATGAGGTAGGTGTTATGGGACGAGTTGATGTAGTAGTGAGACAAAGGCTGGGACATGTCTTGACAGATGGTATTATGCTCCCGGTCAAACAGATGGCACTCAGAGGAAGTGAGGTAGCTGGTGAAGCCATCCAATGACATGTGTCCCTGCTGTCGCCCCTCCGCTGATGGTTCATGGGTCTGGATGAGTTTTAGACTCATTTCCTCACTCACCTAAAGGAAAAATCGAGAGAAGACTGAGAAATACATGGAGAAATTAGACAGACTATAACTACCATAAGACAGAAGGAGAAAATGTTTTAGACCAATAACTATTCCTCCAAGCAGCACTAGCTCAACCAAACAGCGCCTTTGACTTGTTTTCTGAATCTAAGCATTATTTTATATTACCCACTTGTGCCACACCCTGTTCGGCTTCAATAAACTTCATCAAGTCTTTTGCGTCAAGGTATTCTTTGTTGCTGGAGAACTGCACCAACAGGAAGTAGATCTCTGGACGGGTGCAGAAGTCATGGAAGACCTCAATGAACTCTTGCTTGGTTACTTGCTCTTTTTTCTCTGATGGCTTTTCATTTCCAGTGTGGTCTTTAAATCCTGATTCATTACACATCTTCTCCCTGAGTCTCTGGATCTCTTTAAACCTGTTCTCCACTTTTACGCTGCTCACTCCAGGATTCACACTTTGTACCAAGTTAATGGCCGACTGCAACAGAATCCGTTCCTCAGCGCCGTCCTGTTTATTTAGATCAGCGGCAGAAGAGAACAACTGCTCCAGCCACCGAAGGCGAAGGCTGTCCTGACTGTTGGCAAGTGTATCGAGCGCCTGTTTGCCATACTGCATGAGGTACCTAGAAGTGGAAAAAAAAAAAGAGGGGCTCTGATTTTGCAACAAGACATGTCACTTTGGTTTAATGCAGGAAAAAAAATCCTGATATTCTTAGATAAGTTGGCTGAGAATTTGCTCAAATATCAGTCGCCTTTAAAAACAGGCAGAAGTCAGAGAAAGAGACTAATCAAAAAAGGTCTCTTCTGTAACCCTCTGGAAAAAGCAGCTCTGTGTCAAATGAACTGTTATTTAAGACAACAGTATACATGAGCTCCATCTGGAGAAAAATAACCCCTGACCATCATGATGCCACCACCATATTTAATTGTGGATGTGATGTTCTTCTGACCATGTTTAGTGGTGTTTACAGTATGTGTCAAACTTGCCCACTGAAATTGTGTTATGAAGAATATTCAGCACATTAAATGGTTGAATAGGTTCTAAAATTACCTTTGTCTAATTTTTTACATATATTTGAACAGAAATGTTTAAATTCACTATACAGTATGTCTGAAAAAACATTGATGTTTGAATAATCTGCTTATTGATGCAATACAACTTGGTAAGAGCAAAAAAAAAAAAAAAACAGCACTACTTTTCTAGTTGTGTGTTTTGTTTTTTTCTGTACCTCAGTCCAGTAACCCAAATGTTTGCCACTTCAGCAGAGTTAGCCACCAGGTCCAAGCTCTCATACAACTCTCCATAGATGATGGAAAATGCACAGTCCTCCGAAACCTGCTCATAAACTCCACTGGTGCGGAAGGTTTCCGTGTTACGGCCAATCCGGACCTAGAATTTGTGATGCACAAAAGCCCGCGTCAGATGCCACATAAAGCAAAATAACTGCTCCCCTCCGTATGTTTGAAGGTTGTAAATTTCTCTAAAGCTTCGCTTGAAGAAAGGTCATTTATAGAGGGGAAGCCAGGGCCGGCTGATTGATGCTGCATTTGTTGTTGCTCAAACCCACCTCACGTATAGAGTTGAGATAGATCCGAGCTTTGTCCGATTCTTTCTTGGACGGTTCCCAGAACAGAGCCTGCAGGCCTGCATCCAAGAGGTAGTATCGCTGATAAACACGGGAGTTGGGGCGGATCTTTTTCAGCTCACTGCCTTCAACCTGCAAAGAAAAAAAAAAAGGAAAGTATCTGTCACTCACAGAGCTCCAAAACACAGCAACAAGCTCTCTTGGGTGTTAGAACAACTACACATTGATGCATGTGTCAAACCGTAAATATTTAATGTACATCATGTAAGTGTTATTCTGCAAAAGGTCAGACAGTTGCAGACGCACCATGGAGTGGATACACCCGGCAGCGCTGCTGATCTTCTTCTCTGACAGGCTGCTGCTGAAGGACACAGTCTTCTTTTTCTCACGACCGGCACGTGAGCCATCCTGAAGAGGAAGAGAAAAGACCAGACGAACTGAATGGGGGTGATAAGTAACAGAGACAGCATCTATGAAGACCATTCCTTGCCTATTTATGACATTTTCAACCCCACAATGGACTTCAAGGGATTAAAAACGATGATCTTATATAAGCATACAGATTATTTGGCTTGTGCTGATCTGTAGTTGTTTTTTTTTTTCTAAATCCACACTAAAAGCCTTTGTTTGCCCTTGCCCTTCAACTCTACTCCATTAATCATACCTGACTAGACGGAGGCAGCAGGCCACAGCATTCTAATTTTTCCCTCTTCAGTGACGCCGGCGAGCTCAATCTGTTTATCCAAGCACACCACCACTGCTCCTCCTACTGATTTATCGGCTTATTAGAAGTCGCCCACATGAACAGCCTTGTTCGGATGAGACAATATACTTAACGGGCAAAAAATTATTTGATTTTTGATAAATTTATCCAAACGTAATCAAATCAAAACTCTTAGCAATATTTAAGGTTGGATTAATAGGTAAATGTAATTACATCTGGAGGCATTAAAAAAAACGCCCACATGCTAAAGCAGATAGACATAGTGCCACAACTAAAGCAAAGCTCATCACTGGACCAGTTAGGTTGACTTTAGCTTCTCAATGGACCACAGTGTTCCCAAAATTACAGGATTGTGTTTTTTTTTATTTACAGAGAGACTCATTGCGACTCAATTACATACATGTCTATAGCCAAACTCAGACATTTACACTCACCTTAAGTGAGACAGCAGTTTTCTTGTTTCCTAGGTTAGTTATGACTATGAACCTATGTATTCTCAGTCATCTGAGTCATGGCAATGATAACATGCTTAGAGGGTAAAAGGACCTTTGAAGAGTTTTTCTTACAGGTCTTCCAACGCATATCCAGAACCCTTTGTCAATTCTAGGGGATTGCAGCTGAACATGCTGGAGTTTTGGAAGTGTCATTTGGTGCTCAACATCTGCTTTAAATGCTTTTTTCAAAGCAGCTTTTAACACTCAAGGTGGCTAAACTGCAAGCCAACAGAATCAACAAAGAATCCTGGATAGGTTTACCAAATGATTTAAGTCTCCTATTGCTTATGGATTAATGATTTCTTCCTCCTCATGGGACATATGAGCTGATATTGAGATAGAACTAATTTCACTGTGGATAACGATAGCAGCCTGTCATCCTCTGCCAAGTTCACCCCGAAAATCTTTTCCATTCTATCGGTTGGTTTACACTAGGACTGAAACAATTGATCGGATTAATCATGATTAATTGATTATTGAAATAATCATCAAATAATTTATAAATATAAAATATAAGCTGACAGAGCAACCCACTTAGAGCAGTAATTATGCTCTATCCAGAACTCCTCAAGTGAAAATGTATTAGTTTCACCTGGTTTAATTTCGTGAAAAGTCGTCTTTAAGGAACCTTTGGCTATCCAATTATTAATTGATTTATCGAAAAAATAATCAACAGATTAATCGATTTGTAAAATAACAGTTAGTCGCAGCCCTAGTTTAAACATTACACACCAGAACAAATGTATCTACGGGAAACAGAAATGGTCTCCTTTGTAAAAAGTAGAAAGACTAGTCATTTACATGCTGCTAGAATACAGAATGTCTTTTGAAGTGTGTAACGAAACTTACATTATGTTGTGCGTATAACACCTAGCAAGACAGTGGGCTTTATTTATTTATTTTTTAATCTTTTATTCCTTTTGTCTTTTGCCCAATTTTATTGGTTTGATTAAATTATTTTTATCCATGTTTTAGCCGCTTTGTTTTTTTTATCTGTACTGTTTTATGCATTTATTTTTTTTTTTTCTGTACAGCACTTTGGTCAGCTGTGGGTTGTTTTTAAGTGCTCAACAAATAAAATTGGATTGGATATAACTGTGAATTCCCAAAAAAGTAGAGAGAGTTAACAGTATTTTTTTAAACTCCCTCGCAAGGTCAACTTCTTCTAGCTCCAGATGTCCTCAACATTATAATCACTGCACTGAGGGTGGATATGTAAGGCCATAGCAATTGTCTTATAGCCAATTCCTGATGGATAAAGATAAACATGGATCTGTCCTTTATGGCATGCCTTTTTGTTATTCCCCTTTCGGAGAGTGACCAAAAGAAATGGTCCTATTTATTTTCTAATAATTCTATACCACAAAAATAGACATTTTCAAGGAATTTTAGGTGTGCAAAATAGTGTTAAAAAGGAAAATTTAAAAGGAAGATTTCTGTTTTTGTTAAACTGATTGATTATTCCACTTTTAAGAACATATCTTTCCAAAGTAGAACAAATAATTTTTGGAGTGAACATCTGTGGACACTCAATAATACCCTATCATCATCGTAACTCGGCTTTTATTAAAATAATGCCTCACATTAACTTCAAGAGCACTTGTGCCTTTCATGTAAAAAAGACACGAAAAGAGCTGTTAACATGAAAGAAACATGAGGGATGCAATAGATGCCAGATTAGAAGTGGGGGAAGGATCATAGCCCCGTTTCATGTGAAGAACATGAGTTAAGATGAAAAGGAAGAGAAGCTCCCTCAGACGGAGGGAGGAGCAGCTCAGCATCACTCATTTTTAGAGAATCAAGAGATGGAAACAGACTGAGCAGGAGAACCCCCCTCTGTCTCCAATTTAATTGCAGAATATTTAAAGAAAAGTACAATTTCAGTCACGTTTCACTGATTTAAACCACAGCAAGCCCCACATTATCACTTCACCAATATGAAACCTTGGCTTTTAGAAGAGTTGATGAATCTTCTGCTCGTTCAAAGATCATTCGGTATCGCCTTTGAATCCTGTCCAATTTCAGCTCCGATGACTAAAGGAGAAAATCTATAACTCAAAGTGAAGATGGGAAAAGCTAATCAATGCCTCTGTTCTGAAATTAGCCCCATTACATTTTCAGTATTTTCTATTTAAATGAAAATCCCAGACTTTAAATGTTTTTGTATGGGTCCACCCATCCATCACACGTTCCTTTTCCAGTTCTCCATTTGGCTGGCAAAAAAGAGATTAAGGTCAGCTTCAATCCATGGTTCATCTTCATTCGTTTGTGAGAAAATGATCAATAATTGCACCTCTGAGGCTCTTTTAAACCTCATAACTAAGCATTTATGACCTAATAGAAACACACTAAACAATTTCCTCTTCTGTTTTTTTTTACGGTTTGACAATACAGTTACACACCATCCTACATCAATAAGTAATAGGACACATCCTGAAGAGGTACGGATTCTAAACAAGCTCCCGAGCTTGGCAGTAGATAGCCCACGAAACGGAGGCTTTAAAAAGCAACTATTTCAAAACCACAGTAATTCACCATCAAGTTATTCCTACTTTCTAAAGTCACATCAACGAGGAAGAGTGTCAGTTTGTGGTTCAGGGCTGCCCCACCCAACCTACTGCTGGCTACTCCAGGCCAGCAGTTCAAAAGAAAGCTGAAAAATCTAACTGGATATAAAGACAAATAAAAAAATAACTGAAATATTAGCTGTAATACATAAAAAAAAAAAAAAAAAAAAAAACATGGACACTAATGGAAGGCAAGAAAATAAAAACAATTAGATTAATGTTATGGTACTTGTAGAGCAGATTATTATAGGATAAAAATCTCACACCTGTCGTGGCCAAGATTGAGCTTGTCACAGTTCTGGTTCTGTTATGTTTTCTTTTGAGTTTTCAGTTTTACTTTGCTCCATGTTTTCTAGTTTTAGTGGTTTAATTCTTTTTTTTTTTGTGTTCTCTGGTTATTTTTCAGTTTTCAGGTTTTTATTTGTTGCACTCTGCTGTCCTCTTGTGTTCTCCTCTTTCTCTAGCTCTTTTCCTGTCTGCTCTGTCCACACCTGCTCCCAATCTGCTCGTTAGTCCTCTATTTGTTTCAGTCTCCCATAAATATACTCCTTATGCAGTTCCTCAGTGCTGGTTCCTCGTCAAACTTCCTCGAACTCTGTCTCTCTGAGTCTTCCTCCTCGTGATAGTCTTGTCCCGTGATGTCTCCATGTTTTCTGGTTGGTTTAACTTTTTCTTGTTGTATTTATTTTTGGATTTTTGGATACCTGCCTCACTTGTTTGAAAACACTTAATTAAATCATCAAGAAACCCAACTCTGCCTCCCTGCCTCTGCATTTGGGTCCACAAACCTCAACCAAATCCTGACAGTGCTTAGCAACAGAATACGATGGAAACAACAAAGAAACCCAAGCTGAAATCACACAGGACTTTCCACAGCACTCTTAGGGTTAGCAATAAGCGAAATGCACTCTGGAATTTAATTATACACTCAACAAACATTCTGTTAGTACATATAAATTCATAATGAATGCCATCTCAAGCACTCCACAACACAAACTGGTCCACATGCATTCATATATAATGAAATAAAACACATTCAAATTCAACTAAACTGATCCAATTATGTGATTAGGTATAATATGGTGTAATCTAGAGCAATTCAAAGTCAAAGTCATAATGGCATTGGTATCGGCGAGTACCAACAAATAATACAATTTTGAGAGTCAAAAGTTTATTCAACTATTGTCACCCATTCCAGGTCGGCAATAAAAGGTTCTACTGGATTCACTTTGTATTAGTCTTTTTCCTGCTTCACAAAAGTAGGAGCAGCTTGACAAAGCCATGATGGCAATTATTTTACATCCAAGTAGTATGCAGTTCTTCATATATACACACACACACACACACACACACACACACACACACACACACACACACACATATCAATTTAAACAGATGGTATCAGTATTAACCGATAATGCACAACCAGGTATCGGGGCCAAAAAATGGCATCAGGGCAACACTACTTACAACCTCAAGGTTCATAGACCCTAAACACTAGGCCGCCACTCCCCCAAGCCTGAGACCATATCTTTGTAAGAGAGTGAGCAAAGTTAAAATGCAAACTTCTATGAATTTAAAAGGATCAAATTACTTAAAAAAAAAAAAAAACTATGAATAACAATCCTCAAAACAGAACTTTCTTCTGCTGCTGAATTTGAAGCAGTGGAACCAAGTCATCCACTACATACTATACCTTGTGTCGCTAAACATCTAATTCAGACACCCTTTTTTCCTCTTACAAAATTCAAATGCACACCGCACCAAAAGAATGGCATCCTGGGTTTTAAACTATTTCACCGACACAAAAAAAACCACACACCTAAATTTATCAAAACAAATATTGAGCTCTTACAGGATCCAGTTCTTAAAAACAGCTGCAGCATAGAATTCAATACTTCATATCAAGGCACCACTGCTTTAAAAGTGGAGTTGGTAAACAGCGAGTAGCATGGCTGATCTGCAGGTTCTAACTGGGAAAATAACCCAATACAGGAGGGTTCCTAAGTGTAGCAGTGGTTGGGATCTTTATTCACACTCATTTTTTTTTTCTGTCCAACCTCAATGTTGGATTTTAATTTCTCCCCTGGGTTGAACTATCGGAGTGAACCAGTGAGTCGTATGTTGCCAAGATCCCCCTGCAGACGCCATAAAGCTGAGTTTTAAAAACCAGCCCTTTAGGAATTGCCTGGAAACTCCACTCCTGCCTTTAAAGGTTGTTCTATGTCAGCTGGTGCATGTGTTCACCTGCCTGCATGGACTCAGGGTGAGTCTGAGTTGATTAGGGTCTGATAAATGTGACATAAATGTGCTTGAAAATAATGTTTTCGTTGCTGTAAGCATCATCAAAGAAAGCCTGCATATTTGCCTAATTCACTGTAATTTAGTTTTTATCCATTATGGATTCTGTCCTTTATGGTGACCTCTGTTGGCCTGCAGCTCATGACAGAATGAGCGCTAGAAAGCTCAAACAGGTAATAAAAAACTACGATCGCAGCAGTCTGAATAATTACCATCGCTAGATAAGATCAGAGGTCACCATTTACCAGCAAGCGGACAAATGTTTAAACCATAATATAATAGTTGGTATTTTTTTAATACAAACATGACATAAGAAGCATGGTAGCCAGCTATAAAAAAGAAAAAATTCAAGCTCATCCCCCATTCACTGACAAAACCCAAGTTTCATTCACCCTTGCGTTTTTACACGAGGCGTCTGCATCACAGAGGCGCTACTTTCTTTTTCTCATACAAATTGCAAGACGAGCCTTCAAAACCACCAGTGTGCTTCAAAACAGGAAGCAGCCTGTCACAGAGAGTTTCCTGTAACTCTACTGGGAGCAGAGACGAGCGACAACAGAGGGGAGAGAAAGAGAATGAAAAAAAAAATGTCATGCGAAACCTACTTTACTCTCAAATCTAGATATGAGTTTGGTTATTTTTAGGTTTCACTCAGTGAAGGCATGTGATGAGCAAGTTGAGAGGGGTTTCATTAACGTCTTTAGTAAACTTGGAACATTTATAACAAAACACATTTACTCTAAACACTAGGCTAGATTTGTAACATCTTATATTTCTATTTTTTATTTATAAACTGTAAACACAATTATATTGCATATCATTCAGAATATTTTAGTTATTAAAATTATGCGAACAAGAGACTGTGTAATTTAAGTAGATTTGAAACAAATTAGTTCAACATTCATTTTCCAAATAGCTCTTTGTTCATCCAGTAAAAAAGTCGTTAATATATATATTCAGTTTGTCTTTAGTGATGCACATTTAAACACTGATAATAACATAAATAAATAATCTGTGCATTTACATTTTAACATTCATTTAGTAGCCCACCTGCAGGGGATCACAGCATTCAAATTTACAGCTATTTTTACTTCAAGTTGAATGCAAAATCTTGTTCTGTGCCACTAAATATTTTTCCACTTATATTCTAAACTCTTTGGGCCACATTATTTACTTAATTGTATAACCCGGCTCTAGCTAATAGCCTAGAAAAGTTACAAAGGTTGACACATGAATGGCAATTTTTTTCTTGAGTTGAGCATCTGATAAAAGCCAACACATTTTCAGTCCTGTAGAGACAGAATATAAAAATTAAGGGTTTCAGCTGAAAGTATTCAAATAAAATTTTGCTAAATCTACAGGAAGTTAGCTAGGAAAAGCTAAAAGTTCAAATAAATCACAGACATTTTATTTGTTTCATGCTAGTATTGACTTTAATCTTCCAAAATGTTAAAGTTTTTTTAAATTTCCTGCCAATTGATCATTTATACCCTTTTTTAAAACTGATTCTTCCTACAAAAAGTAACTTAGCCAATCAAAGCTTAATGCATTTGGGCAACTATAGATCATTAGAATCAAAAGTGATTTATGAAACTTGGAACATGCAATGGTTACTCATGCAAGGTGGATATTTTAGAAACTGCTAATCTACTTTGAGTGTCCTGTGAAACCATCTAAGCTATAGAGAAAATATCCAAATACAAAAAACCCTGAAAGACCCAATGAGCAGCAATTACAAGGCCAAAAAATTCTTTATGAACGTCAAAGGTCAACGGAGGTATGCATACAGGTTTGGATGAAGAGGGGGAAACAGTAAGCAGGTTAGTAGAATTATGAAGTTATACAGAAAACAATTTTTAAACACACATTTTTAATAATGTTTGGAAAATGAGGTCAAACCAGGTTATAGAAACATTAATAAAGTGTTGAGCAAATACAAAAAGTAGCAAATATACAAAACCTGATGTTTTCCATTGAGGTAGACTCTCATAGCTAACTTAACCACAGGTGGGCAGCACATATTTGACACACTAAAATAACAAATATAAGCTCTAAAACTGTTGTATAGATTATAAATTCTGATAAGCCTTTGGCTCTGGTTTCACAAGTAGTCAATGTTTCCAGATCTAATAGTACTAGTGGGTAGCACAGTTGCTCTGGAGCACTGGTCCTGGTCATGAATGCGGGCCTGGGGTCTTTCTACAGTGAGCTTGCATATTCTCCATGTGCATCTACGGATTCCTTCTGGGTACACCAGTCTCCTCCCATTGTTAGTCAGTTGGTCATTTTAAACTGTCCTTAGGTATGAGTGTGTGCGTGATTTTCTTGTGTCTCTATACTGCCTTGCAATGGACTAGCAACCTGTCCAAGGTGCACCTTGCCTATCACCCCATGACACCCGCGCCCCGTTTGTAGAGTTATAAAATATCTATTAATATTCATACTGTGGTGCACAACCAATCACACTTAAGATAATACTGTTATGAAATTTCATTTGGTAAGCTATGAGGGACACATTTGATAAGAAACTTAGTGCAGACTGGCTACCAGAGCAGGTAGGTTGACTAATAAACCAACTAATAACAGATTGATATAACAAAAAGGATGATGTGCTGTGAAAAAAAAAATTTAACAACACTAGAATAGGAGGTCTTGATTAGTCTTTGCTCTATTTACTGCAAAGACTAGTCTAATACAGACTTGATAAGTCTGTATTAGCATCAGAATGATAAATAACTTGCCATTTATAATATCGAGACTGTAATAATCATTATTCTGTATTTTTTTGCAGCAATTGGAAAAGTCTTTTCTATAAAAAAAAACAGCTGTTAGATCGTGTTTAATTAAGTTTTTTTGTAAATAAAATAAAACTATTGCATTTTAAACCATCATATCAGCCTATGCTCACTACAGAAAGATAATAGTGAGTGTTTGATTTTACGATTACTTTCGTTCTTGTTGCGGCATGGGATCAAAACAATCAACAGATAGACAGGTCTAAATGCTTGGAGTGTGAAAGAAATTTAAACAAACAAACAAAAATAACTAAGAGGAACAGCTTATGAGATTTCTACAAAGGAGTATACAAGATCAACACAGGAAGTAAGTGTAAACTTTAATGCTATAAGATAAAGACAAGACAAATCAAGCTCCAGTTTCAGATTTTACCTGCTGTGGAACAAAAAAAAAATGCATTGCCTTCATCAGGCAGCAAAACAGGCAAGCATGGGCTGATTCACGAGAGCCTCTTTGTTCAACAAGCTTGTATTACAACATGCAGCTTCTCAGTCAGCAGAAAGAGTCATTAGTGGGTGGCATCTTTGATCCACTAATTAAGACAAAAAGAGAGGGAAAGACAGTTGCTAGGTGAACATCGGTGGGGTGTGAAAACCGCTCCGCCTGTGGCCTTGTGCACACTGCTTGTGTGACAGAAGATGATGAATAACGACATCATTTATTCCAAGAGTCTTTCATCCAAGAGCACGGATCCACCAACATGAGTTAGTGCTATTTATTGTTAAATACTAAAAAACAAGTCTATGTGCAAGATCTTTTTTTAAGGTTAAGAGTGAACATCTACAGCAAGCAATGCAGTGTTTTAATCAGGATAAATGCAAACTACAATTTTTTTCCCACAGAAAATGATAGATTGCAAAATAAAAAATAAAACTTTCTTGGTCTTTACACCATGTAGCAAAAGGGTTTATTTCTCAGGGCATACATTTATATGTAGATTAATGGGCAAACATTTGTTGTTGCAAATACAGAAAGTTTAAGGCTCTTGTTTAAAATAAAAGGAAAAACAAAATCTATATACAGATAATGACCCATAACTTAGACAGTGAGAGTTGCCATATAAATTACTTTTGCCTTTTTACAATCCATAATTTAAGTTCAGGCACTCTAAAGCTATGATGCTGCTTTAAACATGCATCATTCACACCACATTATATACAAACATACATTAATATTTTGGGTTGTGTTTTCTGCTTTTCATTTTAGGAATGATATTTGATATAACAGCTTATGGATGGAGGCGTTCACTTTTCTTGTGCTTATAAAAGATTCCAAAACTACAGATTTAAAAGTCCGGAGCAGAGGGAGTTTGGCCTTCCCAGGAGATTTGCCGTAAAATGCTATTTTGGCATTAAGATTTTCTGCTGTTGAACAACTAAATCATCCTCAGAGCCATTTGATTAATACCTCCCAAGTGAAAACCTCTCAAAATAGCAAAAAATACCACTTTTACTACAGAAATGACCATTTAAAGTTTGTTGAATCTTATGAGGAGTGTCTGAGGAGATGGGATACTGAAGCGAGCTTTTCAGACGCTATGCGGCTAAACATGAGCAGTAGGAGAAATAAAACAGCAGGAACAAAATTTTCTTTTTGTATCCCTCTGTAATGGTAACAAAATGGCGTTATATTAATTCTTTCTTAGATTTTACATATGAAACCCTCAAAAGACAGAAATTCAAAACAATAAAGAATTCTGGCCAAAGCCTTTATAACAAGCTGACAAAGCTTGCTCTGTTGGAGAGAACAACAGACTCACCTCACAGAATACAAACAGCACATAAAATGAAAAGGAATCGATTCCCCCTTTTCAAATGTAGCTGCTCTGACCTGACATAAAAATTTTTATTTTGTTTGGGGTAATCTCTTACTGTATGTAATAGCTTTTAGTAGCCAGATGTTGTCTAAACTGCAAATATACATCATTTGGCAGCAGATGCTAATAATACACTCCAGATGACTGAAACAAACTTATTATACACAAACCATACCTTTAAATAACAGAAAAAAGGTTACAGGAACTGCAAACAAAATCAGGTAAATACAGGTGAAAGTTTAATAAAGGTCATAGCTACAACATGTTCATGATTTGATTAAAAACAATACAGCCACAGAATGTCTGGAGGTCAGAATAGAAGTATTAATTTTACTATTATAAATAAATTAATTAATATTTACTTGTAGTTGAAGTCAAGTCGAGGGATTTTAGGCTTTGCTCAGCGATAGAGCTGAGAAAAGACTTCTTCTCAAGGTTGGATGTCCAAGCTTCAAGTAAAAAAAGCAACAAGAAAGTGAGCATCAGTAAAGCTTTTGAGCTTTAATGAGCAAAGGGGCTCAGAAGCATCATGGAGATGGTTGCTTCTCTTTAGAATAGGTAAGTAAAATGCTTGCGTCAGCTGACTTGTAAAAACGTGATGTAGTGCTACTCGTACTTAAGTACCATTTTTGGTTACTCTTCCTACCTCTGCTCGGCTAGAGGAGTTATATTTGAAACCATCATATTTATTCAAAATGTTCTGTTAGCATCATTAGGTGGAAAAGTAATCCACTTTGCACAAATATAGTAACGCCACTTGCAAAGATACACAAGGTTTTAAAAAGTTACTGTTAATTGGTGAATCTTCGGCTAACTCTTTGGAGCCCCTCTCCTACCTGTTGCTGTACAATGCTGTTTAACTCAGCAGTTTGGATATTTATTCCCTGTAGTCACAGAGTTGAAACCATAGGTGATGACTTAATAACGTAAGGCAAGACAAGGCAAGTGTATTTGTATAGAACAATTAAGTACAAGGACGATTCAAAGTGGGGGTTTTTTTCGTAAAAATTGAATAAAATTGAAGAACAGTAAAAGCAGAATAAAAGCAAGTAAAGATAAAAACAGGTCGTAAAACCAATAAAACAGCTGGAAAACAAACTTAAACTAATAATATCTCAGTTAACAGTCTAATTTCAACAACACTCACAACAAATCTGTTAAGTATGGGGGTGCTGATCCATTCAATGATTTATAGGCTAAAAGAAGGATTTTATTCTCAGAGTTACAGGGATCCAGTGTAAGGACTTTAGAAGGCCTCAGGGAGGCTATTTTACAACTGCAGTATGTAAGTTATTAGCTAATGTCAGCTAAGCAGCTGACTGTAAGCTAACAGACTGTGACAAATGAATAAATAAATGTAATAAATAACAGTATAACAGGTTTTTATTCTAAACAGAATAAGTCATATTATGTTGTGGTATCTACACTGTATAAGGTTACTATACCAGGAAAAGATATCATGTCAGGGAATTGCTTAACTACAGCTTGTCACCCTCCATCACCGTTAAGCATCAGGTCCAGGAGATTTTAATGATACATTTCAAAAAGTCCTGAAAGTATCACCACAGAAGGCAGCACCAACCAATCATCCTAATTATACGCCTTGGATGATACATGAGCATCATCTCTGTAAAAATAGCATACAAAAACAGCATTAGTAATGAAATAAAGCTGTATTTACTGCAAAAGCAAAATAGTAGAGGTGGGTTTTTCAAAGCACCTTGAAAAGCTTGAGGTTGTAAACACTCCTTATAGATCTGTTGATTAAATGACAGTTTGGGTTTGCAATAAAGAAGGACTGATTGCCTCTACTTATCTAATTTGACCTGAGAATATCCAAGAACATATAGTCCTTTGACTGTAGACGTCTTGCAAATGTGATATTTTAGAAGATCTTTAAACATGACTGGGCAAGATCACTAAAAACCCTTAAAACTAACATCAAGATTACTTAATCAGTCTTGTAAAGAAAATGTGGCAAGAATAAGATTTATGTGATCCTGTCTCTAGCCTTTTTAAAAGGTGTAAGCCAAGAATGGATAAATATTTCGAAATTCCTGAGAAGTAAATAAGGTTTTAGCTTAGAATGAAGACATAGCTGGAAAAAAAAGAAACTTGTCTTGACAATGGAACCAATTTACAATGCAAACTTAGAGGAGCTGTCTGCAAACTATTACTGGATTCCTAGGAAAAAAGTAGTTTATGGCTATAAGAGTTTAAGAGTGACATTTGAAAGACCTGATATCTTAAATATTATAATCACTGTATCAATATGCCAGAAGAAAGTTGGAGTTCATCTTGGGGTTTGTGTCTTCATACAGTCCAAAAATAGCTTTAAAGACTTGTTTTTGTTTTTCGTCTTTATCATGAACCAACAGTTTAATTTAAATATCATCAGCAAAGCAGTTAAAGAGTCACTTATTTCCTTAAAACAGACCTGAGGTCCAACATATATAAAATAAGACTGAGCCTAGGATATGTCCCTGAGGAACCCAAAGGAGAAACTTCTTTTTTTGCCATTCAGACAAACTACTGTATAGCAGCTCCTCTAAAGTCTACAAAATGTTGAACAACTAACTTGGATTTAAAAGCATCAGGTCAGCAGCTGTTCCAACATCAACAGTTATGCCATTAATATGCACTAAAAGAGCAGTTTTAATGTCTTTTTTTGCAAACGCAGTGATATTTTTTAGAAACCAGCAGCTGGACAAAAACATATTTTTATGAATATTGAAAAAATAAAAAAGGGTTGGAAATACCACAAGTCCCAAGCTTGCGAGGTCTTGTACTATAGTTGTAGAAACTTGCAGGAGAATTTTAACTATCTTTTTTCCACATTTTGCAGTAAAACCCCTGACAGTCAAACAAGAACCACTAAAACTCAGTCATAGGGTGATTAAAATTGGACCTTGCTGAGCCCAGACTCCTCAAAAGTTGTCCCTCTATAATCTTAGTGCTCAAGGCCAACTGTGCCCTTATGTAGCGTTTTAAGAGGCTGGTTTTATAACATGTCAAAAATGGCCAACAAGTGTACCTCACTATGTCCTCACTACTGAACCACCCTGGACTGCAAAGAAGCTCTGTTAGAGTTCTCTTCACAGATTACAGCTCATCACCATAAGAGGAACATGACAAACAGATCTATGACAAGCCCAAAATGACAAACTGGAGCCAAAAAGTTAGATCTACCTCAGCCTTTATTAAAGTACACACAGTACTGCCTGTTGTACAGCTGTGGGCTGGTTCAACCGCTTTATGCAAACTTCTGACCAGAAAAACACTGTCATATGTGCTAATGATGATGCATATTGGCCTCATCATCAAATATGAAGAATCGGCTCGTAGAGATGAAGGTTACTGATAAGAGGTTAGAAGTCTGGTTCCAGGAAAACTCTTTGCAGCTAAACAGTGAGAAAGGAAATCCTCATGAACTTCAGGTAATGCAACAGAGATTACACCCCATTTGTTTATTTAATGGACTGTCAGAGAAATTCTCCCAAGGCTCACATATCAGAAAACCTCTAGTGATCCATAAATACAAAGTGCTAATGATAAACAAAAGCTCAGCCCTGACTATACTTAATTTTAAAACCTCCTAGAGTGGCTTTTATCATTTCGAAAAAGAGTCTGATCTGACATATTGCATTACGCCGCAGTATTGTGGGTTTTTAGTTTAGAAAAAGATTAATCTTCAGATTGTAACAGGTGATTAAAAATCTCAACTCATGTCTTTCCTGGAAGGCCTCTAAAGCATGTCATGAATTTGAAGGTAACAAAGAATTCAAAGATTTATCTCACATCTTCCTCACAGCACATTTCCCTAACAATACGCAGGTCATTATACTGTATGTCAGACAAAGAAATAGTTTGGATTCTTTTCAGGTAGGGTTCAGTGGACTTGTTATCAACAGGCAGTGTCTAGCCTGCAGTAGTCATCAACCTGAATGACCTCAGAGAAGAAAAGCAGAGATAAGTCCTTTTTGAAGAGTCGAGCCAACATCAGGTCAGGCTGGAGTCATTTCCAAAGAGGATTAGAGCCATCATTACTCAGCTAAAAACTCTGTTTTTCTGGTTTATGTGAATTCTTCTCCAATAAATTTGATGGTTTGTGCAAAAAAAATCCTTGATGATTTGCAGTAAGTCATCTATGATAAACAAATATTATAAATCATCTCTAGCAGATTTAGACAATCTTAACTCAACTGGCCAGTGGAGCTGGATGAAAAAAAATGGAAATTCATGTTTTCCTGTCTATTCTATACTGTCTGCTCGACTGTTAAACCTAAGTGACCAACTTTTAACATCCAAACCTACCAGCCAGGGTGGCGAGTACTTTCTGCAGAATTTTATGTACATCCTAGAGTTTAGTGATATGTTAAAGGCACCAAATAAGTATTTTAGACTAGGGCTGAAACAAATAATCGTGTTTATCATGATAAATTGATTAATCAAATAATCATCAACTAACTTAATAATCGATTAATCATTAAATGTAGCATAGAGATTGCACAATATGCCCTTAGCTCACAGATCAACCCACTTAGAACAGTAATTATATCAAAATAAACCTAAACCTTCTTTAAAGAACCTTTTGCTAACCGATAATAAATCAATTAGTCGAAAAAAATTAATTGACAGATTAATCTATTTGCAAAATAATCGTTAGTTGGAGCGCCAGTTGAGACCAAACACACAGCAGTTAAATATGAGTCAAATCACAAGAAGAAAGAGAAAAATATCAATGTGTAATAATTTTTTTTCCAAACATTCAGGTACCATATTTTACCCAATTCTCTTTCATTTTCGTTTTCTTTATTTTAGAAAGTTTACAAACCAGATCATTATTTTCTACACTGAGACTGAAGTTAGACACTTTCTTTATGGATGAAATGAGCTTAAAAACGGTACAAACATAAGCATGTGGTAGTCAGCAAAGCCCAAACAACACATTTGTAGAAGGGAAAGTATGAGGAGACATCAATCTGGCATGGGTAAGAAAATAACTGCAGACGTCTACTGCATCTACCCAGTTGAAACAGTTCAAAGCAGCTTTTTCAGTTTAAGACCATGTCAGGAAGATAACCATAACCCCCCCCCCCACACACACACACACACAAACACAAAAAATTGTTTAAATTCATTAAAAAAGGAAAAAAAACAACAAGAAAAACCTTACATTAAAGCTACCTGATCCCAATATTTCTCATCATTGCTAAGGATCTCCTGCCCTTTTTCATATATTTCCAGGCCACTACATATTACAGGGTATTGAAGTGAGATTTTATGCAACAAACACAAAGTCGGACATAATTCTGAATCGGAAAATTGATCGATCATTCTGCAATTTCTTTAACAAAATATAAATCAGGTCTTTTAGCTTTGGACATCTATTCTGCTATTTCTACCAATTCTTCTTTACAAAAATATCTCTTGCTCATTTAGACTGAAAGTAGAGGAACGGTGAAGATTACATGTCTGCGTTAAATAGACTGAACTGTATGAGAAAATATGTGATTGCAACACTGCAAGTGAAGACATTGGAAACCCACAATTTTCAGACTTCTTCCCTTCTATCTTTCTCACCTTCGTTCCTTCATTAATAAATATCTACACATCTTGCTTTAAACTTAAGTAAAAATAAAAAAAACATTAATGTAAGTCAAACAATTTGGTCAAATGTAATGCTCTCATTTAAAACATGAATGCACCCCGGCAGGGTATTGCGAGTCCGATATTAATGTTAAAACATTCAATTAAAGTTCTAATAGTATTTTTTAGAATGTTGTTCTACCGGAATATGAAACTTCATCCTGATATCAAGTCATATCACGTCACAGGAATGAACCCACAGCATGAAGCTGCCACAATCATGTTTCTTGTTATTTTTCCGCCACATATACTGAAGCATTTTGAACATAGTCCAGCATTTTTTTTTATGCTCACATATGTTTATGTTTATATGTCCCCCTCATTTCTTGTGGCCATTTACAGGACTTTGTATGGCTGTTGTAATTATATTTTTATTTTATTTTCTTGTAAAACACTTTGCATATCTTTTGCATGTGTGGTGCTATATGAAAAAAATGGCTTTGCATGTCTTTCAATAACAGTTTACTGTGTATTTTTCAAAAAAGGACAGGTTTGAGGGGATATTAAAGACTCTCCCCTGAACCGTGTTAAATATGGTTCATAAATAAACCATTAAAGTCTTCAAAAAAACAATATTGTTACACCGATATTAAAAAGAAACAGATTCCATTCAATAAATAGCCACATAAAAAAATGCATCTTTTCTGCTTTAAGTTTCTATATTTCAGATCATTTGTGGTTGCAAAACAAAAAATTAAAAAAACTAAATTAAAATGTGCAAATCTGCAAACAGTGTTACTCATTGATGGTTATTTGGAGGATTTTATCTTTTGAATCATACATTTTAAGAAAATGTTGAGAGTGAAAATGGATGTACAGTAGACAGCATTTACTTTTGATTTGGGCTTACCTTAGCGTGTGCATTTCATTTGCAGACAAATGACGTTCAGGAAGCACAGTGTGGTCAGGTCACTCAGACTATAGGAATTATGAGCGACAGAAACTGCGGTGAGCATGCTGCATCATTGCTGCCTCTGACTATAAACCTCTTGGCCTCGTGGCGATCAGAGCAGCAGATGCTCTTTTAACGCCTCTCAAACCTTTGATGCCCCATGTCTACACGTACGCCACATCACTCACACATGGAACAATAAAATGGGCTGATTTCAAAAGGTCATCTTGTCAGAGAGAAAAACCACAGTTTAAGCTTACAATCGTCAATGGTGTAACTGCAAAGCATCAAGAGTAAGCAGGCTGATACCAACCGTGAGCATCAAAGTGGTGTTTCTTGGATTTTAAATAACTACAAACAGGATCCATTTACCATGGTTATGTAATAAAACCAAAGAGGATGTTATAAATATAAAAAGTAATTAAGGGAATAAATATAAATCACTTTTCTTTAGCATTTCAATGTTCTTCTTGAAAGGACCTCTTAGGTTGAAAGGGACATTATAAGTCATTTAGATTTTTGTCAATGAACAGAGCATAACTTTAAATGATGGAAGATACAAAACGCCCATCAAATTTTAATTTTGGAATTCGATTCACGTCAATTCTAAAGATTATAAGGTAGGATGCTTTATTTAGAAATGTTCCTTAGAAGATTAGATGATGGAACATTTATAGAAACATATAGGATGTTCGGTTGGAGAGAAAAAAAAAGCAACAAAAGCAAAAATATAAACAGTTTTTTGACAGGTATGTAAATTAATGAGTAAAAAAATTGTGCTTCCTATGTAAAACGACTAATATGCTATGGGAAAATTAAGAGTTAAACCTTTAGAAGAGACATATCAACTTTCCAGAACTATATCTATCTGTAATTGTACCATTTTCCTTATAGCTATTAAAGCTTAGAATCGCTGGAGATCTACAGCTTTTTTTAACCCTAATGGGGACAATTACAAGTAGGTCTCAAATAGAATTCTAACGTATTTGAAATAGTTGAATACCAGGGAAATTATCTAACGTACAGATAAATCTGAACCCGCTCAAAACTATTTCTTCCCTGCGAAACATGTTTAAAAAAAGCCCAGTTGGTCAGAAATACACTCAATTGGTAATAAAACTGGAGCAGGTACCCTGTGATATTCACACAGGAGGGACATAAAAATCAGGATGTCAACCAGATTTATATGTGAAAAGATGTAATTCTTATTAAGAATAGAACTCTGTAAAAGTAAATGAGGTTAAAAAAAAAGAGGCCCTACAACCGATCCCTGAGGAACCCCATAAAGAATACCAACAAAGGATCACACATTCATATAGACTGACACAGGTTTGATTTGTTAGGAAGCCTTCAGAACTGCACAGCGACTCAAAGCAACAGCTAAAGGGCTATTGACATTCTTGAAAGGTGTAGACTGTGCTGTGATTTAAAACCAAAGTAAAGACATTTGAAGTATATTGTCCTCTAGGTAAAGCCATAAACTCGATGCACACAATATTTGTCAGGTTTGATAAAAAAGGCCTTTTGAAATAGTGTCTAACATACTAACAAAGTCTTAAGTAGAGGCTGAACAACTGCATCTTTAAAAACTGCTCGGAGACTCTTGAAGAACGATGAACCCGCACAGACTGTGTCACCAGGGTGTTTTGCTCTCCGTTGCCTAATGAATGCTGTAATAGCAGCCTTTTCTGACAGATGCTCAAACAGCACATACATTTCTAAAGGCCAGCTGAGCCCTACAGGAAGTGAGAAAGATGAAGAATAAAATAGATGCATTAGATTATCGAATAAGAAAGAGTTTAGGTGCATAAATGGATCCTAATGCATCTAGGGTGTTGTGCTGTACGGCACGCTTTGTGACAGAGGAGGGAGTGGATGTGGAACATAGTCAGCAGGAACTGGGGGGTAACTTAAATCGCTCTCAGAACAGAGGAACCCACAGTTTGCAACAATGCCTTTAAGAGTCTGAAGAACCAAAAGGTTTCTTACAACCAACAGTTTCTAATAAGAAGAATGAAGGAAAAGTATCTGTTTCATGTTCTGCTTATTTTGACATCTTTGAGCCCAAGTGATCAAAACGGTGGAATAAAAAGGTCCAATAGCTACATTCTCCAATAAGAAAAGCAAAACATGTTTCTTAAACAGAAGATGAGGTTTCAACGCTTGAGCTTTGCTAAAGATTTAACACTAAATGAATGTATGAAAACTTCATAGAATAATGTCCAAAATATGTTTTTTTGAATGGTTCTTTTATCTTCATAGTATACAGAAAGTTTCTTGGACTCTGTCCAAGTGGGCTCTGGGACAGTGACTCAGCATGTTGAAGGCTTATATTTGAGCTTTATGTTCATTAAATCTTGTCTTTAATAGAGCTCAGAGCCATAGCATTACAAACCATTAGCCACAGAAGAGGTCTAAAAATAATCTGTGGAGAAATTAGCAGCACAAAAAACAGTGGAGCTCCCACAGATGATGATTTTTTTCCTTCTTTTTTTGTTAAATATAATTTGGGTGCCACATGGAGCCATTACAAACCATACCAAAAGCAAAAGCAATGACTGACTGACTCAGAAAAAAAGCTGCCGTCATTTACTATTACTATAGATATTATTTAAAAATACACAACCCATCAGATTGGTAATCTGTTGTGTTTTAGCTTGCCACCATCAGTGTGTGAGTGTGTGCGTGAATGGGTGAATGAATGTAGTGTAAAGCACTTTGGTCAAGTCTCCTGACTTGAATAAAGGCGCTATATAAGTACATGCCATTTACCATTTTACAAAAATATACTTCAGACCAGAAAAGCTAAATGCATCGACATCATCTCACACTATTTGGTTTTGCATTGTTATAAAAGGCAGAGTATATAAAAGGAACCAGATAATCTGCATCACATTTACATTCAAAGTACTGAAATTAAATAATGGTTCCTGAACATCAAGTAATGCTTTAAGGAGCCTAAACTATGTAGAGTAATTTATTGCTGACTTAACAAGTTTAAATTGACACAAAAAAAAAACTACACACTAATATACAAATACACTTGCCTTGCCTTACCTTAAGTCATCACCTATGAATTCAACTCAGTGACTACAGGGAATATATATCCAAACTGCAGACTTGAACAGCACTGTACAGCAACAGGTAGGGGAGGGGCTCCAAAGAGTTAGCTGCAGATTCTCCAGGAATTAACAACAACTTTTTAAAGCCTTGCGTATCTTTGTAATTTGTGTTGTTGAGTGGATTAGTCTTCCACCCATGGATGCTAACAGAACATTTTGAATAAATATGATGATCTCAAAAATAAAATTTTTCTAGCCTGTAAGTGTTGCTCTTTCTATACTGCTTGTCAGCTGGGTTAGCATAAGCAGACCTTAGCAAAAAAAAAAAACTTGCATATTATTCTTAATAAAGATTAATAAAGAAAACAAAAGTAAAAATTTTTATTTTTATTTGTCCAATAAAAATAATGCAGAAATCGGGAGTTTTCTAATTATACCCCCACCTCTGGCCAAAATACAGAACTGCAGCTTGTTCTTGTAACTCACGCTCGTACTTTAACAGGATTTTTTTCCTTTTTCACCTTATCTAGAGTTGTCATTGGTGTCTGAGTTAAGCTGAATTCTGGTTGCTTCTTAGTATCTATAATATCAATCTTGAATTTAACATCTATGATGCCTTCAGCTAATGTTGCTTCCTTTTATGAGAACAAGAACAAGTTAAAAATATGTTTACACTATCAGATATGGATGGACACGGCCAAAAACATAATGAAACTAAAGCCTAAAAGTATTTATCTTCTATTATAGAATCAGAATTCCAGATTCAATTAATTATCAGCAGCCCTGGAGTTACTAACTTCTATGATGATGAAGGACTTAGGCCTATATCTTGCAATAGCCATTGTAAAAAGGTTGATTTTGTGTAAATTCTCAGGTCATGCAGGTCACTGCAACCACAGAACGGGCTCAAATCAGAGATAACCGGACTTTTGGTCAGTTTTTCTGAAGACGTTTAGACACCTACCCAGGAATATTTTTCAAGCAATCTGAATTTGCCGCCCTGATGAAAACGACGCAGCTCAGGCAGACAACAGGTTGATCATTAACTTACATCTGACTTGGAATGTGCTTAAGAAGATTGACCTCCCTGCTGCATTAACATATCAGTGCTCCACCTGCAGATTGCTCTGGTGCGAGCTGACAGAAATGACAAAGATTAGTGGATAGGTATCACAACATTTTTTTTGTGATATCTGTGTTGATTTGAAAAAATGGGTTTCCTCATTCCTCTGCTAAATCATCCAAAGTTTACTACCGGTAGTTTTAATTCACTGGCAAATTCCTGCAAATTTTAATTTAAATTTCATACCTCAAAAATGCAAACTTAACCTTTTGGATGTTTGTGATGGTCATACAGAAAAGGCCTTCTGTCCTTTCATGCTAGGAAAATTAAAACCTTCACACTTAAGACAGGCAGACCTCTGGAATGTTAATTTACTATCCTTAGTGGAATGAAGAGACACCCAGAAACATGAAACAGAAAGCCATTCGGTGTCTTTTAGAAGGACAAATGAGGGGAGGGGGGATTCTACTGGTAATTTATTGCAATATGAATGAACTTGAAGCAGACTCTAACTATGTGGCTGCCTGCTGCTGGGTCTCCTTCATGTGCATGAAGGAGACAGGAAGAAGAGTGAGAGATAGAGGACAGCATGAGGTACATACTAATGAATACCCTCATTAACTTTGCTAAAGGGACCAGGAAGACACACGCCTGCTGAAAAAAAAAACAGACTCCTGTGAAAAATCGCTTCTGGAATGTCGCATTTCCTGTTTGTCAACCGACATACCACCCTCCACTACTGCCTTGAGGAATCTTGACAGGAACATTAAGAGTATTCAAGCAAAACAGAGACTTGCGCTATTGTGTTGACAGGCTGGAATAATAACTCCTAAAGTGATACGGAGGAGCTACTATCATATCAATCTACTTGTACAGACAGGTTTTTGGTGATAGTGCCAATGGTGACAGCTTGCTGGATAAGCCCTGGGTTGTGGCTGTGAACAGAAACGTTTCAGTCCTGCCACAGAAGCTGGGTTAGATTTAGCTCTCTATGTTGACTATGCCATTACAACGCATGATACATATGATATACATCTTTCCTCTAAGGTTCTGGCTGTATGATCAATGACCATCTTTCTACTGGAAAGTGAACCCCTGCTATACTCACAATTCTGTTGTTTTTCTTCACAGTTTTTCCTGTATTTTGATCTATCCATACCTTATTTAACCTTGACAAGCTCCTCGTCCTGCTTAGAAGAAGCATCCCCACTACATGCTGCTTCCACCAATGAAGGAATCACCACATAGGTACCCCAAAACTTTTTAAGCACCAAAAATTGACACTGAATATCAAAAGCACGCTTCACACCAGGAGTCATTTAACATTTTACACTCAGTGAAAGGGTTCCACAATCGTCAGTTACTTTCAGACTGTTCGTGTTATGAGCTGGCTGCAGCAGAGGGAGCATCTACAAGAGCAGGCCTGTGTGTGGGCAAAGAGCTGAGAAACATTTGTCTGGTTCTGTGTGCATGTGTGTTCCAGCGAAAGTCATTTGTCACCACCAACTGCGCGTGGATTAAGAGCAATATTGCAACACAAACTGTACACGGAAATTAGCCAACAGGACCCACTTCCTGTCCTGCTGAGTCAGGGCCAATCACTCAGACACACACACATATACAGAGTGAGTGAGAGAGAGGGCTAGAGGTGGTGGCATGTTCAAATAATCAAGTCTTTGCAGGCAGCAGCTCTGCAGACAAGCTACAGCTGGAGATCCACGTGAAACCTTCCACATGCCCCTGAGGGGGGGGCAGAACCATAAAAAAGGCAAAGCTAAAGAATGAGGTGTACAGAGGGTATCGATATGGCTGTGCATTAAAGGTTAATTTCCTTCAAAGTCAAAGGTTTGCTGTGAAGAATTTAGATGTTTATGTTTAAATAAACCTAACATCTTCTCCCACTGAAGATGATTAAATGAGAGGGTACTGAACTGTGAGCCAAAGAGGTCAGAAGGAATCTAATCTATCAATCAAAACTGAAGACTAATGGGTTTATTTTTTAGTTTCTTTACTTCTTCTGTTAGCTGAAAGAGTGCCTATGAGAATCAATCCATGCTGTGGAACAGCTATAATGCAAAGCCTTAAAAAAATAATCAAGCCCCTTAATAAACTAGATTAACTTCCTTGTATTTTATTTAATTTATTTTTTTTTATCAGATAGAGCAACAGAATGTGGTTTATAAGGTAAAAAAATAAAAGTGTGGTGAATTTCTACTTTGCACCCCCCGTGCATTCTTAATTAACCACTTTTTCAGCAATTTACAGCCGCAGAGAGTGAACATTTTGATTATTCTTCTTTGCAAGACCTGAGTCAGACAGTAGATGTGGCAACTCTGAATGGCAATTTCCAAATCTTGAAACAGAAAAGAAAAGGCGAGCATCCCCACATCATGATGCAGCCACTGTTATGTTTTGCAGCTGGGTTGATGCATTTTATTTTAAAAAGATTATAAATGTTTTCACAGATTTTAATTAAAGACAGGGTGGACTCCATTTACCAATAAGGCAATCTGTAAATAATTGCAGTAGGTTTGATGTAGAAGTCCCAATAAAATACATTAAGGCTGGTGGCTGTTGTAAGACTAAATATGAATAAAAAAAACTTTAAGATTATGAATTACCTTGCAAGGTATTAACCCTTTACTTTGGGATCTTTTAAAGTCAGATATCTAGCTTTATGAAGAGGACATGGGGGACCTGTTGAGCATGACTTAATAAAGCATTTCTTCAAAAGCAGCTGGAACATGTGCAGGGAGGATGTGACTGATTATTCTGCTATTTGACATGCTATGAGACAGCTGACACTGGGTATAAACAGCAGTGGTTATTTCTCAGGATGGATGAAAGGTTGGTGTGTGTGTGTGATGATTAAACACATCTGTCTTGCATTATTCAAGGGTCGCTCTAGACTAACTTTAGTTTTCACATGAGCAAAACCTTCCTGTATGGTTTCTGTTGAAGGGTTTAAGTCTTGATCTGCAGCCAATCATATGTTAGATGGTTTACCTGCAGGTTATTAGAATCTATGCTGGACTTGTCTGTATTTTTCCATAACCATCTGTGCTTAAAAGAGCCGTTTCCTCTTGACTGAATTAATGGCATACCTTGATCAGGCTGCTGCGTCGTGGGATCGTCGCTTTTGAAACAGACTCCGTGGTCTCCCACGTCGGGGATTCGCAGCTGGATTGGTGTTGGACCTTCCTGGCGGCGTCCGACGCGCTGCAGCTTCCATTTGACACAGGCTCTCCTCCTCCTCCTCCTCCTCTGTGCGCCTCCGCGCTCATCCCCGCGCTGGCCCCGCCGCACGCTGCCCTCCAGCCTCCAGCAACCGGTGAGCAGACGTCGGTCTTCTTCTGCGTCCCGAATTCAGACTTGGAGGCACTACTTTTTTTTTTTTCCTTGTTGGTTTTTGTTACTTCTTATGAGAAGCAACGGGGCTCCCTACGCAGCTGCTTCGCACACGGACGCAGGCGTGCCATCGCGTGAAGTGAGCGATCAGTGAAGCACCAAGAGGGCAGGAAACGTATTTTTCTCTCTCTCTCTCCCTCCCTCACCCCTTCTCTCTGACTAAATGAGGGACGGCGACCAAACGCTGAGAGCGACAGCAACACCAAAGAGCGACACACCTTCCTATCCGTCACATTCCTCACATCTCCGTCACAGCTGGATGTGCGCCTGCGTAAAAACATTTCAGCAGCTCGGAGCTGATCTGCTTCTCTATCCAGCTGCGCGTAAAAAAAAACAACCAAAACCTCAGCTCAGTCTGAAGCCTGCTGATGATGACTTTTGCACTTCCACTGTTTTTTCTGCTTGAACTCAAATATTATCTTTATAGAAAGACTGTTTTAGTGTGGGAGAAATCAGCATAGTTTCCATTTACTTCTTGTTGATATCAAGGAATCATTTTCTTAATCTCTAAATTCAATTCAGTTTACAGACCTCATCTCAAGACACTTTACAGTTCACTAGATCATACAGTCAAATTGATTCATGGTTTTCTATCTAAGGAAAACGAGTTGAATGCATCGACTCATTGACTGGAATGCAATCCCTCACACTAAGCATGCTTGTAGCGACAGTGGAGAGGAAAAACTCCCTTTTAACAGGAAGAAACCTCCAGCAGAACCAGGCTCAGTGTGAGCAGCCATCTGCCAAGGCCGACTGGGGTTCAAGGAGACAGAAGCAGAGATACAAAAAGCAGCTGTAAAAGGCGGCCCCGTCCAGGAAACACACAGCCATGCAGACGAGCTCCGAGCCAGCTCCCATGCCAGAGGTTGTTGAGAGTACATCCAGCCAGTCACAGCCAGAGAAACAGGACTACACTGGAAAAACAGGCCGATCTCCAACATCTATAAACTAGGGTGTTGATGGCAGCAGCACAGCAGATATTTCCCAGGATGGTGTCACAGTCAGATAAACTAAATAAGAAAGATGTACATGTTTTACAGTATGTCTTGCACAAAAGGTATCCTTCATCTCTACCATTTTCAGCACCATTTTCAGTCAAGTTGCATGAAGGTCCTGGGTTCGAATCCTGATCTGAGTACTGTCTGAGGTATTAAGAAGAAAAGAATTGAGGAATGGCATTGTCTAAATAATTTTGCTGGCCATATACTTCTTCCCATTAGCAGCAGAATTATTCATATTTTTTGGAGGGAGGGAGACATCATGATAAAAACTACTCAATCCTACTACAAATCCTTTTACTTTAGAATTACACTCACCTGTGCAGGGTATTTTATAGGACTATTTAAACACAAACAGACAGTTAAAGCCCTACTTCTGACTCACTGAGACTCTGCAGTGTTAATATTTGTAAACAGCTGGAACAATTGGGCATAGTATAACTTCGCTGATGCAGATGAAAGGTTGTTTTTCCAGTGCTGTTATTCAATTTTCAGTTCTTTTTTAAGGAGGGGGCTTATTTCCCCAGTTTATCATCATGTTTTTATTAGCATCATTTAATAGCGAAAAAAGTTATGTAATAGTTTTTTTTTCTGCTCAGTAATAAAACTGAAGGAATGTAATTAGTAATGTAAATGTTATGGACAAAGATCCATTTGGGCTGCAAATATTTGTACAACATGTAGGATTACGATTATTTGTATTATGACCCAGACTGAACTGTAGCTTTGGAGCAACAAGGTTCTGGGTTTCGACTCTGTCCAGGGGTCTTTCTGCATAGAGTTTGCATGTTCTCCCTGTGCATGCTTGCGTTCTCTCCTGGCACTCTGGCTTCCTCCCACAGTCCAAAAACATGACTGTTAGGTTAATTGGCTACTCCTCTTAATTGCCCGTAGGTGTGAGTGTGTGCACGGCTGTGTGTCTTTGTGTTTTTTGTTTTGCCCTGAGACAGTCTGGTGAGCTGTGCAGGGTGTACCCCACGTCCTGCCCATAGACTGCAGGAGATTGGCACCAGTCCCACTGCAACCCTGACGAGGACTCAGGGAGAGAAGATGGATGGATGTATTATGACCCAAGGTCAGTAGTGGTTCTAGACCAAATTTACCAGGGCGACCAAGTCAGGGCCATTGTTTCTTTCAGGAAGGCACAGAGCAAAATGGAACAAAAAGCAGGGCAATAGTTCCTCATTTGATATATTAAGTGAGATGCAGAACCAAAAAGCCATTTGCGCTTCTGAAGACCTCAGATATCAGATGAAAACTGTGAACTATCCATGCCTAAGTTGAATAACAAAGCAGCAACTAAGTCCAGATGTAACCAACAAGGAAATAGGCCTTTTATATTGTTTTGATTTAGTAAGTCTAATCTCTTGCAAAGAAAACAACACTGTTTTATTTGTATGGTAGTTTCTACTTTATGGTGGAAAAACAGCAATCAGTCCATCAATTCCTTGGAAACAAAGTCCAGTGGATTGCTTTTTTTTTTACTTTTTTCTAATGACTATGACCTGGATGACTGAGAATCTTCACCAGCATTATTACCCACAGTCCTAAGCTCAACTTAGTATGCATATAAAGTACTCCTGTCCACAGTCATTTTCTGCAGCCTCTCTACAAAATGGACTAGTTACCAAAAAATAGAGAAATAAGGATAGAAGGTCCATGTATGTCTGAGTGGATATACCAGACCATTAAGAGCTGGATATGACAGTGACAACTGTGGCTGAAAATGAACATAAAATACCCATCAGTTATTCTGAGCCTGGGGCTCCATGGAAGCTTAATACTCATGGTGAAGATCATGAAACGAGGACAGGTAAGCCCACAGCAACAAAAGAGGTGCTTGTTAACTGCCTGAATGAAATTAAGACCACACTCACTGCTGCCACCTTGGACCACACTATGTTACAATGCTGCTGTTATAGAAGTCGTACATAAAGGCCTTCTTTAAGGTTCTTGTGAACAACAATAATTCCTAGAAAGCTGGAAAGAAACTGGGGCAGTTAGATGAAGTTAAAATAAATGTCAGTGGGATAAATATGGTGTACTTTGAGGGAAGAAAAGGCAAAAACCAGCTGAAGAGCAACAAAACATTATTTATTCCCATGCTAATGGTACAGGATAACTTTCCAGTGCCAATTGACCATTAGATGAAGTACTAAACAGATATAAAATATGAAATATATTGAAAAGAGCTATTTAAGATGAAAAATATCTAGTGTTTTTTTGATGGCTTTATAATGTTTATCATTTGTGAGAAAACAGTAAATTATGAATAAGGGAATTTAATGTATGTAAAGGCTATAAAATCAGTACTAAATGCTCAATTAATGATCCAACATATTATTTAATCAGGTTAGCCCTCTACAATGACAGTATCTCAAGGTAAAAAAAAAAACAACAACAGTTACAGTATTTAACATTATAGAACCTCCATGCTTTGCCTTTGCTGCCATCTAGTGTTAAAGATGGAGGAGGGGGGACTTACATACACACACACAGTAACACACAAGAATAACACACACACACAAGAACTAAAATAAAAGCAAATTGTTTAGTGTAACAAAAAAAAAAAAAAAAAAAAATCCACCCAAATAAAGCATCACTATAACAAATTTCTTCTCAAGTAAGAGTGAAAAAGTATTTGGTAACAAGGCTACTCAAATGTTGAGTACCTAAATATCAGACAGTCCATATTATAAAATTGTGTGTTAATTCTTTTAAACATATAATAAATAAATTAATACATATGAGAATAATTTAAGAAAAAGAAAACATTCAAGTAAAAGACTAACTCCAGAGACAATATATACTTTTTACTGTACATTATTTTGACCTCCATCTCATAGAGGTCTTAACAGATAACATGATTAAAACAACAAAGTATGTATACAAAAAAGAATACTTATTTTAGTGAAACTTTTACTGTCTGTGTTCAGTGCAGTTTAGGTTGAAATGTTCTTTTTATTTATCCAGTATAGGCAAGGCA
>NW_015150551.1:1165363-1180751 GCF_000732505.1 Cyprinodon variegatus | reverse complement strand
TGTTTTTAAAAATTAGAAGACTTTTCGCCGCCTCCCCAGAAAGCTTTCTAAACCGGATTAAGAAATCTTCCTGGAGAGGTGGCGAAACGTCTTCAAATCTTGAAAACCAAGTCCAGTGGATATTTTTTTTTGAATTTTTACGGAGTGAAATTACTCCTAAAAGTATATTTGTGTTATAAAGCGTGCCACAAGGCCACTGTTGGAGACCCCTGATCTAACTGATTTATTTGTGTATAGATTAAGATTAAGGTGACTCACCAATTACCAATCTATTCTGTTAGTTAATATCATCATAATAAATTGATTATTATATTTCACCATAGGTGTCTTAAATAGTTTTTTCCTATGATGCTGTTAGCAACAAGAAAAGAAAAAAATACATAATTACAGACAGGGGTCACAAAGCAAGCAGGCCATGCTTTTCCATCTAGAATTTGAGGCCGGACAAGGGAAGAATTCATTAGAGAAGGAGCCAGGAGGCTCAAGCTGCATAGATTCACAGGAGGAGCATGTCAAACAATTATCTGTGAATTCCACTTATCTGGAAGAGTGGCAGTGAGATTATCATTGTTGAAAGAAAACATAAGTATTTCTCTTTGCATTGTCAACAGCTAGGGAGGAGAATGAGAACAAACATGGAAGAGGGTTTCCCCATATGTAAGTAAACTTCCTACACTACATGCAAGTTGATATGTGTTTGGAAAGCTAAAGCTGCCTCCTGCCCTATATCATTCCCACAGTGAAGATGGTGGTGGAGGCATCATGCGGTGGGGATACTTTTGACAGCAGAGATGATGAACCTGGTTGGAGTTGATGGCTGGAGCTAAATGCAAGCCTAGGAGAAAAAAAAATATTAGCAGTTGCAAATACTTGAGGCCAGGGGAAAGATGGACATTTTAACAGGACAAGGACCCCAGGGCAAATCCATTGAGCCAAGTATGTTGACCCAGCCGGAGCCCAGATGTACTGTACAGCAAATCCAACTGAAATATATGCCAAGATTTAAAAATATGTTTTCTCCATACAATCTGATTGTAAGTTGCAAAGATAGTTTGCGAAAATTCTGGTGTCTAGATGCACAAATCTTGCAAAAACCTAATCCAAAATGACTGCAGTAATAATTCAAACAAAGGGAGGTTCTAAAATTATGTATTCAGTTTGACTAAATAAAAATATGCATCACAGATTTGTAATTTAATAAAACAAAAAACAAAAATCAGTTACTTTGTTTTTAAAATAATATATTATGTGACAGCTCATTTTATTACATATACCCCCATTAAAATATATGGAGATTTGTATTTGTAACTTCACATAATTGTAGAATTACTAGAGTTCCCATTGTATACTGACCCAGATCTATAATTGTTCTTATTTGGAGGAACTGCAGTCTGCTCAGAAGGTTTGTCACACCGTTCCCTAGTGCTTTAAGAGAGGCATATGACTCGGCTGCAAACATTGCAGTCTAAACAATATATTGTTGAAGACATTCTCAAGTATAGAGAACATAACAGTTCAGCTCTTGAGACCTTTGCACATGTTTACCTTGCTGTCACGTACCACCTCTGTATGTCTAGAACAAAACGGAGATGAATTATTAAAGATCTACTGATGGCATTTCAAAAAGGCAGTGGACAGTGCTACCTGCTAAAATGAATACCCTCCCGTCTCAATACGGTGTTCATAGACCATCACCAAATAACAACAATAACCCAAATTGTAAAAGCTTTTGCACTTTAAAGATTCCTCCACAACTTTGGAAATAACTATGTAATGCCTGTACTAAATTATAAGCTGAATAGCAAAAGCGTAATTTTGTGGTAATTTTTGACCTTCTTACAACACAGAAATCATAAAAAGTTAACAAGATATGGGATTTACCTGACAGACTGTTAACAGTTTTAACCACAAAATCTAACTGTATGTTAGATTTAGTTGAAAGCAATGAATGTGATTGGTTCATTAAAGTAAAGTGATACCTATAAATTACAAATGTAACAAAATCTGAACTCACCTCAATATGATTAACCTCATGGAAGTAAGCCCAGACTCTAGACTGAACAAGTCCTTTTAAGACTTTGCTTATAGTTTAATAGTTGTTAGGCCATTAGAGCAGTAAAAACCACACACTACAAATATATATATATTTCTGATATCAATATTAGGTGATAAGTGGAAGGTTGAGAACTACCCTGCAGCTTTAGCTATAGCTTTTTTAAATCCTCTGTTGTTTCAGTCATTCCAGTTCCTGCTTGATCTCCAGAATCTCTAACATGGCATAAGCCAGATTGCTACAGTGTAGAATTAAAATTGAACCACAAGTATACAATTTTCAGGAGTTTGTGAATTCATAAATCATGCGACAATTCCTTTTGCTTGCAAGATAACAGCAGCTCCACTTAAATTCAACTTTACAGTCCCATAAGTGTCCTAAAGAAGTTTTAAGGTTGTGAGACTCCAAGGCAGTGAGAACAACAAAACCAGGAAATGACCAGCCTGATCAAGTCGTCTGAATCGATTGTAATAGATGTTTTGGTTTCACAAAGTTTAGCTTAGATTTTTTCCCTCACTGTGACGACCCGTTCAACATCTCTTAGTGACTCTCTTTAGGGGTTTATTTTCTTGCATCAATAGAAAATCCAAGTTAAAACAATAATCAGGTGAGGTAAGATTTTGAAAGTTATAAATGTTTTAGCTGTTGCAATGGTTTTGGTTAATCTTGTGATAAAGATGTCTTTCATCAGATATTAAAAAAGTGTTAATGTCCTAGAAAACAAACGAATGAAACAATAGGATTCATTTGAAAACATTTAATAGGAAAAGCAAATAAATGATCTTTCAGACAGATTACAATAACAAAGCAATATGGAATAAGCTGCTGCATAATTCATATTTTTAGAGAAAGTGTAAACACACCAGTTCAAGTCATATCAATGTTTTCTCTGCATGAGGAGAAGGAACTACAGCTTAGCCCATTCATAACACACCAAAATACATCACTTCCAGTGAGCTCAGCATCTTAATGGGTCTAGGGAGCAGGGGAGGGTTGTGAATCTGGCTGCTTGATGCTGATTTGCAAAGCTAGTTAAGAATTTTTCACTGCAAGTGGTCAGACAGCTAGGAGGATTTCCTCATGAGTCCAGAGGGGAAAGTGATCATTCAGTCAGAACAGTCGTCTTGTGCTGAAATCTTGCCATGGTTTCTGGAGATTATTATTTTAAAGGGCGCTTCACAAAAGCTATTTTCATCCATTGCAGTAATGGTTTATGTGTTTCACAATTTGGTAATGCAATACGTAATATTTGGGTTTAATTAAAACCATTGAGCCTCCTCAGAGAGCAGCAGCCTCCACTGCTATAGATGTATAACATTAGCAGGTGAGCTATTATAAAATACCCTAATGTACGTAATATGTAGATGTGCTGTGCAAGAGGTGGTGGTGGTGTGCAGAGTAATGAATTTTACAGTTATGAAACAGACAGGTTTGCTCAGGGGCAAATTTTCATATACTTTTTCATCTACTTCATTGATTTTCCATGGAGAGCTCTTCACTGGCTGATGCTCCAATCTTCTCCAGCCTTGTTGAAGATAAAAAGATGGAAAGAGAAGGTCAACATGCTTATCTTTTTAAAATAATAGAATTTATAATCTTCCTTCTCACATATAAAGGCTAGTAGTTCCTAGAATTTCTAAAAGTAGAATGGGAGGCAGATCTTTTAGTTATCAGACTCCTCTCCTGTGGAACCAACCACCAATTTTAGTCAGACACTCTGTCTACTTTTAAGCGTAGGCTTAAAACTTTCCTTTTTGATAAATCTTTTAGTTAGAGTGGCTCAGGTTAGCCTGAGCTATCTCTATAGTTATGCTGCTATAGGCTTAGACTTCTGGAGGACATAGGGACCCCTATTTCATCATTCTATCTCTATTCTCCCACTCTGCAGAATCTGTTTGTTTAATCTCTAACGTTATGCTCTCTCTGCTTTTTCTCATAGTAGCTTCGCCTAATCTGTTCCTGTTTGACTGTGACCCAATCCTGGAGAGAAATATCAGCTGTGGGCTTGTGCATGCTCTTGCACGCGTTTTATAGGCATTCCCTCTCAGTGGCGGGTACAGGGTTGTGTATGTGCATTTCTTTTTTAAGTGGGGAGAGTGGGTCTTTTCAAAAATTTGTGAAAATTTAAGTCACTGTACTCAGAAATGCATGTAGGTATGTATAGATGCTGTAACCTTGTCTGGAGATGTTCTTCTGCCTCTTCTCTTAGGACTGTAAGATTTAATTGCTCCTTTTCCAGTTGGTTCTTGATCTGGACCAGCGGAAAACACAGCAGTTCAGCTTGAAGTAATCCGCTAGCTTAGGAGAAGCAAGAGAAAAAAGTATTTAGAAAAATTTAAAACTCTTTCTTCATTAACAAAACATTTTCATGTTTTCAAAGAAAAGAGCTAACCCTGTGTTAACATGCAGAATCTGTGTGTGCTACATGCTATGTATTTTAATAGTGCCGCTACCTGACAGAGAAGCATTAGGAAGCTCACAGGAGGGACTGCAGATGACCTCGTCTTTCATGCTGTGGATGGTGACATCATGGCTTTCCATGGCATAGTGCATGAGATACAACAGCACTCCCGTAGTCTCAGGTCTGGTTTTGATTGTGTATTTTCCCAGATTCTAGAAAGGTAGAAGTGTTTGCAGGTTCTTCCTCTTCCTCTTTTACCTCAAACCTCAGCTTACAGCTTTGATCCTCCCATTTGTTATATTTCCAGTTCTCTTCCACTTTAAACAATCCTGGTTTCATTTCCTTTTTACATCCCCACAAGTGATCATTCAGGCCCCTGGCATTTAGACAGAACATGGACAGGGGTGCTGTGATGTGCTTCTTCCATACATCATTGATGCTTTCAATTTTCTTAGAATTCAAACATGATGTGAGTCTTGCAAATGAACAGTGCTCTGACCAACATTTTCGTCCCTTGATAAATTTTTTGCTTTGCTTTTATTGTAACTAGTGTTTTCTAGATTCAACAAAATCAATTATTCTATTAAGGGAAAAAGAAGCTATCTAAACCAAGTTGACAAGAAAGTTGTAATCACAAGCAATGAGCACTTCAACATCACTATACCTTGGTTAAATTAAAACTAAGAATACTGTAGTTTTTGACCGCCTTGCTGGTTGGATCATAATCCTGCTGCTTACTACAAAAGAGTTTGGGGTTACAGGCATGAACTGATGGCCAATCATTTTCTAGGGTTTTTTGGCATAGAGCTAAATGATAGATTCCCTCCCATACAGCAAATCTTTCATTTCCTGAGGCAACAAAGCAGCCCAGAGCATCATGCTTCCACCACTCTAACTGGTGGTTCAATTCACTCGTTAAAATGATGCTAGGTGGGATTAATTGGATTGGACTGAAGCTAGATAAAAGCACAGTTTTGTTATAGTCCAATAAAAGGAGGACCTAACTTTATAGATTTTCTATTTGGAAAAAAATTTCAACAATTTTTTTTTTTTTTAGCACACTTAATCCCATTAATTATAGTTTAAATACTAGTTGAAAGGACTATGAATCTCTAAGTGGCAATCTATTGGTTTGTTCTTTGTTGGTAGTGTACATGCTTTACAAAGTAGCACAGTCCTGTCACATTTACTCTATCAAATCCTTTAAAGTCCTAGAGACAAAGGTTTGGCAGCTGTTAAACAAGATTTTTTCAGATCTTCTGGAAAGGACTGTCTGATAGCTTCTACTCCTACATAGAAATATTACAGCCACATTTTTTTCTACTGAGCAATTCACTGGAGGGCAGCCTGACACAGCTGACAAAGTAGAGAAGATGGGAACATGTTCACTGAGTTCCCTGCAACAAACTAGCAAATGTGAAGTTGTACTATGCTGTTAAATTCTGGACAGCAGCCTGCAGTGTGAGGGGAAGACAGCTTGTCCTGTACCCACTTTTCTTCCAGTTTCCTTTCTTGTTGCTTGGCACTGTCTCTGGACAAATGCATCAAACTCAGATGGCAGGAGAGGGAGGGTGGCTGGGAGTAGGTCGGCAACTTTCACAAATCTCAAGAATGAATAGCTGCAACAACACAAGGATTTGGATCAGGTTACACATTTATTAAATTTGAAAAATAAACTATCCCAAGAAATCCTAAATGATTTCTAAAATGTAACAATCACAGTGATTGCAACCTGTGTCTATGAGGTATTTCATATTCAGTAATTTTGATTCAATTATTTTTTCTTGAAAGGCAATATTATAAAAGCCAGATTGTACTCAAATATATTTTATTTTTGCAGTTTGCTTTGCCATTCCATCCAGACCTGCTGCAGGAGGCCAACAAAAAGGGACTACATTGAAACACCGAGGATTTCTACAAGAAGGATCAGAGCAGACTCTTACTGCTGAGAGGACTGAGGTCTTTTGGAGTGCAGAAGGTGCTCCTAAAGACCTTCTATGACTGTTGTGGCATAAGCCGTCTTCTATGCTGTCTGTTGGAGCAGTGGCTTATCTATACTGTAGCTGAGAGAAAGCGGATGGACAAGCTTATCAGGAAGGCCAGCTCTGTGATTGGATGCCATCAGGACTCAGTGCAGGAGGTGGGGGAAAAAAAAGGATACTAACTAAATAACATCTCTGTTGGATAATGTCTCCCACCCCATGCATGAAGCTGTTGCTGAACTTGAGAGCTCCTTCAGTGACAGACTGCTGATCTCTAAATGCACCATGGAGCATTATCACAGATCCTTCCTCCCAGCAGCTGTAAGAAATTTATAACCATCACTGCTCCCAACAATCTCAATAAGTTGCTACATATATGCTGATTTTTGCTCAGTTTCTATGTTAGTCAGTTATATAACATACTGCTGTAACACCACAATTTTCCCATTGTGGGACAATGAGGATTTTCTATTCTATTCTATTGTATTCTATTCTAAAAGGACACACAGTGAAACAATTTTAGCTTTGCTATAACTTTGCTTCCCTGCAGCTAAGCATCCATGGAGCTGGTGTGTGGATCCCCCTCTAGGGAAAAGGATAAGAGATGCTGGATATGGATAGTCTCTGGCGCTCAGATCAGATGGGTGTGTCAAAATATAATCTACTTATCAAAAAGGTCAGGAGGTAATTAAAACCACTTCAGAATGTCATTCACCATTTATTGGTAATTCATTTTAATCTGTACATGCAGATTAATTAGTTTGTTAGATAGCTATTAGTTATTTGGCTATGGCAGAAGCTGTTAATTAATTTGCTCTTTGGTTTCTTGGCTTAATTCATAGCAGGCAGAGAGATTACAATGGAGAACCCAAATATTCTTATATTAAGACAGATCAGAAAAATTATTTCCAGTAAGGTAAAAAGGTGGAAGCATTTTTCACTAAAAAAGAGCACCCATGTAAAAACAAGTATTGCATTCATCTAGAAGAAAATCATTCTAGATTTCATAACACATCAAAATATATCATACTTTAACGCATAGCTACGGTATTTTATTTTCAATTTTTATCTGCCTGGTTGGAATGAAAAAGCCCTGTAGACCTATATCAGTGTTTCCTCTGAAAGCTTTGTGCATGGAGTATGACTATGCTGCTGTAAACAGAAACAGTTATTGATGACATCAACTATCGCCTGTATGGCAACATCAATTAAGATTCTTTCTCGAAAAAAAAACACTGTGCTTAAAACAGTGCATGCGTCTGATAAAAAATGTCTTTAATAAAAAATCCACCTTTGGGATATGTTCCTGATAAAGTATTGATTAAAAATGTAACAAAGATTTACTTAAGAACAAATATTTATTTAAATGCTTGGACAAAAAAATTTATGTTTCTGTAGAATGAGCCGGATATAAAGACCAGGAGAGCATTTTTTCAAGATATTTTTCTTTACTGTTAAATTTCTCTCACCTGTGTCGATTTGTGTGTTTTTTTCTAATTAATGTTTTTGAAATAAAATAAATATGATTTTAAAAAAAAACTTTCTTTAAATATTGTTTATCTTTTGTGCTTGATTTATTAGTTATTTTGAACCTGATTAAATGCCTTTAGAATAACTTCCACAATAAGACCATGCAATGTGTTAGTCTAATTAAAAACTTGAAATAGGCCTATTATAGCATGCATTGTTTTAAAATGACTGGAAATTAAAAGCTTGTCAAGTATTAGATGCTTTAAAAACAAGCATTTATATTCTCTATAAAAGAATGTTAAATTAAAGCTACTATTTTAAATCTATCCTACCATCAGACATTTAGATTTCCCCGAGCTAACTTCTGAATTTTATAAAACCATAATCCTGTTTTTTTTTCATCCCACCTTTTATGCCATTTTTCCATAAGTTTTCTTTAATAATACTCTTTTTAACTTTTACTTTTTAACTGTAAAATTAATAGGATTTTGAATTGCCCTCTTTGCCATTTGATCTGCCCTCTCGTTTCCTTCTACTCCAATATGTGCTGGAACCCACACAAATACAACAATCAAACCCATATTTTTTATTATGAATAATGCATGAAATATTTCTAATAGAATGTCCATCCTACTATCTGACTGATTGTATTTTAAACTTAATAATGCAGAGCTTACATCTGAACAAATTACTGTTTTTAATGGTTTTATGTCTTCTACCCATTGTAAAGCTGATAATATTGCCAACATTTCCCCTGTGTATACTGATAATCCATCTGAAATTCGTTTTCCTATTTTTATATTGAATTCTGGTATTACAAAAGCTATTCCTATTTTCCTTGTTATTTTTGATCCATCTGTATCATGTACGGTTCTAGACAGGGGCCAACAGGGGCCAGTGCCCCTGTGAATGATGTCCTGACCCCTGTTATGGACCCTGTATTGAAGAAATAATACTTAAAAGATATTCTAACGATGATATGCGCTGGAACAGACAGGGTTACCGATAGGTCCTTTGGATCTATTTCATTTTTTTTTTTTTTTTTACAAATTAGGTTTTACTAATTATTTAAAAACAATAAGGTGATAGCTTCAGTGGTATTGAGATAGGATCCCAGTTTTCATCTGCTAAATGTTTTTTTTTTTTTTCAAAACAAATAAAAAAAAATACTCATTATCATTTTTTCTTGATTTCTAATTCAGATCTTATAAAAAATTGTAATTTTAACTGAAATTAAGTGAAAAATATGTACAATTCCTACATTATGAATGTATATTGACCTCATAAGAAATAGATTTTTTTATTAAATCTAATTGAATAGAAATTTCACTTCATGCAGCCCTCTTAATATATTTGAATCCCTTGCCCTGTTTTTTAGTTCACGCTTTTCTGTGCCCCCATGAAAACACACTGGCCCCCTTTTGGCCCCCTGGTACAGTTGGTCTAGAACCACCACTGATCTGAATAAATTTGAATATATTGATAATAATTGTCTAAATGTACCAAATTAATATCTACCGTGTACGATTAATCTTGTTTATTTCCCATTACTGTCAGAATGATTTATTGTTTAACATTATTTACTGAAAAGGTTCCATTAGGCGGAGTCACGTGGTGAACTTTTGGTATGGTTTGGGTCAGTTTAACCCTGAGGAGGCAGAAAGCAACAGGTTGTCGGTGTGAGGGTCCCTCAATATACCGGTTTTTATCGTTTTAGACATGGTAAGTCTCCATTTTTACCATTATAGACCCTTGAAGTGGCATATGTATAAAAAAAAAATAAATAAATATTAGATTCATGGTATCAGTGTCATGTTAGCTAGCAGATGCTAATGTGATTTAAAAAGGCGGAATTTTTCAAATTAGCTTGACTAAAGCCACATTTCTACCACATTCAACATTAGCGTTAGCATCGCCCCCCCCAAAAAAATAATCAAAATCCGAGTTTTTCGTCGAATTTTGTTTCTTTTTGTTTTGGTCGTGCTTGGTGGAGGTCCTTGTGAGCTAAAGCGGGAGTTAAAACACAACCGCATGTTTTATGCTAATGGACCTAACACTCGAGCATGAAGTTATCGGACAAAACCTAACATTGTTATGGCCGCAATATTGATGGTAAGTTTTTGAGTAAATTTGTACGTTTTATTTATTTTAGTTTATTTCTTGGGGTGGGGGCGGGGTAACATATTTTTAATCAGGCATTGATGTGGCCTCCATGTAGCAAAACCGCTTAGCCTGCTGTTCAAGGTCAAAATATGAACTGGTTCGACTCTAAACTTTCTAAATATGTCATTTTTACTGTGATCGACAACTTTTATTAATTGTATAGGATTTATTTCTCAAATTGGTGTTTTATTTTCTTCTAGGATTTCAGCAAGCCCAGAGGCATCATCCAGACCGTACCTTTGAAGCTACCTAATGGATACATCCTGCCTGAGGGCAGGCTGACTCCCAACGCGCTCTTTGTTGGTGGGATTGACATGAAGGTGAGATCTAATAATTCAATTAAAATCAGATATTTATTGTGTTTGATTTTATGTTATAGGATTTTGCTGATCCTTCGTTTTATATATATATATATATATATATATATATATATATATATATATATATATATATATATATATATATATATATATTACGGTTTTTGTCTTTGTTTGTTATAGTGCTCTGAAAGAAACAGTACCAGAAACTGCAGAAATGCTTGTCGGCCTGACAAGGCATGGTTGGTGCCTTTCTTTAAAAAAAAAAAGGGAAATTCAACATTAAGTATGATAAATCTGTATTAACTTTCTTTTTTAACAAATTAAATATTAAAATTAGCAAAACATTTATAGCTTGAAAGGATGTTTAGTGTTCTCTAAATACTAAATATACACTACATACATTTTCATCAGAGCATTTTTATCAGAGTATCCAGACTGACAGCTGATACATTTTTCAGTCAAGTTTATTTACTTTGTGCCAACTCTTAAAAGTTGACCCTAAAGCCGTAGGTTTAAATTTTAGTAAAAATTTAGTAAATGAATAACAAAAAAGAAAAATTTAGTAAATCCAATTTATTCAACAAGAGCCCTAATATATAAACAGAATCAGACTCTAATACATGCAGTCATGATTTACAGTCTATATCAGGGGTAACCAATTAAAAATCAAATAAAGAAAATCATCAACCAGTAAAGGTCCATATACATTTTTAATTATAATCCGTTACTTTAAACAGAATTTATCAGTGAAATAAAATTAGGTTTTTATGCATCCATGTTATACATTGACTTTTTAATAAAAAAAAAAAGTTTTCCAATTTTTCCATTTTAAAATCTAATGTGTTTTTTTAAGTAGAGAACAACAATCGTTTAGTTTGGTATATAGACAATTTCCTGATTCATATATTTTATAAAACACCTGAACTGAGTTTTTTTTTTTTTTTTTTGGCTTAATGGAAGCAGTGGGTTTTAGGCTGGCCAGCAAGGTTTTAAACCTTGGTTTGAATGGTGACAAAGCCATTCTCAAGCACATATCAAGGTGCTCATTCGTGAGCCTAGATCGAATCAAAATTTTTGATTGTGGTCATGGTGGAGAATCCTGCTTCACAGCAGTAGGTTGACTCAAAATGTGCAGGGTCATCTTTGAGCACATCATTTTCTGTCACCAGTTCACCGCGCTTCTTCCAGCAGTCTACACTTTTTTCAGATTTTCTCATCGTTACCCACCGTCCAGCTTGCCACATGTTTGCCTGCTGTCTCTAAGGCTACATTCACACTGCAGCCTGAAGTGACCCAAATCCGACCTGGATCTGATCTTTTCATGGCAGTCTGAACAACACAGATCCGATTTTTTTCCAATCCGACCCAGGCCACTTGGCTATGTGGTTCTAAATCCGATACGAATCTGATCTTTTCAAATGCAACATGTGTCTGAATGGCCGAGGTTGCATTCATCCGACCTGAACGCCATTAGTAAACAACAAAGGTCACTATTTTGCTTCTTGCTACACAGAAGCAGCAAGAAAAACATGATGATGCGGAGAGCAGTATGTTTTTTTAACCATCATGAAAAGATTGAGGTTTTAAGTCTTGGAAAGATCACTAGATGCGCTTCAGCGCTACAAACATGTTTACTTCCGTAAACACGAAGCACGCTGGCTTGTGACGTCATTGCGTCCTCTACTATGCATGCGGGACACTTAAGCTGTATGAATGCAGTTTACACAGGAGATCACATACAAGTCGCATATATTTGGAAATGTGAACGGCAATGCAAAAAAATTTGGATTTCACAAAAAAAATTGGAATTGAGCATCAAGGCCTGCAGTGTGAATGTAGCCTAAAAGTGCATCACGTGGAGCCTGCACCCGGAGGGTTTTAACTGTACAAACAGCAGAAGGTAGTAAGTGAAATTAGACACTGCCGTCAGACAACATGCTGTAATTTATAAAAGTTTTAAATCAGGTTGGGTCTGGATTAGCCAGCAGGTGGGTCCGGATCCGGACCGCGGTCTGCTAATCCGTGACCTCTGGTCTATATGTTATATATTGAAGGCTAATGGACATTATTAGTGTAAATAAATATTCTTTGTGTTTTTTTTTTTACCCTAAGGCGGATGAGAATGAAATGAGGGAGTTCTTTGCAAGATATGGCAATGTCAAGGAGGTGAAAATAATCACATACCGTGGAGGAGTCTGCAAAGGGTGAGTAGTGATGTGTGATGCCTTCACAGGTTAAGCTTGCTTTTAAGTTTGTCTTTATAAAGGTGTATTGCAAATCATTGTAAATGGGGAAACACAGAGAAACTTAAACATGACTTTTCTTAGCAAAGAGTGCAAGAATCTCCTGTACTAGGTGGTAACAGTTTGTTCCCTGGTGCAAACTGACATAACCTCAGTGTTTAAACTCACTGTCCCAAAAGAAGTATAATTTCTATCAATCAGTGGGTACAATAGGGTGGTAAACAAGGGCCCAGTTTAATAACCTGAGTAGTAAGCAGATACTATGAGTATTTCTACCCCTCTCTTCCCTACTCAAAGTTTTCAGTGAAGTGATACCAGCAGGGTGACCAAACTCAGAATCTAATCAACTCTGAGTTTAGTGTGAGAGCAAGCATATAAGAAGCCTTCATCAATGGAACACAGATGACTTCATTCACCACAGCTACGGCATCACAGAGGCCTCAAATAGCTCAATTTGTGGCCACACCTCCCAGGGCATAGGGAATGAGGATGGAATGTGGGCTGAATCCTTAAAAGGAGGCCTCAATTATCTTTATATATATATGTAAGAGCAAAAAGTCCTTTATTTGTAAACGTGCTAAATAACAAAATTGCTAAATTCAAATCATTTTTGCGAAATCTTTACATTTGGTGTGTATTTCTTTTGATATGCATTTAATGTGTGTAGGTGCAACATAACAGGCAGCAATTAAAGATTTCATTCTCCAAAAATGTTAGTGTAGCACAATATTTTGGCTCCCCATTGCACGATAAAGGGATTTTCTATTATATTCTATAATAGTTACTTGAAAATACTCCCACATGAATCTTATTTGGTGTTTTCTGTAAATAATACAATCTGATGTCTTTATTTGAAAAATGAAATAGAGATATTTCTTTAGAAAAGAAAACATCTAATTATGCTCTAATCATCCTCTCCTGATGGAGATAGATTCAGGGTTTTCTGTGCCCCGTCAGCAGAAAACAGCACATTTCCAACACCAGCTTGTGCAGATCTCTGATTTAAAAAAAGTAGGAAATACCCAGGGTTTCTTCCTTCACAAAGTAATGTGTGGATGTAATTGTGCTCAGGCTAATGATTAATTTATGCAGGAAAGCCAGGGTATGCAGGAATTGACCCCAGAACTCACTCTGGATTGGAAACAGGCCTGCTTTGTGAAATAGGGCCCAGTTAATTGAAAAACTGTAGATTTATGTTTCCATTTATCATCAGGGTTGAATGCATTGACCAATAATTTCATGAATACGAAGGACTGTCTCTTCATCTGTCACTAGGTTTGGTATATTAGGCAACAAATGAGGACTATATCCTAAAAGTTGATGTGTTAAAAGAAAGAAAGATGGTCAAGTGGAAAGATTTGTTAGAGTTGGACAAAAGCATATTTGTAGTGCCCAGACTTTGTCTTTGAAAGTATCAATATTTGTGGTATAAATGTGATGTATGTCATTAGTTTGTGTGAATCTTATTTTCTCATCCCTATTTTCTTTCATTCAATCGATCATTTGAACTGCTTTATGTCTGTAGTTATGGATTTGTGTACTTTCAAGAAGATGTGAACATTCAGTCAATCATTGAGGTGAGTAGATGCCCCTGTATGTATGTAAAACACCCAGGATTCTCTGTCATCTGCTTAATTTTTTTATATTTTACCTTTTAGCAACAGATCATTTTTAAAGGGCGGAAACTCAAGCTGGGACCAGCGATCATGAAACAACGGAGTCCTCGTATGTTTATAAATTCATTTTAGATTGAGCTGAGATTCCTTGCTTTTTAATCCATTACTCTTCTCTGACTTTGCAAGAGTTCGTCAGTTTCCGTTCTAATGTGGCCCATTAAACCAGATGTACTTCTGTTTTTTATTTTTATTTTTTCAGGGTCTGTTCCATCCCGTCTGGTTGGGCCCTCCCCTTTGATGAATCCCTCTCAGTATATGTACTGTGCATGCTGCTCACCTTTGGGAGGAGTGGTCACACATCCCTCACCTGCCTTCAGTGGGGCCAGCCCCTATAATCAGGTGACTCTTTTTCCAATGTTTGGCAGGCAGACTGATTTAAAACTAAATTGAGCCCTTGCTTGAGAAGCATGGATGATCTTTATTTTAAAATTGAAAGGCATCACTTCTCAAACTATTTTGTTTTTAGATAATCAGCCTTAATTTATCACCATAATATTATTAAGCATTTTTTTCTCTTGATTCTTGGATCAGCCGTACCCATACAGCAACTTCGCTGGAGTAATTGTTCCCCAGATGCCGATGAGTTACACACAGAATCCATACCCCTACCAGGTGAGCCCGTCACATTATCACTGACCCCTCGCACCCCCACCATGGACTGTTCTCCCTGCTGCCCTCTGGGAAGAAGCTTCGAAGCATTCAATGAAGGTCTAGTGCAGCGGTCCCCAACCTTTTTTGCACCACGGACCGCTATATGTCAGACAATATTTTCACGGACCGGCCGGGGGGGTGAATCCGATCAAGTAAAATGATACGACTGGCATAAAATCAAATACAAACAGCATAAAAATAAAACAACAAGCGGTCCCATCTAGGTGTAATCGGAGACAATGACACACAAAGTGTGCTCCTGATGTCCAGTCTGCTCCGTAGCTTTGTTTTGGTCGCTGTAACCGCAGAAAATCCCGCTTCACAAAGATAGGATATTATAGATAGCATGAGTCTTGAACTGAATTAACCTGTGTCAAGAGGCACAGATGCACCGAGTGATGTAATTGGGAGAGAATACAGCAATTTTTT
>NW_015150551.1:1124018-1162231 GCF_000732505.1 Cyprinodon variegatus | reverse complement strand
CCTACATATAGTCCCTGGAGTAGGGATGAAGAAGCATGCTAGCTCCCGTTAGCTTTGGGTTTGCAGCAGTAAGAGCTTCTACTGAAAGATGGGGCCTCGTCTGCTCTTTATTTCAGCTCTGCAGGAGTTGAGCCCAGTCTTTTCATTGGTTCAGCTTTAATGCGGGAAAATGTGTGAATTCAGTACATTTGTTCTTCTTTGTGCCTGCTGCTAGTATATTTTGTGCTGAAAAAAATTAGCCCGTTATTCTTTCATTTCCAACTTGGACTTCCCCCTCTGGCCGTTAGGAAAAATCCACAGAAAAGCTGCAGCTTCTTATAAGCTGCATGGTTCAAAGCATGAAGAAAAAGTAAAGGCTTATAGTCTGGAAAATACGGTACTTATTCTTTTGAAGAGGCTTTTATAAACTCCTATGTATAAGTATATGTATCAGTGTACACATCTATATCTCAAAAGGCAACTTAACTTGGGTCAGAAGAGGAAATACAAATGGTATTATATCGTTACATCTCTGGATTTCCTACTTTACATTGTTTTTGCTCGTAAAAAAATATAATAATTTGTTGATTTAAAAAAAAAAGCTTGTTTTGATGCCCCATATTTTTCTTTAATGTGCAGTACACCCAAGCTCCTTGGACACCAGACCAAAGGGCTCGACCTGTCAACCAGGTAATTTCTATTTTTTAAATTTTTTTTATTTTATTGCTTTAAAAGGTTTTGCAAATATTTGCTATGAGTCTTTTTTTTTTTTTTTTTCGTATTTTAGTTCTGGTTTGTAATATTCATGGGCTCCACTAGAGGGCGCCGTTGTGAGTATTTTGACTTTTGAAGCAAACACTTAACTGCCTGTTTTCTGATTGTATCCCCTGTTATTAGAGCTTTGTGGACTGTGGAGTCCAGACTATGCTGACTGTGCAATAGTCTAAAGCTGTTAAGCCTCCTGCAAGGTAAAACTGTTCATCCGTGGGAAATGAACTATAGATATATCTATTTTTTATTTTTTTGTAAATACCATGTGTCTAGGAAGAGTTACTGATGTGGCATTTATCATAAATGTCAATGGCTATCTCTATTCAGAAAAGTTTAGTAAAACTAGATTTCAGCAGATTATGAAGTAACTGTGGAATGCCTGTTTTTAATTTGTGACGTTTGAGAAAAAATGTTCTGTTTAAAACTAAATCTGTTTGTCCTAGTATAGAATTTCATAAAATGTTTATTATGAAATGCACAAGAGCATAAGTTCATGCTTGAAGAATCCTTGCTGTTTAAATGCTTGCATTTTGGTTCAAAATACAAGAACTAAATATTGGTGTTTACAAAAAATAAACAGTTAAAAAAGTTTTCATTTGAAAGAAACTGTTCATTCCTTGTGATCTTTCATCTCTCCTAGATGGAGCCTACGGTAGCTTCAACAAGGTAGAATGCAGACGAGTTATCATCTTGTCGTCCTGGACGTCTGAAAGCCTCCCGACCAACGCTGTGTTTTCCGAACACCTTCGCCTCCAGTTTTTCAGAGCCTTTTTAACACCAGACTGCATGAGCTTCCCCCTTAAACCGAACCACATAGATCCCAGCCTCTTTAACCCAGATTGGTGACGTTGACCTGTGGTCGGCTGCTTTTAATTCACACGGATCACAGAAACTTTTTATAGAGCGCACTCACTATACCAACCAAAGCATGGGATCACTTTTTTTTTTTTTTATATAATCCCAAAACAAAAACACTTAAATATTTTAATCTCACTTTTTTTGTTTATTTATATTATGTTTAATTTATTTTTTTCTATTTGTTTGGTTTGGTGTGTTTTAAGGGCTCTCTGTACATAGAAGTGTTTATATTTGTAATGCTAACAATCTGTTCTCTACACTGTATTTTCTTCAGGTCTAATTGTCCTCTAATTAAGATATTAACTTTCCTTCAGCATAAAGGCACTGTCATACATTTTAAGCACTAATATTTTGTGCTCCTTTTTTATTTCATTGGGTGTCAGTGTGGTGAATGCAAGGCTGCTTGGGCCTCACCTCATCAGTGTTTTACATTTTTGTTTTGGTTAAATGTTGGTCGCATGTTTCCAGATTTTCACGGTCGACAGTCACAGCAAAGATACTCATGAATAAGCAAATGTTAAAATAAAAAGGATGGAATGAAGGGAGTTTTTCACAATTTAGGTGCTTTGTTACACTGAAAAGGTTTTTCTTCTTTTTTATACTGTTCACTGTTTGAGGTTTCTCTGTTTTTATATCTTGCACCTGATGTTCAAATTAAATTTTATACAGCTTCATAGGGATGGACATGGACATGTGCATGTGGTGTACATCAGTTTTTTTCCTTTATCTTCCTGTTTTTGGACATTGACCTTAAGTTTAGCAGGCACTACTGTGTTGAGTCGTTTTCTTCAGAGAGCCTGAGAATTGTTGGCGTTTTTGGTATTTTGATTATTTTGTTAAATAAAAGTTTAATTTGTCATTTTGTCTACATTTTATTTTAAGTTTTCTCCTCCTTAGAAAAATAAAAATGTAGAAGCTTGCATGATGTGCCTTGATGGGCATAGAGTTGTGGAGAGCAGCCTGGCTTGTTTTTTTTTTTTTTTTTTTTTTTTAAGCTCTCATCCGCCTCCGTCAGGTTTGCCTGGCAACAAGCCCCCTTGTCTTCTGGTCACAGCGTTTTGTTTTTGTCACAGCCCGATGGTGTGACCGGATTCCCCAGAGCGCCCTCTCCACCCTTTGACCCACCCCTCCCTCATCCTGTTGTCAGACGTTTCTGAATTATGGATTAGTCTGGATAGCTTCCTATGAAATATAAATTCTCCTAAGAAGACCCTTGAAATGCATAAAAATTTAACCTTGATGGTAGATTTACAGGATTCGTATGCAGTCTGACGAGTGACTTGGGTTGTATATAAATAGTTTCCAGGTCTGGATAAGTGAAAAACCATTTGTATTTCCAGACTATTCCGTTTCCACCCACTCCTGTAATCTGTCTGTCAACCATCCCATTCATGTATTCACCCATCTATTTGTCTCACCGTTCATCCATATGGCCAGCCATCTATTCCGTTCTTTATCCATATTTTAATGAAGTTAGTGAATCATTCATTCACTAACGCATCTTAGTTGTCCATCACCCACACATCTCTTATTCCTGTCTATCCATTTGTTGAGGCATCTATTAATTTATCAACCATCTATTCATGTATTATTCTCTCCATCCATTCACTGATCATTGCATCTTCCCTTTCATCATCTATCCATTGTAAGGTCTATTTCACTTGCTCATCTTTCCAACATGTTACATTACAATTATTTAAACTTTAGTCCAATATTTACATTTTAGAAACCTAATAAATTAATGGAAACTGAAGGAAAATGTGTGAAAATGAATAAAAAGGTATTTGAAACAGAATTAGATGTGCACAAAGTTTTGACCTGTAGGCTATATTCTCTACATTTGTCTTTTTAAATCCATTTTTGTTCATATATCCCTTCTACCTTTAAATTTCCTTTCCCTTCTTCCACTTATTAATCTAATTTATTCCAGATCACATATTTGAAGACTAATCCCTGCTGAAATATAAGCCATTACTTTTATAATCCATGCTTTAGAATCTGGTAAAGAATAAAAGAACTCTCTAAATGTTATAAAAACAAGTCAAATTTGAATCATCCAGCTGTTTTATGTATAAATGGGTAAATCAACAGTTTACAGGACGCATATTTCTTGGAGAGTTTTTTACGCAAGAGGGGAACAACGGGAAGGCGAGGGGAGACGATAATCCGCCCTCTTTTTCTCTCCCCTCCTGAACACAGACGGAGTGTTTACAGTGAGATCAGTTTCCACTCAGATGTAGCTCCTAGATGAAGGATTCAGGTTTTCCTCCCATTGGATCGCAGTGGTCGTGGGAGCCGCTGCGTGCCGTGACGGGGACAGACAGTGAAGACATTAGAGGGAGAGGGGAGGATTCAACACTTCCTAAACACACAGAGACCGTCTCTATCTGGTGAGTATCTCACTTTGCTTCTTTAATAAGATGTCTGCAGGGGATTTAGGCACCGCACTGAAATAAAAGTGACTTTCCAAATATTTTGGGGGGATAATTTTAACTGAAAATAATTAGTTTTTCACACAGTAGCTTTTAAAAACAACTTTAATGCCAGCTTATACTGTTTCAGAGCCTTTCACAATAAAAGCACGATGGCGACCATTTCCGAGCAAATATTCAGTGGACTTATTTTATTTTCCTTTTGTCTATTTTTTTATTTTTATTTTTTTTAACGTAGCAGCTCAATCTCAGGTTAAACTGAACTAACAGATGCGTGACGGAGTGGCACCGCGCTGGATGTGTCCGTGCGTAAAGTGCGCGCGCGCGTTTCACTGCGAGAAAAGCAAAAGGCGCGTGTGAGCCTTTAATGTTCATTAAACCGGTGCTGAAACTAGAAGATAACTTTTCAGTTTTTATCTGTGTAAAATGCTGAGGAAAGCAGAAATAATATAATATAGTCTTTATGCGTTAAATTAACACCTAAACTCTATTGCATTTGTTTTTTTTATGAGGGGGTTGCGGTTATAGTACTTTTTTATCATTACAATTCCTTGGATTGTTATCTTCTTTTTTTTAAACAAAAAAACAACAACTGGGAGCTACCCCAGCCATGTGGGATGAGCTGATTTGTGGGGACCAAAAGCATACAATTTCAGACTGCATCCAGAGAGTATGCATGAGGCACTAATTAGCTGTGTGGCTACTAAATACAGGGACAGTGAGAGAATCTATGAGATCCTAAGAGGAATGTGATTTTACAGAACCACCAGGGGTGGTATTAGACAGTTTTTTTTTCATTGGGGAACAGGACAAGAGAATTTAACAAACAAACAAAACAAAGAAAACTAAGTATCTTATTGTTTAATATATTAAGTGAACCAAGGAGCTATTTGCTTCTCCCAAACTGTAGGTTACAGACCTCTGATCTAGAAGTAAAGCTGTAAAGGTTAGAAATTAAAACATTTTCAAAGAGACCAATCTGTTACTATTTCTGTGCCAGCTAGTATCATTATAGATTGATTTTAGTTTTGTCCTCAGTACAGGGGCCATAACAGGGGCTAGTAGCAGTTCTACAGCTACCCGTCTACAATCACCCAAGGGGCCAAATTCCAACCAAACCTTTTTCTCTCAAGGAAGGAAGACCATTGGTGGAGTGCCATATTCCCCATAATTAGACTTAAAACTGCCTGATATGATGACCTTTACTGAAAGTAACACAATCTTAAAGGTATAGTGGAGGTTGTTATATTTCTGGGTGGATCATCAAAATAAGTGGTCCTCCTAATTGTCAATCATTCTGATGATATGTTTAAATATGGCCGTCCTATATGCTCGCCCCCATTTTCACTTACCGGTGGTGAGTCTGACATAGTGGAAAATTTGCAAATCTTCTTTTGGAAAGTAATCTGTATGAGCGATGCAAACAGCAACTTTTAAACAGAGCGTGCACGAGGAGAGATGGGCTGGTGCACGCCTTTCGCACACGTTTAATAGGAGATCTCTCTAGGGAGCAGGTATAGGGCTGTGCATGTGTATTTTTTTTTTAGTGTCGAGAGGGGGGGTTTTTTGAGATTTTTGCGAATCTTCTCCCCTAGCTTTAACAGATCACCTGCTTCTAGATCATATTTAGATGAGTTTTTTTTTGTGCTTATAAGACAGATTAAATATATTTGATACTCAAACATTCATAAGGTCCATAAACGGAGTTCATGAAAAATTATTTACTGCCTACCCGAATACACTATTCAAAACTAAACTAATTAGCTTATGTTTGAGTTTTATTTATGTGTGGAAACTATGTTAAAGAATCATTGATTACATATTTGTAAGCTACAGGACAGATGGAAACAACACATTATGTTTATTTTAAGATTTGATAAAGGACACTTTCTGGATCCAAGATGAAGCTAAGTGAGTCATAACTGTAATTTCCAACCAGACCTATTACACTCTTTTAGCTTAACAACCTCTGCACCTTCTAATTCAATGCTGCCCTCATAAAATCATGGAGCTCTTCCTGAGTGGCAATATGGCAGGACAGTTTACCATTTATTCCATTTTAGTTAAAAAAAAAATAAAAAATTGGGTAATGTGACCCTCGCCCTGATATAAGGATCGTATTACATAGACCCTAGAAATTGCTTAAAGTTATAAGTTTCTATTATCTCTATCTGTGTTAGGCTTCCGTTGGTGAGTAGAATTGAGGCTTTTGGCCTGAAGGGGGGCTCCATTGTTTGCTTTCACTGTTCATCTGTGTACTTTCATCTGTAATTGAGGGCTATACCACTTTTCCCCAGTTATTTTCTATTTTATTTCTTAATAGCCCTTTTTTCCTACTGGTTTTTAGGAGAGAACAACCAGGCAAGAAGTTGTGCAGCAGAGCAATACATCACTGTCATAATTAGTTTTTATCCTCCTTACACAGCCTCATTAAAACACCGTTTGAGGTGACTACATTTCTGCTTGGAGGTATTGTACCTCCCTGCAGGCAGCTTTACATGCTCCCCACTCTGCTCCCTGTCTATCTGTCGCTCTCCATTTCCTCCTACTGTCTTTCCCCCCCTCATTTCATATTGCCCCCTCCTCCCTCCATCCAAGGAATCATCCCACATCTGAGACGTGGGGGAAGCCCAGTGGGAGGGATGGCCCACTCCACAGGAATCAGTCTGTCACCTCAGATTTTAAAATGCAGTGGAATATAGCACAATCATGTGGTGTACATTCAAGCCCGATACAATATAGATCTATAACAGCTCAAGCTTTATAAGCCTTATCAAATTATCTTATAATTGTCTTTTTTTGTGAGACTGTTGGCATCTGTGCAAAAGTAACCAGAACTAAATTCAGGTCCTTTCCAAAATTATTTAAGCATATTTTCTATTAGAAACAACAACCACAAACAAGACAATATAATCTGTTTGATTTTCTTTTAAAGCATCCCAAATAAATTCTCACAGGTCCTGTTGAGCATCTCTCTGCACTTGCCTCAGTGTGTTTCTGTGGATATAGGCTGGGCTCTGTGGGCGTCAAACCATCTGTTGTAGGGATCTTGTTCTTCTCACTGTTGAAAAGACAGTTTTTCACAATAAACTATTCCCACTCTGCACATACTGAACACATACACATACTAACTAGGATTTTTCATATAGAAATATGCCAAAAAAAGCTTTAGACCAAACGGAACAAGTCATTTATCCTTATTTCAGATGTAGTGAAAGAAAAATTGAATCAGTGGATGCTTAAGCGGAGAGTTAGTTAGAAAAAAGTCAGTGTATCTCATTGTTTAGGAAAGTCTGTCGCCCAGTTTGCTGTCAGCCTTACTGGTATAAAAGCAATGGTTTTCCTAATGTTGCTGCTTGCCTGTACTACTTCACTGTCTAGAGTGAAACTCCTTAGAAGTTAGGATTTCTTGTGTATTTGTAAATTTCTTCCCTTCAACAGTTTGTGGATTTGGCTTCTTTTTTTTTTTTTAATACCCAACATTTTGGCTAACAATAATAGACAACTGCCACTGCATTATATATCAACCATACTTCAGTTCTGATTTTCCCATTTTAACACTTTTTTGTCCTTTTTGTACAGTTTATGTTGTACAAAATCTGATATGAAATTATTCTGCCAACTACTCTGTTTTGTACCGATCATTTGCTTGCTCATACCTGATGGTGGGAAATTTATATTTTATTTACAAAAAAAACAACTCATAAGCCCAAGTTTAAAAATGGTTTGAAAGAAATGGAAGTTTGGAGGAATGAAATGACGATACAAAAATAGAAAGTGCATTAATCTGCACCTACCTGGCGGATGTTTAGGAAATGCTTTGACAACTGAAGATTGAAGGTAATTTTCTGGCATCTGCTCATATTCTGTTTTTAAGGAATATGTGAATCCAAGAACATAATTTCTCCAAGGAGGAGGCTTTATTTTTTATTTTATTTTTTCCCCCAGAAATTGTTTTAGGGACCCTTTGCCTGCCTTTTGTTTGATTTTTTGTCTCTGTTTTTTTTTTTTTTTATTGTTTCTCCACTCACATTTTGTTTCTCTTTTAAAATGTTCTGAACAGTCATATTTCACAGGAGTAAATGATTTGAAGCAGGGATTAGAATCAAAATAGATGAAAATAAGAACAATATTGATGAAAAAAAGTTGTCAGAAACCGTAAAATTACATAAAATCTGAGCTTCTCTAAGGCTATGGTTCCTGGTTTCTTAATATGTCAATCTATTTAAAAAAAAAAGATGAAAAACACTGATATAGTGTTGTAGTTTTAGGTTCATGGAAAAAGGATGAGATGGGAGGAACCAAGCTGGAGGTGGGGGGTCATTGCCTGTGAGCCAGGGGAGAATATTGTGAGGACAAAGCAGTGGCTCCACTAATGGCTCCTCTGCCCAGTCTTTGTCTCAAAGCACACCACATTTTCATGCTCAGTCCTGTTACCCCCCCTGAGCTGTGTCGCCCCACCTTAACAGTCAAGCAGCCTATCATACAAGATTGCCACTAAGCATCATCCATACATAATGGAAGGTTCTCATCATCTCGGAAAAACTGAATATAACAAAGTTGATGTTATTGATGTAAAGTAAAGTAAATTGAAAGAATGGAGGAAAAAAAAAGAAAAATAGGAGCTTTTGAACCACTCTGCTAACTTTATCATGGCCTGTTGCCTGTATTTCCTCTGCACACGTCATGCAACCTATATTAGTGTCTCATTATAATCCCATAAGAAGAATTCAAATATAAAAACAGAACACATAGCTGTGCAGTATGTTCTTTTTCATATAATGCTTTTGACTTCATCTGATGTTTAGTGGAAAAAAAAGCTATCAGGTGTTCTAGTATTTTACCCTCTCTACCTAATTTCAACAGATTTTCCTTCTGTCTTAGTCCACGTGCAGCTTTTCTCTCCTTTACAGACGAATATTGCCTCTAGTAAAACCAGCATCCCTGAAGTGACACTGGAGGTAGTAGAGGAGCGACAAAGTGCAGGCAGATTATGCTCTCACATAAATCTCCTGTCATTTCAAAACCTCTCCGTTACAAAAGATTCTCTAATGAGAAGCCCTCTGCTATTCCCTGTCTTTCACCTCAATCTCTCTCTTTTTTTTTTTTATTCCTTTCATCTGTCTCTCTGTCATTCCCGTCTGTCCCTTTTCAGCAAAAAAAAAAAATATATATATATCTTTTTTTTTTGCTGTCAAGGCCTTTTTCTCCCAGTGTGTTTGTGTGACAGCAAGGGAGAGATTGTGTTTGAAGTCAACTCACAGAAAAAAAGGCCCCTAAAAAGGCCTCAAGTCTTAAGCGCCAATGAGCTTCTCTGCCACTACAACCTTGTGTTTTCGCGTCGGTGTTGTGTTCAATTAGAGACATGTTTTTTAACCCTCTCTGACAGAGTTCATCTGTTGAAAGCGAGACCTACACGTAGAGCTGAACTGTCGGCATACAATTAAAGAGCAAATAAGATGCTGGATCAAACAGCGGAGCAGTTGGCTTGTCAGAACCTAGACGCACAAGCAGTCACGGTGAATCTGAAAGCAACAAAAACAACTGTCACCAGCAACATAGAGGCAGCATAATTTCAGTGGTTATTTGTTTAACACGGCACAATACAAAATAAATGGAGAGAAGTATGGTTAAACATGAGGGTAATTTGTTTTAGATGTGTGGCATTTCAGTGGGGTTGAAGACCACATTTATTCACATCTAACTTCAGAGGTGTAAAACTGTGTCTACATTATGGCACAGTCTAAAATCTTTTTACTCTTCACTCGTGTGCATCATCCTCCTCCTAACCTCAAATCCCTTTTCCTTAAACAGCCGGAGATGAGTCCTGCTCAACAACCTCACATAAAACCCTTGTACCTTTAGCAGACAAAGCATATGAAAGTGAAGCCCTTAAGAATAATATGTTGGGACCGGATCTGCATGTCGTAACGTTGTCATAACCTGGAGCCTTGTGCTGTCTCTCTGAAGACAGTAGTTTTCAGGGCTCAGCGGGACAGTCACCTGACAGAAAGCGCTATAAAAATGGTACAAGAAGTGGAAAGCAGTTCTTCTTACATTTTTTCTAAAGATAGAAAGGTCTGACAATGTAATCTAAACCAGGAAAATATGGCTTGGATGTTAAAGTTCAGGAGATTAGTACTCGCTCACTCATCCCACCAAGACATCTGCTCTCCAGCTTATTCTTGGAGTTAATCCAATGTGTTGGGCCAAAAAGGATATATTGTTCCCAAAAGAAAGTTCTATTCCTTTCCTGGGTCTCCTCCCATTAAAACATGCCTGGAAAGATACACAGTAGATATCTGCAGATGCCCAAACCGTCCCAACTGTCCCCCTTTAGTGGTTAGAGGGGATCCTACCATGAGCTCCTTTGTCTTTACCTTTAAGATCCTGGGCGTGATTTTTGCAATACAATACAGGCCTGATGGCATTCTAACGGGGGAGACTGGACATGAAAATTCCCCATCATCCTCATCTGGATTCATCTTATTTAGAGCCTTTTGTGATCATTAACGAAACAGGAGATGAACGGCATATTTGATTGTCTTGGCCTAAAATGAATGTATGACCACAGCGTCTTGTTCAGAAACATCGTAGTTTGTAGTTAAAGAAAAACATGGATCATAGATAAATTCCCATTTTCCAATGGGTCTCCAGATTAGGCTTCTTAGAACAGAGCAAAACCCTTTCTCCTGTACTTTCTTGTTTGTCGGGACATGTCTTGCTCGCTGGTGACCAAATACGGATAAATTAGATATATGTTATTGCAATTTCTGCAATAAAAGATGAAAAAAATTTAACATTAAAGATTCAAGTATAAGATTCAGAATTCATACTAATTGATAATATATTGTGTTCTTATTAAACCTCCTTTCTTGACTGGAATCTACCAGAATAATATGGAGCTTTGCTGCTTGGAGAAAATATGTTTTGACATCCTTCCTACATTTGTAACCCATATAACCTGAGCCATGTGAAGCATTCCATTTCCCTAAACTATCTATATATCTGACGCTCCATCCTGTCAATCAAGATGCTTCAATCTGACTAGAGCAGTATTCTTTTTTAACCCTGCTCCTCACAGAAGACCTCTCTGCGTGTTTTTGGCGGTCTTCTGTTGTAGCACATCAAATACAGATGATTACATATCAGCAAAAAGCCTAATCATCAGTTAGAAATTAAAATCAGGTGTGCAGAAGCAGGCAACATGCAGGCAGTGTGACCTGAGGACCAAGGTTGAAAGACCCTGGATTAGAGACTCTAATCCGTAGAGACTATGTTCAACTGCAGGCATTAATGTTCAATTCTGATTTATATGTGACATCGGGAGCAGTGTCAGGCTAAGGGTTTTGCTCAGGAAACCAAAGTGGGGGGTTTGGGGATCAAACCTTGTACTTGCAACCTTCTCAGAGCACAAGCGCACTGCTCTAACCACTAGGCCAACACTCTTCCTCAAGGGCAAAACTCCCTCTTCAGAGTGAACAGTTCACCTTTATCTGAGGAAAGGTCTCATCTAGGGCTGAAACAATTAAGCTGATTAATCGTTGACTAATTTAGTAATCGATCGGATGTTAACTGGAGTGTAGAGTCTCTAAAGCATACCTTTAGCTGACAGAGCGACCAACTTAGAGCAGCAATTATACCAAAAAAATAAATGTGTAAACATTTTGCATTTAAGATAAAACTCTTTTTCATCCATCAATATGCTCCATCCAGAACTCCTCAAGTGGAAAAGCTTTATTTTGTGGTTCTTTAAGGAGCCTTTTGCTATCAGATTATTAATGAATTTGCAAAATAATCGTTAGTTGCAGCCCTAATCTCATCCCAACTGAATGTGACAGAATGAAGTAATCCGACTGTGGTTTAGAGAGCATGCATTAAAATCTGATAGGAAGCACATAGAAATCAAGAGAAATTGATGACAGTACATGAAGGAAGGCTTGAAAGTGATTTAATCAAATGGATTGAAATTAGTTTACTCTAAACTAATCAATGGCATTCTAAAGGACGCATAGAGGAAGTGGTTAATCAACGATCGTAGACCGGAGCAAAAAAAAAAAGAAGCTTAAACAGAATGGTGATTAATGTGGGGGTCTGATAAGTAATTCTGAAACAAGTGGAATAGCTAATGGTAAAAGAATTTAAGAGGAAAAAGTGGAAGAAAAAGAAGAGTAGAAATAGAAGCACTGAGACATTCTGAGTGTTTCACTCTCCTTCTACCAGAGCACCATCAACCCATCTCTCCTCATTTGTACTCATTATGAAAGACATGTTATATTAAAAGAATAATGACATATAATTATTCCTACATTACTAAATTAAAAACTCCCTCTCTTTAGAACAGATGAGCTAAGTGTAACAAAGATGAAGTCTTCTTTCAAAACTTTATAACCATTGGAAACGCTGTTGAAGCTGGAAGCCAGAAAACACACCCAGATACACACACAGCGTAATGTGCTCTGTTAGGATCGTTAGCCGAGTTAATGTCCGTGCACTTGGCCCAATGAGTGCTAGCATGTCATTCGCCATGCTCCCTGAACAGATACAGAGATACAGATATAGACCTGCCTCTGGGGAAGACAAACGCATCCGCTCACACATAAAGATAGATATGCAGATGTGCAGACAGAAATAATAAGCGTATCTGCAGGGATGGCTTGAGGGTACCAGTCTTGTCGCTTTAAATTAGCTTGATGATATTTGAACACGCCCCTTTTTGTGATTCAGATGGTCTCTGTTCTAAGAAGGTTCAATCATGATACTAATTCTCCATATTTTTGCTTTTACTCTACCTTAATCTAACAGTTTTCCATGTTTATATATATTTAAACAGGCATTCTTGTGTTAAAATTACCCTTTGAATTTTAAAGGAGGAAGGATTTCCAAAAGAAATTCAATGCATACCCAATTCCCTTCCAAGATATTTTCAAGTGTTTCAATTTAAATGAAAAGCCTCATGATATAACAAATTTTTTGGATCAGCATATAAATGGGTTATGCGTTCGAAATCCCCCAAATTCTCCCTCTGCTTTCCTCATCGCTGTCCGTGCCGTCTCATGTCGCTCTGCTTGACAGGGCAGGAAATCGCTCTCATTTCTGCTTTAATTCATTCTGATCAAACATGTCGCTCTCAATCAGCCCTATTTGATTAGGAGATGCCCGTATCACAGCCTGCCGAATAGGTAATGGCTGACACGCTTATATTTCTGTGTGTGCGGCGCTAACATGTCAGTTTGGTTCACTCATCATTTCCTGAAGCTGAAGGTGCCATATGAACAATGGCAGCTATGTTATTGTGTGACTATCAGACTTTATACAAATTAAAACTGCTTCATTAATGGTTAGAAACTGTATCAATGCTCTCTTCAACTTTGTTAACCACCATTCTCTGAATGTTTAGGTCATTTTTTGTACGTCTACCTCTACTTTTTTCTGTTTTGGTTTTCCAGAGAAATGGGGTGTCGGCTCCCGAAGCTGAGGAAGGCTGAGGAGAGGCGCAGTCCTGGCAACATCTACTCCACCCTCCGAAGGCCTCAAGTTGAGACAAAAGTTGGAGTGGCCTACACATACCACTTTCTGGATTTCCTCTTGGGGAAAGACGGTATGAACAATCATCTCCTGCTGTCATAAATGATTGTCCTCCTGTGTTTAATTCAAATGTTAGGAATCCTTCACTTCCTAATGTTTTATCCTTCCTGAGAGTCTGGCCTGTAAAATCCAAGGGAGACATCATGTGATGCAACACAACTCTACTCCCACACTTACATTCTTGAAATAGTCATGTGATGCTGATTTTTTATGTTTTTTTTATGCAACATCATTTGATTAAAGAGACACTTGTTTCTTAGGCTGTCATGTTTAGGTTTAGTTTATGAAAATAACTGTAGCTGTTTTAATATGAATAAGAAAAGCCCATGTACAGAATAATAGCAGTGGGTTAAAGCTGATATTTGTTGCATTGGATTTTAGGTTAGAATGAAAGGATTTTATTGGAAATACGTGATGTTAAAGCAATTATTTTAGATCCTATAATGCTCTTCCTTTACTGGTATGTTTGGTTTTGTTTTCGTATTAATTTCACCATTTTTATGCACTGTAAAAACGATCCAGAGATAAGTAATAATGTCTTAAAATTTTTTTTATTTACCCTTAATTTGAGTAGGTAAATAAGATTATTTGCCAATGAAATGAGTATTTTTACTCTGAGTATAAGATAATTAAATAATATGCACTTAAGATAAGACAACGCAATTTTTTCCCCCTTATTTTAAATGTAAATTGTTTGTTCCATTGGCAAAGTGTCTCAATTACCGCCTCAGTTCAAAAAAAAAAAATGCACTTATTATAGGAAAAAATTACTTATTTAGATTTACATTTTTTAGTGTTGGTGTTTTTTGTTTTTGTTTTTTTTTGTCGATATAAAATAAAATTATGTTTTCATAATTTCTGATATCCAGCACATAGAGCTGCACTAGTATGTGATAAGTACCTGCATCATTACAGCATAGACACAGCAACTCCTGATGGTGTTATTGGGATGTCAGATAAACTATTCAGCAACCTTGTTTTTCACCAGTCAACAAAATGTGCAGTTTTTTTCAAGCCAGTTATAATGTTCTCTGGCAAATTGTCAGTTCCTGTAAAAGTTTTTTTTTTTGTTTCCACCTTCTACATATTAGCAGCCATATTGAACCTGACCTTTTATGCTGGTGGAAGACTTGCATCTCTCAAAGTTTAAATCTAACTTTACAAGGCAATATACTTTAACTTCAAATGTCTCGGTACAAATCAAACACATCATTAGAGCTAGACAGATAACTAGTGAGAAAAACCTCAAAGATCTTAAAAAAAAACAATGAAAAAGTATTGATCAAGGTCAATCGAAAATGGTGTAAAGAACAACTCTATACACCATAACCAAATTTAAAATAATAATAAAGTTTTCTAAGGTTATTTAGCAAATCTTAACAAAAACCTTATAGATACTTTTATTACTTGCATCTAATTCATTTGTAGATTGCTTTTGTATTAAGCTGTTTTTTTTATTAAATTTGTTTGTAGAGGTATTTTCTAATGATACTGCCACCTGTGGCCAAAGCATGTAACTGTAGCACTCTTCTGCTTGTTCTCTCTCGTACTTGACAAGGTTAGGGTTTTTTCACCTTACCAAGAGTTGCTATTGGTGTCCCAGTTGAGCTGGATGCTGGTCTGTTCTCAGTATCCACAAAATCCATCTTGAGTATAACCCTTCGATTGTCTGTAGGCTGGAGCTATTTAACATGGATGCACATCCGCCGAACAGCACAGGAAATTCCGACCAAAGTAAATTAGAGAAAATAGGCTACAGGCTTATAGATGCATCAGCGCGGAACTACTGAGGGTTCATTCTGCTCACCAAACAATGTTTTAGTTATAAAGGTTAAAAAAGGGGCTACTTTAAAGATATTGTTCTGTAAAAACTTGCATAATGTCCTTCTTGGTAGTAGCAGGGTAAAGGGGACTCAATATAAGTACATGCCACTAATTTCAGACTTTTATTTGTGAGGAAAATATTACAAGTCATTCATCCCCTTCATAGCTATGCGCTGCAGGGTGTTGTTCTATTACTCAAAATCAGGATAAATTAGAATGAGTGATTGTAATGTGAGGAAAAGTAAAAAAGCTTTTCTTAACACTTCACCTGAACACGGCTTTGTAGCAAGTTTCAAATCATGATTGCGATCTTTCTTTCTCGTTTATTTCTAAGCTTGTCTACTCTCATGGTTCTACATTCATGTAGTTCCTCTTCCTTATGAAAGGAAGATAATTAATGAACAGTGGAGACATTTCAGAAGCACAGCTAAAACAAAAAGAAGGCCTGATCTCTGGCTTTGACATGTTCTGGGCAAGCTTCATTCGGATCTGTTTCATGTTTGTCCCAGTTCCAGCCTAGAGAAAGCTTCACGTTTCTTCCTTACAGAGTAATTCCCTTACCTTGTTCGGTTTCTTTCTGGGCCTTTTGTGGCAAAAAAAAATGACTCTGTTTTGCCTAATGTGCCTTTTTCTAATAAACAGAGCTGCTATTCTTCTTTCAGCTCCTAAAAAAAATGTTTAGGTCTGCAGCCTTACAGAGCTTTTTTTTGTGTTGTACTGTAAGTATCTGCAGGGCAAAAAAAAAGTGGCTTTTAAAGCTGAGGTTGTTTCTCTGTGCAGCCGGTGTTACAGGGAGTTCAAAGACTTCTTTAATTCTCAGATTCAGCTATACGGAGCATAGCAATGCCCTCCAACTGCATCACACAGCGGCAAGACTCCACAGCTAAGGTGCTTTTTAAAGGGGTTGCATTCTATTGTATTTTTTTGCAAATATGGAAAACAACTGACTTAACGTGGGCGAATACATTTTGAACACAATGCATCTAGAGTATATTTGATGAGAATCCTCTTGGGGCTCCTATTCTAAAAATACCAATTCTCCCATTGTGTTGGTGTGGTCTGTGAAGAAACAGACAGGAGGGACAGGGTGAGGGGAGGAGAAACGGATTGAAGGAAACAATGTATTGAAGGATTATTTTAGGAGAAAAAACATTTTCTCATGGCTGACTGTTTGTACAATCCCACGCAGCACACTCCATCACCTCACAAGCTGCAGGTGCGAGTAGATCATTTCCACCCCATTTACATGCAGCTTGAAATGCAACAGTGTGACATGCAGCAGGCGTGACGCCACAGCCGAGTGGCAGCGGTCCGGTTGCCAGTCGGCTTTGCCGTCAGCCAGCCCTGTTGCGTTTGGCGAATGGGTTCGGCTGCTGGGATGACAGAGGGAATTTTGGCAACCCAAAATGATGGCGCAGATCAAAAACAGACCAAAGACATGGCGGCCACTTGTCTTCTTTGTTGTCAAGTTGCTGTCTGCATTTGTCAAACAGTCGCACCTTAATCGCTGACCATAACCTCCATCTCAATAGTTTAAAAAAATGGAAAAAGGGAAACAATTGAGAGTAAATGCAAAGATGGATAAAAACACTAAATTGGAGGCTTTTGAGTCTTAAGAGGAGACTGGAGGATTCATTTTTTTAAAACAATAAAGATGCAACCAAAGCTACAGTGCATTTTCTTTTAAATCCAGGCCTATTGAACAGCTCTAGATGTGCATCTAATTGAAAATGTGTGGGAAGACTTGTAAATTAATGTTCACAGACGCTTGAATCTCTCTAAAGCTTGATATATTTTTAGATGTGCAAAGCTGGTAGAGAAAGCCCAAAACATTTGCAGCTGTTTCGCAAAAGAAAAGCGTTTACTCAGGAACATCAAATACTAAGGCACTCTCCTTATATTTTTATTAGTGAGAATTTTAATCGAAGGACAAAAAAACTAAATATCACAATGATGCAACATTTTATGTTGGTCTATTTATATAAATCTACCCCAATAATATGTCAGCATTTTGGGCTGGGGGGGCAACTAGTGTAATTCCTCCTTCAAATCCGATGTAAAGCCACAGAAACACTATAAGACCACACACAGCCACACAAAGTGCTATACAAGCACCCAGGTGGGTTCATTTGGCCTCACACAAACACTTTATGGCACTCAGTCAACAGAGTAAGTTTTATCTACCAGCAGACAGGCAGGTCATTTATATGGTAAATCCCTGATGCCACCTGAGCTGCTTAAGATGGGTAGACCATATTTTAGGATAAAGGCAGCTTGTATGATTTGATGGTGTGTGTGTATGTGACTGTGAATGGGTATATGTCTGCCTCCTTTCCCCCCCTTTCTATCTGTGATAGAGAGACCAAGAGAAGTAAAGGATTCCTGGAGGATTATCTGATTGTTTGTGGAGATTGAGAGACCTCATTCCCAGCAAAGGGATTATTTGTGTGTATAGATATATGGGTGTGTATGGGTGTGTGTGTGTTTATAAGGGGCAGATAGAGGAATCTCTGTGTAAGCCCATGACATTGAGGAAACCCACGGTCAAATTCATGCTTTAATTCAATTTGGCTTTCATTAATGGCATTATTTTTTCCCTGCCAGTGTGACTTGATGACTCCTACACAGCAAGGAAAAACAAATGTCTCCTCCCAGGCGCCCATGTGAAATATGTTAGAAGAGAGAGGCCTGTTTATTAGGCTAGATTGCGTTCTCAGGATGAACCACTTTGTGCTCTGAATGAGGAGGAAAACAGTGAGTTTTTCCCGACTTGACCTCTGACAAGTGAGTGATGAAACAATACGGCCACTGATCCGGAGTCTGTCTTCATTTTATTGGCCTTAATTCCAGCAATGCTTGAGCTGAGAAATATTTCTGTGTAACTAAGCCTCTTCTTCTCACACGGGTCACAGCGACCCCGCAGTGAATCCAGGGAGGATGAGGAGAAATATGTTGCACAGTTCAGACATTCGCCCTGTGGGTCAAGTATGGACAGTTCCTTTTATTTATTGGTGGCCATCCCATCATATGACCTGAAACCTGCGGCTAATTCTCCTCAACAGTCTTATTACGCTATGATCTCCTAGCTGCTCTATCTTCACTGTAGGAGCCTCGAGGCTGAGGTCACAATAACTCTGGACAAAGAAAGCGGATGAAACCAAGAGCAGACTGCAGTTTAGGAAGAAAAACATGATATAACATATAATTTTATACAAGCCTTAAAACCCAAAACATAAGAGAAAGCACAAATAACGCAAGACAATGTGAAAATTATACTGACAGGAAAAAAATAACAATACATAAAACATTTAACTCCTATTAGAAACTATTTTAAATGTGTCAATTTACCCTTTCACTCATCTAATTTCTCATTCTTGCTCAAAGTTCCTCGTTAAGTCCATTCTGTGGTTTACTTCTCATGGCAGGTTTAGATTCATTTGTAAGGTAAATAATTTATTGAAAAGAAAATCATCAAATCACTGGCAAAGTTTAAACCATTTGCACGTCTTAAAGTCTCTCACTTGGTCTGAATAAGCCAATCACATGGCAGGATCTAGACGGGTCGACAATAACTGGCTGAAGATTAAAGGGGGCATCAGATATGCAAGATGGAATGTGAGTGAATTGGAATGTCTGTGATTATTGAGTATCCTGATCTTCTCTGATTTTAACAGACATTCATCCTTTAGGTTTACAGGGAATGTTTCAACAAAGTGAAAACACTTGTCCGGATTAGGAATAATCAAAGTCAGCAGGAGCTATAGAGTCTTCTTTAAAACCAAGTTATAAAAAAAAACTAGCACCTTAAAACAGAAACACAACATGTTAAACCTTAATGCAGCCACAGAATACCACACAGGGTGTTAATGTTGGGTTGTTTTGGATGCATGGGTCCGATTTTTGCAAACTCATATCCACATGCGCACGTAGAGATCAGTACTGAGACCTGGCCAGTTATACCTGCAATTATACCCATATATGTGTATACACACAGCAGCTCATTTTTGTTAAGTGCTTTTAGCCACAAAGTGGTGTATTTTTGTACCTTCAGTGGAATACTGTTTTAACAACAGAGGCACAAGCCTGATGCTCACATGCTGGCGCACACTGCGCTCCCAGAAGACCAGCAGTAAGCAAGCAGATTGCCGAAAGGCCTTTTCTTTCTCTCACAAATGCAAATGCAGTCTTACACCGGCATGCATACAATGCATCAATCAAAACAAGCCTCTTTTGAAACAACTGTTTAGATTTAATATCCAGGTTTTGATGCTTCTGTGATACTTCTGTGCTCTGTCGTCTCAAAACGCAGTCACATGTGACAGATGGTTGTTCTCGCTGAGGCTGCTTCTGCTAGGACTTTCTTAAAGGGAAGTTTTCTCTCAACTGTCACTGTATGCATGCTCGCTGTGAGGAATTGCTGCTAAGTTGCCACCTTAGTACTGTCTGGTGACAGTTGCTACATGCTCATCCAGTCATTGCTGCTAGTTAATGACTCTAAGCTTAGAACCTTAGATAGAAAACTTTGTAACCAATTTGAGGTACAGTATTTACTTTGCCGTCTGGTTTGAAAACTAGGATGAATTGGAAATTAAATACTTGACCTGGAATTGTTTTGTATATTTTAAGTGAAATTTCCTTGTTAAAAGCCTTAAGATGACAGGTTTTGATTGGAGCTATAAAAATAAACTGAAGTGATATTAAAATTATGCCAGTGAGGTTAAAAAGACACAATTGTATTTTATCATTTATAGTGCCCCCTTCTGTCAGTACTTTGTTTACAACATAACTCTGCTTCTAGGTCTTCACTTAGATTTTCCAACATTTAAACACACAATGAATAGGATCTGTCAATATTCCTCTTTGCACAACCTGTCTATCATCCAGAATTCCAGATAATGTGTTAATCTCTGTTTCCTTTGCTTTTTTACAGGAATTATGTTAGGAAAGTATGATGGTTATTGAAAAGTGTTACATTTTGGCCAGGTTTGACGACTTTTGTGATGATTCAGCCATGAATGATAAATAATGATCCTTTTGAAAGGTCACAGTGCTATTCCCTCCAACAACATTATCCAGAGCTTTTAAAGAGAATTTGGCCCTCAGCATCACAGACCCCCACCGTACCTAACAATGAGCGTAAGGTACTTTTCCCTCATTTGTTTCATACCAGACTCACTAACTTTTATAAGCGTAAAGTAAGCATATTAGATATTATCTAGTATTTGTTATGGAGACTTGGTGACTAGAAGATACTTCTCTTGGCAGAAATGTTTGCTTTTTTTTTGTTTTTTTTCCCAACCTAATTTTTCACCTCACTGTGAGCGGTGCAAAGATTTTGTTCCACTGTTCCTCTTTTGTTTGTTTTTTTGTTGTTGTTGTTTGTGAATTCCTGTTTAGATTGTAGATATATGCAGGTTTAGGCTAGTGGCTGTTTTCTTCAGTCATTTCCTAACTGAAGATAAACATGGATCTGTCTTATTTGAACAGCAGATCACTTTGTTTACTATTTTAATGACTAACCAAGAGACATGGGCCTCATCCTATTTTTACCCCAGGAAAAGAAGTAGATATGGATGAATAAATAACTTCTTTGACAGGCTGAGCTACGTAAAAAAGGGAATAAAAACCAAAAATATTGTTGACACATTTTTTTTACAGGCATAGTCAATATTGATAATAATTACAGCAGCCTGTGTCAAAGTTTAACGCATGGCTATATTTAAGAAGATAAAAAATAAGAAAGGATTAACTGAATATCCATAATGATGTTTGGGAACAAAAACAACACATTTGATATGCAACAATAGATTTATTAGGCTATAAATAAATATCAACAACTCCCAAAGGCAAATGTTAACTAAGTGAATATTTTGATTAAAATACAAAGTCAAGACATCTTCTGGTTGTTATAAATGATCAGCCAAACAGCTCTCGGCCTCTGTCAGCTATTGTTTTATGAATACCTTCTGGCAGTAGGATGTGGTATTAAAGAACCTAAGAGAAAGGAGCACATTTGTGCATTGGTATTCTCAAAAAGAAAAACAAACACAACAAAACTTACGTGAAAATACAGGAGTATATTAACAAAACACTTCATATTTCAGTTAAAATATTTCATTATTTGACCTTGTCTTTTGGGACAGTTGATTCCTAACAAGCTAATTCAGGCAGTGATGAACAAATAAATACAGAACAACAATTTGTGGAACAGTGGTAGGCATGGTGATGTCACTGTCGTTTTAGCGTTCAGGTTAAAGAAATATTGGGCTTTCATAGTAATCCTTTTTTTAGTCCTACATGTACTCATGCTTTTTGGTGACAGCTAGCTGTGCAAAACAGAATTATTGTATATTAGGTAAAAATTATTGTTGGTTTTCTGTTTAGCAGTTTTTTAGCATTAGGATTACTTCTAGGGATGTCTGCTTGAACTCGGGAACGTGATTGTCATCTTCTTTCCATGCAGCTATGAGAAACTGCTTTTGTGACATAATCAAGGGCAATATATTTTCTTGGGGATTGTATCTTTCTATTCAATTCAATTCATTTATACAGTGCCAATTCACAACATATGTCATCTCAAGGTACTTTACTAGAGAAAATACAGTCAGACTGTTTAAAGTTTCTAACAGTGAAAAAAAGCTAAATGCCTCCAGTCACTGACTTGCAAGACGTGCTTTTCCTTGCTCTCTTCAACCTTGCAGGGACGATATTTGCTTGCATATTTTAACTGATCCTTCAGCAATTCCTCACACTGAGGACCCATATAGTGACAGTGGAGAGGAAAAACTCCCTTTTAACAGAAAGAAACCTCCAGCAGAACCAGACTCGGTGCTTCTGGTTGAGGCCTACTGGGTTTAAGGAGAAAGAAGCAGATATCCAATAAAGTAAAAGGTAATTGTTAACCAGCTCCACAGGTGGCCCAGTCCAGGAAAGACACAGCCAGGAAGACAAGCTCTGAGCCAACCTCCATGTCAGATGATAAAAAAAGAAAGCACATACATACACACACATTCAGTCAGAGAAACAGGACTACACTGAAAATCACAGTACGTTGCAATAAAAAACAGAACTACACTGAAAAACAGGCCAAGCTTCCACATCTGTAAACAAATATGTCAATGGGAGAAGCACAGTTGATATTTGAATTCAGGTTGGAGTCACAGTTAAACAGGAACAGAGCAGATGAAGCTCTATGATAAGAAAAAGCAGAGAGGACATAAAGTTATGGGTGGAACTTAACCATTTAAAGCCTGATCCAAGAATAAAACAAAACAGAAAATTACTTTTTTTTTTGGTTTGAATTCCTTATTTGCCCTTTTAACAAAATATGTAAAAAGAAAAAACAGAAATACATTTTTTATATTAATAATTTATTACAACTGTATGCGATAAGTCAAGATTATTTTTTGTGTAGTCTTCTACTGGCTGTTATCAGGTATATCTGATTTTGTACAATAGGATTTTAAGCAAAGTTTTTACCATTAAATTATGCAAAAGGTGTCAGACGCAAAACATTTCAGAAACCGTATGTATCAAATACGATACATTTGGCATTATAGGGTTAAAGCAATTCTGCAGAATGGCAGGATAGAGACAGAATGAAGCAGATTGAGGAAAAGTGGTCCCTATGTCATCCATCAGCCTAAACGTATAGCAGCATAAATGTAAATAATAGCTCAGGATAACCTGACAATTTTGGACGAGGTATGAAAAAGGTAGACCTTCTTTTAGACAAGGAATCAAAAGTCTTTTTCCAAGCAGCTACATGTATTCTTGTTTTGCACAGTAAAGGTAACTTTTAACAAATGGCAAGCCTGATTTTTGGATCCATTGTTCTTTCGAAGATTTATTTCACTCAGCAGTTGAGATCAAGGAGTTAAATAGAAAGAAAGCGGCTCAACGCCAGAGTTTTGTAGCTCTTTGACGTCACGGGGTTCCCAGTTGTGAAACCTTTCCTTCCTGGGAGCTGTCATGAAAATGGGTTAATACTTTGCATCCTGGGATTCAGAGTCTTTATCAGTCCTTTGTTCTCTACAAGTAGATCTGTCCTTTGTCTTCTCCTGGCCCACCCCAACACTTAGATTCAGAAATATGATGAACACCTTTTATCTTAAAAGAAAATAATAAATCTGCTTTTTTTCTTCATCGGTTTTTTACTTTGCAGATTTTCTTTTGCGTCTCTTTGAGGCCACCGTACTCTACGCACTAGGATCTTCATTACCTCAGTGGTTGCATCGGTTGGTTACGGTGACATGTCAGCAAGAATGCTCTGCATTAACTCAAACAGCCAGGTGTGACTTTTCATCCGAGACCGCCTCGGTTTGAGGCTGTGCTCAGATAATGAGCAGCAGGAACAAAGAGGCAGGGAAACTTGAAAAGGAAAGGAGAATGTGAAGAAGAGTGACACAGGAAATAAAAGAGAGGTGGAATGACATCAATGCGGTGTAACAGAACCTCACATGAAAAAAGCCAAAGTAGCAGTGAGCTGTAGTTTTGGGAGGGAAGAAGAGGAGAGGGGGCGAGCATCTCTAGCGTGAGGAGAGGAGAAGTTGAGAGGAAGAGGTGTGAGGATGAGCGAGTGGGAGTCAGGACTCGGTGTATGTGTGAGGAAGGAAGTTAAGTGTGATGCAGTGTGACTGACGCCCGTTTCTGGAAGCAGCACGGGGCTGAACTCTGATGATGACTTTCTTCTGTCCTGCAGAGACAGAGACCCACTCAGCTCATTAAAACCTATAACAAGTATCTAATGCTTAGCCCTGTCTGTGTGTGTGTGTGTGTGTGTGTGGTTGCAGGGCTTTCCTTTGCCACTGGGAGACTTTATTTAGAACAGGCGTTTGTGTGTGTAAGCTTTAATGCAGTTCTGCTCTGATTCTAAGAGAATTTGTGTACGTGATCCTCATAAAAATCATATGATCGATGTCTCCTCTGTCCGCAAACAGTGATATATTCCTTCCACCTTTTTATGATATATATCCACGCTGCTGGGATATGTGTGATGAATTTAGCTTTGCACAGATCCATCAGCCTTAGACAGCTGCATTGCCTGACACACTTTTCAAAGCGAGCACCACACGTCAACGTTTTTTTCCCTGAAAAGCTGTCAATCTGACAGAGTTCAAGTCATATTTGTGTGCGACTTTTCACAGAGCGTCAATCTTATTGGCACGAAGCCTTGAGATAATGCCATCAAGGACAGCAGAGTGTTGCTGTGTGTCATAAAAATGAGCCAGGTTGGAATTTCGCAGCCTCACAAGTACATCAGTGCTGCTTGTGCCTAAAGCGTCGTACCATGTTTTCTCACCTCGACAAACCATTTCTTTTTTTTTTTTTTTTGCTTTTACTTCTACTTCTGTCACTTTTGGGAACCTGATGCTTTTTGTTGGGACAATTATCAGATCATTTAGCGAAAACTGATAAATAAACTTTTAGAAATGAATGGATCTTTTTTTTCTTCCAGGCTTTGCTTTAGTGTCTGAGTTTGCATTTGCAATTCACTTTTTTGTAAAAACTAAAACACTTACAAGTAGAATTTTACCATTTACTGGAGCTTATTTCTTTTTTGAAGCTTTTAGCTGAGTAAAATGATGGTACTTAACTCAGATTTCTGTTAAAGAACTGTAATAAAAAGTCATAATTATCGTAAATTACTAAATATTATTTATCTGTTTTATTTATTTATTTCCGTAACATAATTCAAAATCTGTGAAAAATATGTAAATTATACAACAACTGCTTTTCCTTTAGCCTTTATATCTGTTAATGACTTTTTTTTTACTTACACCTAATGTAAGAAATGTGTCAAACTTTCCATCAAGCCTATAACACAAAAAATAACAAATGTGTGGGCTTAAAGGTTGTTTTAATGTCCTATGACAAAAAGAACTATGACAAAACTCTTAACTAATGGAATATGAATGAAGGTGGCAAGTTTCAGGGTATCCAGAGAAGGGTCCTAAAGAGACACTGAAAAAAAAGTAATACGCCATGTTGCATCGTACATTAATATGACTTTGCTTTAGATGAAAAACTACAATAAACCAAAGTCATTTGTCAATCTGTTTTCTGACTGAATTCTATGGCTCCTGTAAACTGTAGTTGGACGAGAGAAACAGTTCATTGGACAGAAACATTGGGTTGATCCTTGAAGTTGGTATTGCTTTTTCTTTCTCTGTTTAAATGATAAAAAGGACACATGTCAAACAATACATAATCAATGGATAACACATGGAGTGTGGCTCTATGCATGCACTTTTGCACTGCTGAGTCCGTGAACTCATGCAGGTATCAGCTGATGCCAACACAAGAAGAAAAAAGATATTTTCTGCCAAAAATATTGACCTGCCGATGTATCGGCCACTCTCTAATTTCTTTGGCATCTTATATTTGCTATTAGTGCTTTAAAGCCTCTATGTTATTGTCCAGCTGCAGTGGATCCAGAATTCTGCTGCACTTAAGTTGTCTTGCCACTAAAATGTCATTTAAAAATAAATTTGCCTTGCTTGAACTTGTCGCAAAATTTGATGATTTGATGAAGATGGTTCTTAAATATCTGCTTCATCTGTATATTTTGGGTTAAACACCTTGCTGATAATGAAATTGACTATCTTTAAGTTTGTTTCCCTTAGAAACCAAACTGCGCATTGAAAGCTTGACCTGATGGTGACTAGATTTGTGTTTTCTCATAGAAAAGAGACAGGATGTTTGAGTTTCTAAGGCACCAGTCAAAGCTGATAATGCTAAAACAATACTGATGATAATACAAGACAAGCAAATGTCACTTAATACATCAGATTTTTATAAAATTAAAAAAGGGTTCTTTGAAGTACAGACTGTTTGCTTATGGTGAATGATTTTAGTACATTTACTGAACAGGAGGAACACATTTGTCAGCATTTGACTTGCCAACTGGTGCACCACTATAAACCATTGTGGCTTTTGTCCACATTCTCCAACCAGCAGGCAGCTCCTAGCTTCTGGGAACTTGATTATTTTATAGATACTGTTTTGGCACGCACCTTTTCATGAAACCTCTGCAAGTCATTAGAGAGCTATTTAAATAAACGTGAACCTCCAGCTAGCAGAGGGATAAGCCTTGAGGGGTGCTGTAAGTAGTAAATCCGCCTGCATCACCTAGCAGGCTTAGTGGAAACTCTTGCTTTCTCATGTGTGCAGATTACCCTGGCAAAAAAAAAAAAAAAAAAAATGATGGCTCATACAGGCCTTGCAAATATACTGTGCTGCAGCTGTACTGCCTTAGAAACTCAACATTTGTGTGGTTGAAGGGAATTAATAAATCCTTTGAAGTTGACTTGAAGGCTCCTAAAACATCTTGTAAAAGTCGGGGGTCAAAACTCGAGGCATGTGACTGTAAAGAGGTCAGAGCTTCTGTTAGGGACCGAAATAGAAGATCAGAGATCAAGCGCTAAACAGCTGCTCAGATGCACTCTGTGACCATCAGATGATGCAGCCTAGGTCTCACAAACACACCGAGTGATCCCAGTCTGATAAATACCCACCTCCGTGCTTTTAAGCCTGTAAACCACATCGTCACCTCCAGCTTGGTTTAACACATAGCGGTTTGTTCAGCGTGCTCATTCCATCTTCCTCTGTCCTCCACAGCTGGCACTATAAAACAGCAGCCAGCTTTCCTGCCTTCAGCCATTCTCATGCTCCTATTGTGCAGTAGGGATTGAAGCCTCCCTGTTAAATCCCACAGAGGCAGACAGTATAAATGAAGTCTCTTCGCAGCCTTAAGCGCTGCCTATAACACCCTAATAACTTTCTGGATGTCTCGGCTGAATTGGCCCGAGCTGCATCTCGTCGGTGGGTGAGTGCCAGCCGAGCAGAGCTAATGACAGCTAATGACTGTTTACAGTGACAGGATCGTTGTTATCCCAACCCCCCCTCACCACCAACACAACTCCCTCCACCTTCCATATCCCACCCTCAACTCCACAACTCCATCCTCATCTCCAGCTGTTATTATTGTTATTACTATTACTGCCACTCGGCTGCTTCAGATAAGTCTCCACAGACAGTCGTTTAAATGTTGGCTTGATGAAAAGCTCGCCCCTTTCCGAACATTTACGCCAAAAATGTTGTTTTTCTTCTTCTTCTCACTTTAAGTGAGAGGGGAGTCCGAAGAGTGTGTACTAGTGTGCATGTGCCACTCTTGCCAGGTTCTTGTGTGTGTGTGGCTGAGCACACCAGATGATGGAGAACAAATTGAAAATGAGACGGCTTGCAGAACCCCCCCTCCTTGCAATCCATGTGTGGATGTGTGTCCATGTGGTTGGTGTGTGTCTAGTTAATTTATTCAGGTTATTTTCTCATCTCCGGACCCATGCAAATGAGATTGGGTAGAGAAGGATGACAAATGTCGAGATGGAAACAGACAGCCTCATTGCTGCTTTTTCCTGGAACAACTTCTTGTCTTTGTTGCTGATTTTTCTTCCCTTGGTTTTCAATTATTTATTTATTTTTCTTTACATCCATACAAACAGCTGGTACCCCATTTATTGAAATATCACACCTTTTATTGTTTTACATCATTTCAGTTAGGAAATAATGGTGAATGACAAAATCCATAACTCCTGATTTATACTTTTGCTTAGAAACTTTTTCTTAGACAAGCATGACTTCTTATTTACCAAAACTATACAGATTATGTGAGTCAGGTCCATACGTCTTAAGTCAACATGCCAATCAGTTGGGCAGGCGTGTGTTTGGTCAGAGAGAGAAAAAAGTTTCATTTTCACATGAGGCACCCAAGGAGGCATGTTCATGTGCATGTTAAGTGGAACATGAAGGGCATACTGGAACAATCAGGACTTCTGGTATAATGTTTGTCAGTCAGATGAGTGTAAACTGGTATTATTTCGAGACCAGAACAGAGGATGTGGTCGAAAAAAAAACAAATACAGAATACAAAAAAGGCTTGGAGGTAAAGTTTTATCGTTTCAGGACATTGGCCAGCTCTCCATCATGAAATCTATGGTCTATCAGACGATGTCAAAGGAAATGACGATTTGTGATTATCTTTTTTCTCTGGATTTATGTTACTGTGAATATTACTGTTCTTCCTACAGACAAAAATCCACTCCTCCTTTCCCCATTCTGCAAAATCCTACAGGAAGAAACACAACAGTTTTTAGAGAACTGAGGCCTACATCTTTAAGTCTCCATAATAATTATGGAAACTACATACACATCAAATGTTTTATTATTTTTTTTATGTTTGTTTTTTCAGTAAAATTTATTTTCTGTCCTCCCATCATTCAGCCTGACTGAGTTTGAAATAAAATCAACAGTCTTTATGTAACTATCTTACAAGAATGAAATTGTTAGCTAAAAAATCTTTTTAAATGATGAATTCAAAGGGAAATTTCCTTATTTTCACTGTTATGTAGAGTAGGAGATCTGTCATGCCATGGGAATGCCTCTCTCTCCCAGAGAACCCCTTTGAATAAATGGAAGCCTATCATTTTTTGAATGCTAGTTTTAAATAAAAAATGTTTCAGAATTAGTTCCCCCAGCGAAAGACTTACCCACCTTTATTTAATCTGACAATTCTTCTAAATATCCTCTGTGAGATTATATTTCTGCAGCAACATATTCACTCATTTTAATATTGAGGCTTTCAACACCTCTTTACAAGGTGTGCCAATACGTTTCTAAGCAAATGTGCTCCATTGAAAGCTTGCTACAGTACAGAAAGCCTTACATTATCACAATGCATCAACCTCAGGAGGGTCCCTCTCTCCACCGTCAGCTAATTTGCTGTGACAGTTTGTTTCCATACGATAAGCTTCCCTTAACCATTTCTACTAAACTGAACAGGTTTTTCCCTCCATTATGTTTGGTAATAAGGGAGCAGGTCTGCGCTCACAATTGCTGCTGATACCACGCATACAAACAAACAGGGTGACAGCATTGTCTCCCAACCTTTTGTAGGTTGGTGTCTGTTTGTGTTGGCGTTAACATATTAAAATCCTTCTGCATTAATATGGATGGGTGTTTGCTCAGATGAATTTCTGCTTTCCAAACGCCAGACTGCCGGTGACAGTGAGGACACAGGCTTGTAGCTCTGGTGTAATTGGTTTCAGATTTAGCGTGAAGATGCCATGTGTTGTTGTTCACTGGGAATTATCATAATGAAACCTGCTCTCTCTTTGTTCCTTCGTGCCTTTTGGCCCTTTTTCTTCCCTTCTCCTTCTCTCTGTTCCAGCTTTTTTCCCCTCATCTTTTGTAAGTGTCCCAAATAATTGTTTTGACCATGCCTATTTCTTGTTAACCCTGAAGTCTCCCCCCCCCTGTTTCTCCTCTGTCTGATCCGTTCTGCCTACAGAGGTGCCAGTGTCGTCTGTGCTTTGCCTTTCATCGGTCAGAGAGCTGCCCGTCCAGGTCAGGGAACTCTACGCACAGGGCTTCGTCCTGGTGGCTGTTCACCCCTTTGTCCATCCCTGCGGACCCCGCCACGCTCACATCCAGCGCCAGCTCCACAGAGCTGTGTTAGTCAGAGAGACACAGAGGTGAGCGGATCAAACGCACCCCTCTTTTCAGCGCCACCACCACCTCTGTTTAAGAAAGTAGTTTGAACTGTAAATATCACCACTGTGGGCTGATTAAGATAAATGAGATGATTTGCTTGCAGCCAAATTTAGCTAACAATTAGAGGGTGCCTGCTGGTGTGACTTCATTGTTTTGACATGAGATCCAACAGAGACTCATTATCACAAGCCTCCTCACCTCCTTTTGTTAATGTAAAATAAATTATGGGCGATTCAGCCACTTAAAACGACATGCTTTAGCTCGATCCCAAATCTGTTACTGCTGTCTCTACTGAACTCAACTTATGAATACAGTCCGTGGGTATTTCATCCATAATCCACAGTTTTTGAAGTCAGCAGTTGGACTTTTGGGGTGTATTTAAATTGTTTTTTTTTTTTTTTTAAAATGACTCTAACCTAGATAACAAAAACTGTGCATGGAGGAAGAGGATTTGCAGTGGAAGTGGGCGTCTGCAGGTGTTGGGAACGCTCCTTACGGTGCAGGGTTCAAACCCAGGCAAGATGGAGGGAGGTAAATGATGACGGTAATTTCAATGATTAGAAAAACTTAGAAAAATAGACAAGGAATCTCAGGTGGAACACAAATACACATGGAATATTACATAAAAACTCAAGGGCACAGGGTTGATTACTTGATGCAAAACAGGTGAGTGTGATTAACTGGCTGCAGCTGTAGGGAAAGGAGGGAGAGAGGGATCAGTGAAGGGATTGGCTGAGGAATGACACTAAATGAATACAGAAGGAAACACTGGGAGACAGTGGATTATATAAAAGTCTATGCGTCTCAGGTCAAATGCCAGGCAATATAAAATAATTTTAGAAATTGTTTCACATTAAGTGTCACCTGTGCAGTATCCTGCATTATTAACAGGAATAAAAACTACAAATTTCATTGAACCTGCCGTAACTTCCATACCCTTAACTCAAAATTCTAACAACCTTCTGATTAAGTAACAATAACTTGTCTTCTCTGGAACGCACCCGCTCTAAGTTATTGTAAATTATGTTTCATTTAAATAAAGTTTAGGTTTCACTGAAGGAATCTCTTGTATTTGTTGCATCCTTAAACTACAATATAGGATTGAGGAAATGGTACAAAATAATCAACACTGAAATTACAAAATGTTGGGTTTTTTTTTATGACTGACTAGAACAGAAGATGGAACTTTGTCAGATTTTAATGGAGGAGCTCATTTCTAAAAGATCTGGATTAAGAGAAGTATTTTAAAATGTTAGTTTTTTAGTAAAGATCCCGCCCTGCCTTAAATCTGTAAAGCAGTTTTAGAAGAATGGGATTCTTCATAAATAACACTTCACAGCATCTAAAGGAATGCTGTTTGCACAGTAAAACATGGAGGTAGCAGGTTTGTAGTATTAAGAAAATTACCTTAATGATGGAGAATCTTCAAAACAACTAGAGTTTTTTTCTCAAGGTGGAATAAATCCTGAACAGTTCAAAATCCCAGTCAGCTCTAACAACATTTTTCAGGGACTATTTTAAACCTAAACATAAAGAAAATGATTTTTCAGCACCACTGTAAATCAAAGATGTATCCAAATTTTAAAAACAAAATAGAACTTTTGCAATCTGAATAAAAAGTCATATTCAATAAATTACAACAAGCTCATTTGCAGAAACGACTCTTTGGAAAATAAAAGCTTTGAAGCAGGAATTAAAGATGCTTTTCATTAAACGTGCATAACTGTATTGAAAATTTTTTAAAAATATTTTTTTCCCATGCTCTGGTTACATCACTAAGGAAGATATCTATTTTTCCTGATTTTGTACATGGAAAATAAATAAAGGACAGATAGCTCCAGCAAAATAAATTGAGAGTCTAAATAGCTGATATAACGTTGTCCCTCTGAAAATGAAAACATGCATGGAGAACTTTTTTAACAACAATCCACATACAATAACACATTACAAGTAAAATTTGGGGAAAAAAAAGTGAAATCTACTTTTTTTTTTTCTCTTCAGATCTTCCACTCTACACAAAATGTGCTCCAACCCCTAATCAATTATTGTTAAAAGCTGTATAAACCAATGTTGGTAAAGTGGAGGAATTATTGTGAACTGAAACTGAAAAAATGTTGGGTTATCTAACTTGAGTATGATGCTGTTTTGAAGAGGGACTAAAGAAAAGTAAAGCTGCATAAATGGATACATTAGATAAGCAGAAACTATTAACTTTAGTTGAGTAACTTTTTTAAATGTAATTCTACTTCTATGAATAGTTCTGCTGCTGCACTTTTTACCTGATTAGTATTATTTTTAATTAGTGGTGGACGAAGTACTCAACAGTAGTACTTGAGTCAAAGTATTGATACTCACAGTCGAATCTTACTCAACCACAAGTAAAAGTTAGTCGGTCAAACATCTACTCAAGTATTGAAGTACTCACATTTGAAAATACTTTATTATTCAAAAGTACATGCTTTTTAAATTAAAAAGAATTAAAAGTATTCCAAATATCAGTATATTTCTATATAATTTACAAGTAATTTTAAAAACCTTGTAACTTTCAGAAACCTCCTGATGTTTTGATGCGTAAAACCAGCTGCTCTAAATTCTACACCACCTTTAAAGATCTTCAGCATAAAAGCGGCACAAAAAATAAGGACAGCTATTTTGATTATTGTTTCTTATTTAAAAACAACCCAAAAAGAAAGCAGGAGTGTCTCGATTCTCCTCGCATTTTCACTATAAAATGTCTGATGTGCAATTTGGAGGTGAATGCACTTATAGGTAACAGTATGTACCGTAAATTGTGATTTTCAGTTCATGCATTTCTTTTTTTTTTTTTTTTTGCCTCCTCAGCACTTAGTTGGAGATTTTATCAAAATGTACAACAGATTTATGTCACGTCAGTGTCAACATTTGACATTGGAACCATTTATTTATTTGTCATATTCCCCAAACAATGCAATTTTTATCCATCATATTTACTAAAACTTTCAAGGTTTTTTCAAAACTTACTGAGACATTTTTAACAGCATTCCAAACAGGACAGATGTCATTTTAATATAGTCTAAAGCTGATGACAAATGAGGGATTCTATACTTAAATTTTATGTTGTTTGTGCATCTTTCCTTCTGCAATTAAAGGATTTAGTTTGGATGATTAGCAGCTTTGGACATAAATTTAAACTGTGTTAATTGGAAATATATGCACATTCAAACACTGGGCACACAGATAGGTGCCAGGCTGCTCCTCTGATGCCCCTCCTGCCAAGCTGTCCTGCTGCTTCCTGGCACCTGTCACCGTGGAGACGGCTGATTGCATCACCAGAGCTCGCCAGAGGGGAACGGCAGTCTGAAAGAGAGTCCATCTCACCATCCTTTCATCTGTTTTTTTAGAGACCACTCCGTACACACACACATGCATACGCTCCTTTTTTTTCTTTTTGTCCCGATCACCCCCCTTTGTCCCCTTTACGCTGGCTTTTATCTCCCCATCATCACCAACCCTTTCATCAAAACCATAAAAATGAAATGGGGGGAAAAAAATAGATCTACTGTTTCAAATCTAACTGAGAATGTCACTCACGCCTCAGAGCACAAGATATTACTACGGCCTTCCCACTGACCTCAATCCAAATCTGAAGAGGCGTATCTGAATGTGCCTTTCATGATGGTGCCTTGCAGTGGGAGCAAAAGGAAATTTGGCTCTTTTTTCTCTGTCTAATAAGGTTTTTGTGCCTGTGGTAAATGGGTGCTCCTCTTAAATGGAAAATTCCCCTTCCATCAGATTTGACATTAAGTTTCTGCTGTGATCATTCTGGGTCAACAAGTGCTCATGAACATGAGCTTGTCTTCCACAATCTTTAGAGGCAAACCTTCTTTTGAGAGTAAAGTCAGCGGGTAATGTGCAGTAACTACCATAGTTGAGATGAAATGTGAAATAAGAGAAGAAAATGACCTTAAAATATGTTGCCTGGCATATGTGACATTTCTGATAAATAACATCTATTTGACCTGAACTAAATGACTCATGACCATCGTCTCATGTCTTGCCTCCAAGTCTAGAGAAAAGCCAGCTGAGGTGGGTGAAAAACCGTCTGGAGACAGAGGTCTGTGTGGCCAGTCAACAGGCTGCAGACCCAGAAGCCATCCAGAACTATGTTAAGAAGGTCAGTGCAAAGAGGGAAACAAGCATGACAACGTCATTTTCTTTTTTTCATCTCTATTTATTAATTTTGCAAAAATATCAGCACAAAAAAAGTCTAAATACTTCACCTCATTTTATATCTGCCTTTCAAATGCAGAGGACAAAACATTGTCTTAGCTGATCTATCAGAATAAGAGTGTCTTTATTTGTAAAAAAGAAGTACATAGAATTTGGAATCATAATTTTTCTGTACATCATATACTTCAGCACGTTATTGGATTTTTCGCACCTTTTGAAAAATGATGCTGAATGAGAATCACAGCTGTTGAATATCAGGCACTATGCATTTACAACTGCTAAATGCAGGTAAAATGTGGCTGTAAATAACCCAGTAATAAAGAAACTCATATTACTCACTCACCTCAGGATGCTATATGCTGGAAGTTATTCAAATTCATCACAAAATGTCTGATTCATTTATGTAATGATCGTTTGGCCATATCTGCTAAGTCAAGATCACAGTGCATTGACCTTTTTATCCCCACATGGTCAGTTGAATTATCAATAAAAAAAAAGTAAATGCACTTCTTTATAAAGGGAGTTTAAGCTACCTTTATCTAAGCCATTTTTGATGTTTGTAAAATATTCTTTTGATGCTTTGCATAATGTATCTAAAAAAAACAATGTGTTCTGTAGCTGACTAAAAAGGTTTAGACGAGATACCCCCTGATCAAAAGCCCCACCCTTGTCACTAGGATTTATTAACATGATTCTTGAATAAGCGACCTTGCAGGAGTATGAAGAGCCACTGTAAATCCGTGTTTAGACAGTCATGAAATAATATATTTGGTGATCAAAAATATCAATAGGGTCTACCCAGGTTTATGAATATTGATAAGTGCCAAATATTATATCTTGGGGCTCTCACCACTGTGCTAAATCTAGTAAATAATAAATAGATAATGAATAATAATGATAAAATATTGTACATAGTTAACAAGAAAGAACTAATGGTGTTTGTTTTCAGCCAGAGCATCATTGATATAAATAGAATGACAACATGTCTATTTATAACTTATTTCTTTAATTCAGAGGAGATAGCCTGTCTTGCCATAGTTTAAAAGGATGATATTCAAGTTTTCTTGTTAATGTTTTCTACCATTCTTTTCCAGTCCTTTTACATAGGCATTTTTAGATTTTTTTCTTTTAGTAGCTAAGCCACTCAATGACTGCCTGTGACTCATTTAGGAATAATAAAAAAAGCCTCCAAACACGCGCATGTACTTCAGTCACCACTTAAATGAACCAATAATAGATTTTAAATTACACTTTTTGGTACATTTGTTTCCAGGGACTCTGTTCTAAATAAGCAACTTTCCCTCCATCCATTACAAAAATAAATAAAAAAATAAAAAAGTTTGACAAGCTTAAACTGAACTCATCAAGTTGAATATCAAATAGCTTTTTGTAGGGTTTGCAGTAAGTTTTATCTTAAAAAAAACCTTCAGTTGATTATTTAATATATGCCAGGTTCAATTTTAATGCCATTATACAAAGATAACGCCAGTCATCAGCTACACATTTTGGCCATCCCTCTGACTAATGTCAGAAAACCACGAAAAGCAACTTTGCTCTTCTTGTGATATAAAGAAGGGCTTAAATTAAATTATTTGCACACCAGATCTGAAATAAACCGAGAATAATATTTCAAACAGGGAACCTAATCTAAACTCTGAAGCTAATATCCATAAAGAGTGGGGCAACACTTTCCTCCGACTCTTAGAAATCCTATGAGTAGTCAGTAGTCAGTAGGTAGCTAAAAGTATCCTTTCCCTGAAGTTATTTAATATAAATTTGGAAGACTATTAAAGATTCTGAACACCAAACCGTTCAAATAAAATATATCTTTATTAAACCAAACATTTTTTTCGGTCTTCCTTTCTATGGCAACCATGTGAAGTGAGTGCGGCTTCATCAGTGCAGATAGAGCTATGCATGGTGTAGCATGAGACAACAAGTTGTGTAAATTTGCAACATTTAAATAAATCTAGTAGCAGGCTGTCTTATGCGTGTTGTGTATATACGGTTTGTTTGAGTTGTGACGCTTTTGCGTGGCACGTTACCGGTATAAATATGTGGCTGGCTAGCTCAAGTTATCGGTCCTGCAAACAGGGTTTGCATCCCAGCAGGGAGGAATGTGTGGGTCGTTAGACAAGACCATTCACGCTTTGGGGAGTGGCGCTTGGAATCTTGAGGTTCTGAGTTTGAGCCCCACTCCCAGGGACCACTCTAGTTCCCTGAGCAAAGACCCTAACCCCGGGCGCTGCACGATGGCAGCCCACTGCTCCCCAAGGGGATGGGTAAAATGCAGAGAGTTCATTTAATTGCTCTGTACTTGTGATAGTGTAATGACAATAAAACACTGGAAAAACTACAGGAGCATATTTTAAAAGAAAATCTACCTATGTTATAGAAGTATCAGATACGCAGATGGGGTCTAAAATGCATGTTACAATGCAGAGTTATTAAGAAATATACAAATAATAGAAAAAAAACTTCAAAAGCATAAAAAAGAAATATTAAGTCTTTGGAGGAAATCTGTAAAGAAAGATGTAGCTTAAGACTTTTGCTCATTCCTGTATCTGCTGTTAAACTTCCTCTCAGTGTCTCTGCTCATGAATTTGCCAGCAGCTCTACATTGGGAAATGAAAATGTGCTCTATTGAATAGATTTGCATCTGAACACCCAGCGAGCACAAAAGAAAAACCTGATTGGATGGAAATGCACATCACTGAGCATAATGTGATAGGCTTCGGCAGCGTGACATGAATAACCAATCAGATCACAAGCTGCCAGAGAGAGTTTGTGATAAGAGCCAAAGGAAACCTAGAGAAAGAGAGGACACATGGTTTGTGTGTGCGTTTTGAAATCTTATACTTCTGTTTTTCCAGTACTAAACTGGCCTGCCCACACCTAGCATCCCTGTGGACATGCTGATCCGATAAACCAGTACTGGTGTCTGTAAATTATGTCTGTGGGTGCTGGAGAAAGCAGTTCATAGTTGCAACCTGCTTTCATGGATGAGTGAAATGTCAAAAATAGTGGGTGATAGGGGAAGATGTGCCTCATTATTGTTTTGCGGCAGTTCAGGCAATCTGATTTTCTCTCCCCTGTCGAGTCCGCCCAAAACTGTCAGCCTAAATATCAACTGACAATTAACCGCCTGAGCACGGTGGGAGGGGGGCAGCTAACACAGTGCCACATGAATGTGTACAGATAATGAGGTCCCTTTGTCATTTGAATATTTGATCTTTGCAGTTGATTAGGTGGGCTTTTATTATGAAGAATACCCACCTTGCGTCTGTCAGCCTTTGTTTGTGTGTAAATTAGGCTTTGTTTGTTAGAATGAAAGGAGCCGACGCAGCAAATTCATTTGTGCTCCTTTGAAAGACGCCCTTTCACACATAGAAATAAATGTAACAGATTATAACCATAACTGATGTTCACCACAACCAAATGAACAGAGAAAACATTGTCCCCAAAAAAGAGAAAACACTGAGCAGGGTAAGTCTTCTCTTGCAACACTAAAAGTAACTTAAAGTCTCACAATTTAACAAGCTTTAAATGTTATATTGTTATTTTTGGAAAATAAAACACATGTTTCAAGTTCAGACTGTTGTTTTTTCTTGATAGATTTTAACTCTAAACAGAAATTTGTAAATTATTAGCAGGACTTGGAAATCAGAGGGAGTGGTATTTAGTCATAGGTTCACAGATGTTATATATTCACAGATATAAATGTAAATATATATATATATACACACCAAGCGTAGCGAGGGAGGCCGAGGGCTAGTGAGTGTCAAGATCACTGTCCAGGATGAAACAACTAAGATCCAGGAGTACATCAGAAAGATGGCCCCCAAAGACAAATGGCTTGGTGAATACCTCAGGCAGGAGAAAACCGAAAGTGAGGACAAGAAAGATGGAGAACCTGATATCAAAAAATCCTACCAGTGGCTGGAAAAGGCTGGGCTGACGGACAGCACAGAGGCACTAATCATGGCAGCACAAGAACAGGCA
>NW_015150551.1:1103054-1123320 GCF_000732505.1 Cyprinodon variegatus | reverse complement strand
TATATATATATATATATATATATATACATTTATTTTTCTTTTTAATATATAATGTAATTTAAAGCTGAAGGAAGACAGTATTGAACAGTATCAGTGAACAATTTGGATCATAATAGTTCTGAGATTCATTTGAAATATCATAAACCAATATTTTTTTCGAAAGTTTTGCTAAATTAAACTAAAAGAAGAGGGAGAGAATAGGAAAGTCACAGTATATGGTGACTATTGATAGCTGTAGATTTAGATTTATCTCTGCAACAGAAGAGAACATCATCTGGTGAAACATTTCAGCTTTCAAGTACAAAAAAAAAGATAAACTTTAAAAAAACCAGGACCTATGAATCTGTAATAAGATTAAATTAGTTAATCAAGATTCTAACTAACCTTAATAACAAGTGTGCCTACATCCAAAGGATGGGAGTCATCATTTCAACTGTCTGATATGCAACACCCCATCTGTGGCTCTTGCATCAGCTGACCTGTATCACTTCGCTAGTTTAGTGAGCTTTTCCAACCCAGGAACAAGTGAGAAAGTCAAGTGACTCAAAAAAAAGTCTTAGTTTTGAATCATTTACTGTCCTAAGTTATTTTTAAGAGCAAACAAGTTAACAAAGCATTTGTCTGACTCCGAGGTTTGGCAGATATTCTCCAGTTAGTGTCCTTTTATCATGGGTCTACATATCATCTAAGGAAAGTCAGTAACTACGTCATTACTGCTCTAAGGAGAAGATGACTGAGTCATCTAAATAAAAACAGCAGTTGGAGAGAATCTTATATATTTCTGTTATTATTAATATTTGCATACAGTAGAGCGCAGGGATCCTAATGTGGGATCCTGAGGAACTCCTTTGGGCACTGGAAATGGACCTCCTCTTATAAACAAATGGGGAAAAAAGCAGACTTCCTCTGCTCAAGTAACTCTGTGATTACAATGAGTGTGTCTGTTTTACAGATCCAGGATGTGGCCGAACAAGGGTCCATGTTTGTGGGGTTTCTCCAGCAGCCAGGTGGAGGACCGTATTTTTGGGGTCACTGGGACCCAGAGGAGCTATCATCCTTGCATTCAAGCCCATCACCGATACATCGACAGCCTTTTAGCACCAAAACAAGCCCAACTAGACCAAATCCTATTGGTGAAGATGCTGATATCTGTTGCTGTGATACTGAAGAGATAGATCGGAGGGGTGTAGAGGGTGTCAAACAGGACCAAGTCTCCTCGATTTTCAGACCACCAGACCTCAGCAATCTGAAGCACACTGCAGACTTTCCTCATAACCCAGATGAGCATAATGATCAATTAATAACTTCACAAACTGTAGCCATAGACTGCAATAAACCTCATATCCACATCAAATCTGATGCTCATAAAACTACAGAAGTCTGGGGAAAATGGTCAAGTCTACCAGAAACAGCAGTCACAACAAGGCTGCAGGAGTGTAGATTACATGGGATTAAACAGCACTGCACTGAATCTACAGAGAAACATCTCAGCCTATCCAAACAGAAGGAAAGGAGGGTCTCCAGCCCAGACAGCTGGCTCAGCTCTCCAGAATTGGACCGTAAGCATGACAGAAGATCTGACTTAACTCAAGCAGACGGACAAAGACGCGTGACAACACAGAACAACAACCACATCAAGCTGAAGAATTCTGGGAATGACACGGATTCAACTTCACCACCGACGCAGGCTAGTAAGTAAGCAGGAGGTTGTTTTGGTTCTCAAACTAGACAGGCAGGCCTTTCTCTCTACTTAATCTTTCTGAATTGTTGCTCTCATGTATGCAGGGATGCAGCTGTTTGCGCTGTACAACCACACGGAAGAGCCCGACACCTCCCTGAGGTTCTACTCTCTCCGGGTGCCTCTGCATGTGCAGAAGGAGAGGGAGGCAATCACAGACATTGATGCAAACTGGCTCGACCACATGACTCAGCATTTTAGCAGCGGAGCACAGCTCATTGATGGGTTTTTTCACCTCACAGATGATCATGGTTTGTCCTAGTTCGTAAATATGATGATTCTTTTAACACTTTCTATTCATTGTTGCGGGCTTCAGGATATCTTTGAATAGCATAGTCCAATAAAGTGTCTTGCTTATATTTTCTTTGTTTTTAGTTTAAAAACTTACAAACTTGCATCTGACCAAAAGAAAGCAGTATATAACTAAAAGTGGGGCACAATGGTGCATGTTATTTTAGTTATTGTGTTTTTATACAAATAGAAATCTTAAAAGTGAGACTTGCTTTAATTCAGTGCTCTTCAGTCTCACCTTCTATTGTACATTCTATGGGTTGTGTGTCTACTTGTGTTGCACATTTATAAATCTATAAAAAATCTCTTTTGTAGACAATCTTGTTTGCAAAATAACCCATGCTCTGTCAAATAGATTGGCATTAGTTCAGCCTGTTGTATTTTAACTAAGCCATTACATGATTAATTCCAATGCAGGCCCAATTGACAGTTTTTGTTTTAACTCTTCTGCAATCTCAAAACTTGTTTTATTTCAATTTTCCCTGTATTTTGCTCTTTAGGGTACAAAGCAAATAGTTGCCTACCAAGAGATTCTCCCATTTATACTAAGAGTTGTTGCAAGCCTAATGAGTCAAATGATCTCCAAGCAGCTGGAGTGGACAGCCTTGTCTTAGTTGGATTGAGATTGTGTCATAGTTTCCATTTTAAGATAGATTGAACAGTTGGCATATTGTTTTATAATTCTCGGTAACTTCCTCTCTGATCCGTCTGCTGTGTTCCTTGGTTTAAATCAAGCTGTCTGTTCTCCAATGTTCTCTCATATAAAAATCCCAATGAGATACATTAAGGTTTTGCGGTGATAATATCACATCTTAAAAACAAGAGGTATGTGCACCTTTGCAAGGTAATTTAGCTTAATGAGGCTTGTAGAATGAAATATCTTGTCATGGTGAAAAAGCTGTAACCTATTTCTTGATCAAAATCTAGGATTATGCTGAGATAATTGCTTTGATGCCAGATGATCACAGGAAGAAAGGAAATCTTTTTTCTTATAAGTTTATTGCTTATTACAGCCTTATAGATTCTGTACCATCTAGATCTAACCTAAAAATGTTCCTTAACTGAGAGTGTGATTCAATGAGAAAATCCCTGCTGAGTAGTGGATGGGATACGCATCAACCCTAAAATCTACGGCCTGACTCCCAAGTCACTGTTCAGCAGCACATTAAAGATCTAGGCTTAATCTAAAGCTCTCTAGGTTTGAATCACTTACATCCTCCTGTGTTTGTCTGTGACTGCTTGTTTCCAGTCCCTGGAGTCTCATCTGTGGATAGCGTTTTCATCTTCCAGAGCTCCGTGGAGGACACCACAGACACCTCCTATGACGCCATCGTGGTTGAGCAGTGGACTGTTATAGATGTGAGTTCTGGTTTTTGTGCTGGGGAGACAAATTTTGCACAAGTTTTGTGAAGATAAAAGCAGAATGAAGAGAAAGCCTGATTCTTCGCTGAATTTATTTAGGCAGAATGCTATCTGAAACTTTATTCTTCAAGTAATAAATATGAAAAACTGTGCAGTTTCTATAAATTGAGATAAAAAATGCCTAATATTTGTAAATGGGTCCAATTCACACAGGGTCAGATATATAGATCCAGTCCCTGATATAAAAATATTGCTGTAGGAATATTTGATTAAATATATTTATTTGTAAGCTGAGGTCAGTTTATCGCAGAGGCTTATCCTCATGCTCTTTTCCAAAAGTAGCTTTAATATAATTGAAGGCCGGATGACATCTCTTACATTTGACTTATTCACCTGAGGTGTGCATAGTGGCTCATTCTAAGCATTGAGTGAGCAGACGTCCCAATCTGTGTGGGACATGGTTAATTTTTCACCTCTGTCAAAATGTCCCACAGACTGAAACAATGTCTCGCATTTGACCAGGTCAGATTACTGCAAATCAGATGAATAACTGAGTAAATAAATATTCAACAGGTTCTTTTTTTAAATGTGAAGAAAACAGAGCTGCAGTCACTGTTATAAAGCCGTGCCAGCTGTCAAGCAAAACGCAAGCAGTGTCCCACGCCATGACTAGCCTGCAGGCAATGCTTTTATAATACAAGTGAAATATTTTAATACAAAATGTATTAGAGGCTACGTTTAAAGAAAAGAAAATGCAGCTACAACAAAGACTATTTATAACTGGGTGAGGCTTCTCATAAACGTCCTTGTTGCACCACATTTGTTTTTCAAGAAAGAAAGAAGGGAAAAAAAAGAAGAATGAACAAATTAATTTGTAATCCAATCTGCTTACCACTACCACCGGAGACAAAACAGACCCTCAGCATGATGCTGTCACCACTATGCTTGATACTTTATGCAGTGTTCTTTATATTTTAAAGGCTATCTTCAGTCTTTGTGTCCTCTGATTATTAAACTAAGAACATTTGGTTCATAAATTTTGCAGAAGAAGTTTCAGTCATGCTTCAAACTGTTTTTGATCTTTCCTTCTTGTTGTGATGCTAAACTCCCTTTTCTGTGAATAGGGTCAATGTGTTTGACCATATAGCAGAATTTAACATCATTGCAATGAAGAACCTCAGAAAAAATTGGATGTAATGGGTCATACTTGACTCCACATATTTTAGTGTCCAAATGCATTATAGAAAACGAAAAAAGGAAGCTACACAAACTACTGACCAATCCTTTAATGTGGATATTTTCTTGTATGCACTTTAATGACCATGGCCCTTTTCAGGGTGTTGTGGTGAAGACGGACTACATCCCTCTGCTCCAGTCCTTAGCTCCATATGGATGGAGACTGATGTGTGTGCTGCCAACACCCATTGTCAGAACAAACAGGTACCTAACGCTTCCAAAATTATAGGTGAAGAAATATTCCACTTTTAATCTTGTTGACAAATGTCTGCTAGACGTATCCGGGTCTAATTACGGCTCTGCTTGATTGTTGATTCTTCTCATCTAACATGTTGTTCTCGTTCCTTTCGGGAGCAGGACTGACACTGAAACGCGGATGTGAAGGACAGATGGCGCCAGATCTGACAAATCCTGATCATATGCCCGTCTCAACATGAAAAAGCTTTTGAAATCTGTTGCCTTCTGCGAACAAACAAGCAAAGAAAAAAAAAAGCCATCTCTGAACTGCTTTTGTTTTTTAACCTGTCACTTTAGAAACCGCAGGAAGCAGAGACTGGATCTCAGCGTGTGTGGCGTTAATGTAGGCTCCCTGAATTACAATATGATGGGTAACGTTCATTAAAGGGCTTCTCTCTTCTTTTTGCAGTGATGGAAGTTTGTCGACTAAGCAAATCCTTTTTCTTCAGAGACCCATTTTGCAACGCAGGAGAAAAGACTTCAAGGTTCGTCTTTTGTCTTTATAGCAAATCCATCCGTTTTCTCTGTTGTGCCTTGAGGGCAAGTGACTTTATGTCACAGGAGGTGGCATTACAAAAAAAAACTGTACGTTTCTAAATATGGGATGTACAGCAAATATAAAACCCCAAACAAGTCTAATAATAGGCAAGTAGTTGGCCTCAAACTGTACAGGAAAGAAGCATCAGAGAACAAGGCTTTGTTGTGATTTGTCAGGTGTCTGGGGAGATGCGAAAGAAAAGACGTGACACAAAGCAGGAAACAATCTCAAACGTGTCTGTTTGATTTCAGATGCTGAACCTCAGAGGTCGCAGTAAAGCAAAGAAACACTCAGCCGGGGAGGCGTTAGACGAGCAGGAGAACAAGTCCCTCGTGATAGAGACTGAGATGGACAGGCTGAGGATCAACGAAGAGGAAGACGAGGCGGTGGTAGAGGGGAGGAAGAGAGGGCACGGCGGAAGGAGCAAAATAGCGAGCCTTCAGAAGAGCGGAGAGGATGGGCATCAAAAGGCGTTCTCCCTTCTGTTGGAGCGCAGGGCTTCTGTTGAACATCAAGAGGAGGAAACTGATGTGGACGCCATCCTGGCACCCAGACAGGAGCAGGTGGTGAAATGGATGGATTTCTGTCCAGTTGATGAGCGGGGGCTAAAGGAGAAGGTCAGGGTGGAGGAGCGGATTAAACAGCAGCTATTCTCCGGAGTTTGTTGACATGAAGTTTGTGGGAACCAAGCAATCAGAAACCTGGTTATCCTCCCATAAAAAAAGTGTTTTAATGGTTTGAGTTCCTAAAAAATGCAGAGTCGAGCATAAACTGTGCTGTGGAAAAGTATTTCTGTTTTTCCCTTTTTGTTTTGTTGACCTGAGTAAATGCAAATTGCAGCTTTTAAGTAATGATATTCTAACTTAGTACCAAGTAAATAATCTTTCCACTTGTTAAATTATAAATTAAGAGTTTTTATTGTCATGACGTGACCATTATAAAGTTTTCTTTAGACACCAGCCCCAAACACACATATAATACACAGGCATACTTTAAAAACAATGAAAAAAAGAACTTGTATTTTCAAAATAGAAAAATAAAAGTTGGACGTGCAATGTAGAAGGGAGGATTTACGTAAAGTGTAGGTTCTGGTTCTGAGTCCATTTGTTTCAGATTTAATGTTTCTGAATCATTTCTCCTGGTGAAAGAGAGACAAAGTGTCATTACCTGGATGAGCGGTGGTTTGGGGAAACACACCTTTTTCTGGCCGTATGCAGCATAAACTGAGTGTTGTGCTGATGATCTGGTGGTCCTGGTTCCTCTTTGTATTCTGGTTGCTGCTGTTGAAATTTTGCTTAATGCTCTGGGCTTTGCCTGCTGATTGGCTCTTTAGTTCTCTGCGGGCCCTGCTGTGGGTCAGTCTGTCTCCTGATCAGTAAGCTGCATCATGATCTTTGGGAAGGAGCCAAACTGGGCTGTCAACTGATTGTTTCTGGTTAGGAAAAACCCTGATTATGCAGGGAGTGCAGCAGCAATGCAGACATCAATATAGGACAGACCAGTACCTGGAAGGAGAAAGTTTGGCCTTTGGTTTGTTACCGTTGGTCTGTTACCACTCTGGTTATGCACCCTGACTGAAAAGCTGCATAATTACCTTATAAAAGCAACTGATGCTGGATAACCTTCCAGTATGTGGAGTTATTTATTTTTATTTTTATTAAATTGAAGAAAAAGGCGATTTACAAGGGGAAAATCATTTTAAAGGTAAAATAAATATATTGGAGAGAACACATTTTCATACTGATGGCAAAAAGTGATGCACTTTGAGACGGACGGAAACGTTTTGAGAGAAAATATTTTGTCACAGAATAAAAGATAAACTGACATTTGGAAAATGATTTCTCTCTTAAAACTTTTTTTTTGCCTCAGTTAACCAAAAAAGTCTTTGTTCTTGATTCAGGATTTTTCTCTCAATATGAAAAACCTGTTAATTCTGTCAAACCTGGCCAATAGAAACACAGGCGCGTTTTTTACATCTAGAGAAAAATCCTGAATCGAGAGCAAAGACTCAAAGAAATGTTTTTTTTTTTTTTTTTTGACAAAACACTAAAATAACTCCATACAGTGTGGCTTAAATAAACTTTCTGCAAAAAAAAAAAGAGTTGGCCAAAACTCCTAAAATAAAAAAGACTCCTTCCCACTTTCAAATGCATGGCAGTTTTCAGATATCTTCATCTGAGATGGGGGAAAAAAAATGGTTTGATGATCTGAAACTTGTCAGTGTAAAACGATAAGAAATCTGTAAGGGGCCAAATGCCTCTTTAGGGAACTCTAGTACATTTATGTTCCGTTCAGATGCCAAAGCTCTGAATTCCTAAAAGTGTGCTGCAGACATTTCTGCCTTCTTGTGTTTAATGTTTTTATATATAAAAAAAAGAAAAAAGTCAAGACTCACTGTACAAAGCTATACAACTTTTTAAGCCAATGCCTTAAATAGGAGTTTCTTTTTCATGTTCTTTTTTTTAACATTTGCTGTCTATTTAAGGCTTATAAGATATCCATAGTGCAGAATAATAGCAGGTTAATTTGCCTTATACCATCTCCCACTTTAAACTCCAAAAATCCCTCAACTTACTTGTATAACTCACTCTATATAAACATTTTCTAAAAATGTTCTATTTCAACCCAAACCAAGTGGTTGTAGTTCTAATCTATTTTTGAGCCAGTTGATTTTTATGAAATATAGCTGAGAAACTTCTCGCTGGTCGACAATATCTATTAGTCCGCATAACCTCATCTGTAACCATAAGCGTTAATAAGCAGATGACTTATACAACAGATGTCAAGGCACGTATGAAAAGATCAACAAAAAAAGGTTTAAAAAATAAAGAGTGATTGGTATTAAACATCCATTGGCAAGCTGCTTTTTACAACACAGTGGGGTCCAAAAAACCTAAAACTGTAGAATAGAGAAATGACCGCCCGATGAGAAACACGTGCAGGATGGTGTGGGAGTTTAACCCTTTCAAAAATGTTTTATGTAAATAAAGATTGAGCTTTCAGTTGTAGTACAGGTTGTCAACGTATCGTTAATATGAAACTGTAAAAGGTGAGGATCCCGTTTTGGAGTTTAAAGGTAACTAGACTCAGTATTTATTTTTGTAAATTACACTCAGTTTCCATCAAAAATGTCTTGCTGCCTTGGATTTTTAAATTCGTTTTGTTACAGCCACAATCGTTAATGTTTTCGGAGATCAAATTAAATCTGTGCAAACTATACCATGTTTATTTGGATAACACATGGTTGACCAAATGCAGCACAGGTGCACGAAAAACATGGAAACAAAGGTAGAAAAATGACCACTACACCATTAATTTTAGGCTAAAACAGACATTCAATGTTAGACTCATAATGTTTTAAAAGACAAAAAGTGAGATTGAAATATTCTCAGCCAATGAAGCCTGTCTCATATGAAGAGATGGATCATTTCACCACTTCAGGGACACAACAGAAAAGGCTTCTCCATTTGTTCTGTGATTTAGGAACCTCCAGCAGCATCTGGTTAGTGGATCTGAGGTACAACAAGGTATATAAGGATGCAGCATTTTGGACAAGGATGTTGGAGAACAGCTTTTAAAAGAGTTGAAAACTAAACAAACTCCATAGAAGGTTAAAATAATCCAGCCAGGAGGCTGTAAGCATGGATAATCTATTTCAAGTTACGTCTGTGAAGAAGGGAATCAATCATAGACGTCTAAGATGAAAAATGGGGATTTTTACCACAGTTAATGTGGTTATTAAACATGAGGAACTAAAGTCGAATGACGGGTTTAGAGTGAAAAAAAATCAGCAGAGGGAACTGGTGGAGGATTTTGGACTGAAAAAAAAAGATATATTTCATTTTGATTAAAATGCCATCCATGGTTTTATGTCAGAGGTGAACCTCAGACTGAGATATAGGGAAGCAGATCTGACAGCCATCAGGCATGGGCGGTTCCAGACAGGGGCCAACAGGGGGACAATGCATAAGGCTTCAGTGGTATTGAGATAGGGTCCCAGATAGGGTCTGAGTTTTCATCTACTAAATGTTTTTTAAAAACATAAAAAAAAAAAAAAACACTATTCAGCCGTAAAAAATAATTTTTACAGCTGAATTTATAAGCTTTTCTTGAGTTCTTATTTTGATTTTATAGAAAGCTGTAATTTTCACTTAAATTAAGTCAGAAATATGTAAAATTACTAAATTAGGACTGTATATTGACCTAATTTTCCCAATAACTTCATTTATTTGATCTTTTAGATATTTATTTAGCTACAATTGTTTTTGAGTTGCTTTTTTGCTATGCTAAGAGATTTAGATTTTAACAATAATCCAACATTTTCAACCCAAAAATAAATGTTTTCTGTTGGAAGACAGAATTTTAATTAAACCTAATTAAATGGAAATCTAACTTCATGCAGCTCTCTTAATATGTTTGAATCCCTTGCCCTGTTCGTTTGTTTCATGCTTTTCTGTGCCCCCATGAAAACACGCTGGCCCCCTCCCGGCCCCATGGTACATTTGGTCTAGAACCGCCACTGCCATCAGGCTAGAAATTGATTTAAATCCTTTATTTGAAATCAGTTCCTAGTGGAAAAAGGTGTATTGGAAAAGGAAGTGTCCCGAGAACAGAGCCCTGAGGTATTCCACATACCAGGTCAGTACAGGAAGAGTTTATTGCATTATTGGGAAGTGGGGGGAAAAGTTTTTACAATAGGTTTGACATATATTTGAAATGTGTGACACACTATTCAGCCTTCCTGGATAATACTTTGTATTGTATGACCAGCATGTTATAAAGGTACAAGTCTTCTGTGGTCCTTCTGTGTGTCTAATAGCTGCACATCTAGAAATAGATACTGTGCCTGTTGGTCTTTGAAAACCATCCTCTCAGCATTATGCTACCATTACAATGTTTTCTCATAAGGTTAATTGTGTTTCAGGGATTAGGATTAGGGGATTGAAACTTTAGTGCCAAACAGGTTCAAATACTCATAGGTGAAAAATGAAATCAGTTTTGGTGTAATCTGACCAGAACTGTCCTTTAAACATTGCAGCAAACAACTTTATTTTCTGCAGATTTCTGCAGGTGGTCCAGAGTTACATGATTTTTGAAATGTTTAATCCAATTAATTGAAAGGTGCCATTTGTGATCTTAACATTGGTTTCATAATTTATTAAATTCATTGTAGCTTTTGATTGTTTTACAACAAGATTTGAGAAAGTTTAAAGGGTGTGAACAGTTTTGTAAGGCATTGAAAATGCTTTACTGGGGATGCAGTACACTCCAACAGAGCTTGAATTGGTGGTTAGAGACACATGTTCTCATTTGTTATTACCCATGTTTCTGTGACATTAAAATGGGTTCAGTATATTTATTTTTAACATTGCAGTTTAGATGTTTGCTTAAGGAATTAACAGATTTAGTCTAAAGGACAATGGTAATTGGGAAATTCATTAAAAAGACGCCTCAATAGTCTTGATCAGGCAGTAAAGTCGTGTCCTGGGTTTTAGTTTCATTTTTAAACTATGGTAGCAAATTCACTGCTTATTCAAGGGACTTTAAATACCAGCACAATCTGTCACCAGTGGGCTGCAAAGATCGAAAAATCCCATCTAAGAGAGGGCAATAAAATCAGTGTTTGGAACATAATGAGAAGTAATCTGCAGAACAAAAAAAATGCCAGTGTTTGTAAAGAAGACAGCAGGGGTAGATGAGCTGTTTCTTTATAGCAGGGAAATGAGAAAGTGTTACATTAGGTCCTTTGGAAAAAACAAGCTCCAGGAAGCAGACCCATCACTGTCAGAGCTAGAGACAACAGAGAGGCTTCATGTAATTCATGGAATGGCAAAACTAGTCGTTACCACATAATTAAAATCTCCAATCCAGTTTGGGAAACGTGATGCTTGTGGAAACATTACTGAAGCCAAAGATCAAAGCAGGTAAATAAAAAAAAAAAGGAGTTGGAATAAAGAGAATCCTTTATATAGGGATGCTCACCTGATATGTAATGTTAATCTTTTAGTCATACCTAAAGGATTTAAGACCATGCAGAGGAGGAATTTATAGGTTCACTGCTTCTATAGTCTCTACAGGCTCTATGTACCAGCATATGTATGAGCTATTTACAACAAAAAACAGGAGAATGCAAAGCAGGGGAGATATATAGTTCTTGTATTTAAAAGCTTTACCTTTGTGTGGTATATGCTCTTTAAACGAAAGCGACATTTTCAAACTCTGGAGGCAATAGAAAAGTTTTATTTGCAATAAGTCATCCGAGAATGTGTTGTTTAGAAATCAGCTCTTTATTCGTTTCCTGGACTAGCAGTGAAGTGCATAAATGGTGTAACAGTTGGGTCTCGGTTAACAGCAAGGTCAATAAAGTGTTTAAAACCAGACTTCCTCAAAGTTTGTTTATTTCTTCCATTTCAGTCCAACGTTATCTTCATAAAGAGGAAAAATTACAACCCTCGCTGAGAGACGGCAGTGGGAAGCTTGCTGTCATCTCTCAGGGACGATCAGCGATCCGTGCCAATCAGAGACCACCTGGAGGTTCCATTACAGAGCGCCGTGGGATGCTTAACCTGCCCTGGGATGGAAAACTGTTTGCTGATGTGTAAGATGTGCGGGAGAAGAAGAGACTGCACAGATGATGAGCTCTGTGGGGGAGGAAACGAGAATGTGGTGCTGGCCAAGTACTTGGGAGACTGTCAAGTTTTCACTTAAAAGATGTGAGATGTAATTACTCTCATGGATGAAGCCAAGCTCATCAGCCAAAATAGTTTTAAATTGTTGCATTGGCTGATGAAGTCATTTCTTTTCGGAATTACACAAAGTATAGGATTAAAAAAAATAAAAAATAGTGACTTTATAAGGTTTAAATTTCATCTCCTCTGTTCTCAAGAGTTTAGATGACAGATTAACACAGAAATCCCATATCTTTAATGAATGTGAAGCTGACTAAATCAGACAGTAAGGCCCAAACTTTAGCTGCTGCTCTGTAGCATAAGGGTGGGAGCATTATAGTCAGGGCAGTGAGTTAAGTAAACAATGTCATGGAAATGTTGTGGCAAAAACCCTAACCCTGAGACTACAGCAAAGTTTTTAACACTTAAATATGAAATAAGTGGAGAAACCAACCTTCAAAATGACCATTCTGGCGGTTTTTTTAAGTGCAACTGGCCTGACAGGAAACTACTTTTCAAATTAGGGGAAAGCACTGTTCAAAGTGGAAGTCCTTTCTGCAGGAATCGGTTAGCCATTCTCATTTTCAGAGGAAGCAATAAGCTATTAGAGATAAAATATTTTTCTAAGGGTACATATAGGCAGTTCATTCAGGCTCCTACACAGAATTAGACTTTAGAAAATTTTCCAGTATAATGGGGAATGATCCACCACAGAACCCCAGTTCCTAGGATTGGGCCTTCAGTCAGGTTAGCATGAGAGAAAACTGACTTGGTACGAACTTCACCAGGTAACAGAGCATCTGAATGAGGTACTTTTTATGCTTCATGGATTATGCAGGGTTTAGCAACTAAGATGCAACAGACAGATAAGTTGGTGAAGATTCTCAGTCATCCAGGTCATAGTCATTCCAAAAAAGTTAAACTAACGTGTGAACCCCTTTCAGAGACTTAAGGGCTAGTTATCCTCCCGCAGCAGTGTGTCGCAGTGAGCTTGTCGCAGATATTTTTGATTTATGCCCAATATTGAAGCGTGGTCTGCTCTACATTAATCCATGCCACAACGCAAGAGGACAATCACAAACTAGCTGTGGGACTACCGGTAGATACGGCTGAGGCGTTGAGGGCAAGTTTGTGCAACAATAGAGGGACATGAGGACGAAATAGAGCGGGGATCCAGGTGGAAAAAGGGTCCCTGCGTTCTCACACACCTCGCTGTTCTAGCTGCTCCAACTTCACGAGTCGTTTTCCACAATGGCGGTCATACAAACAAAACAAGCCTGTAAGGTATCAGACAGGAAATACGTATAGTTTAGAGCGGATGTAGATTTGACCAATCTGAGCCCTCCTGTCTGCGGTCTCCTACAATTTTCGAGAGGTGCACCAGAGTGTCTGCGGAAAGTGTGGGGGCATATCTGCGTCTGCAGACGACTTGGTTTCTGAGCATAAACCAGCCTTAAGACGGGTATGGGGCACTGCAGGCTAACAAAATAAGCCAAACAACCCTCATTCCAAAAGGTTGGACCTGTTCGTCTGTTTCAATTTGCATGTTTTCAAAACAAAAACAAGGTTTTGTTGGGCTACTATATAAAACCTCCTGACATTTTGAATTGAAAAAGTTTCCTGGGTGGGAAGCAAATCGTCTTCAATCTTGGAAACCAAATCCAGTGGGTTTTTTTTTTTTTACTTTCTTTGGAACAGACAAAACTGATTCCTCACAGTTATAAGGCTATAAAACAGATGTTCAGCTCTGTAAATAACTAAGGAAAACTGAGATTGACTGAGAAGCTTCAGCCCATCAAAGCTAGGAAATCTGGGAATCTCAAACATATTTCAGTATAAAGTGAAACAGAAAGATGCAGTCGAACCAGTCTGTATAATCATGGCTGCAGAGTATAAATACTGATGGAAATCTCACACTTATTTCTTTTAATTTAAAAAAAAACAAAACTTTTTGCTAGAAATCTGTACAACTTTGCATTTAGGTTGCAGATGTTTTGCTGGTTCTGCTTCAGGAAACAAAGTCCATCTCCAGTCTTTGATTCAGTCCATCGTTCAGGAGTGGGATCATAAAACGAACAGCCACAGCGGGGGAGAGAAGATCGATTTACCTTCACATGAAAGGCAGATGCATTTCAGGTTGCTCTTTATTTCCCCCTCATACATCCTCCCTCTGAAGACAACCTAAAGCCATAAGAAAAAGCCCTGGAAGTGACCTGGAAGTCCTACCACCACTTCTCAAACACAATCCTGTCCTTAGGGAGGCCGAGGTGCATCAGGGTTTGTGAAACGGCCTCTATCATCGGCGGGGGTCCGCATAAGTAACACAAAGTCCTTTGTGGGTCCACATTTGCCTGCAACTCCTCCTCCGTGATTCTCCCACCTGAGGAAACACGAGGGAGCAAACGCATTAATTAAACCTCAGCGCCGAGGCTCATACACACAGCTGTGATAGCGCCGGCTTCAACGCCACGAAGCGGATAAATCAAAGAAAGCCGACTGCGCTGGAATGTGACAGTCAATCAATCATCCCAGCTAAATGAAGAATTTTGTAAATTACTTTTGACAAAGGGCTGAAGGTGCGGCTCCACTTCTGCCCTCTGCTGCGTGACGTGAAAGTTGCAGGAGAACTTGTCAGGAAACTGTCCACATTTCTCAATGATGGAAGTCTGGGGGGAAACACAAGTCAGGTGGTGAGAGCCTACAGCATGTTTGAGCTTTTCCATATTTTGCTCACATTATGACCAGGAAATGTAACGTTAGAGCCGAACCTTGAAGAGCAGCTCCTGTGTGTTCTTAGCGCTGTAGCAGAGGTGGGCGGAGCCGATGCTGTAGTCCCGGCCACCGGAGGATTGATTGAGACGCAGCAGATCTGAAGTGTGCAAAAGAATAGAGTACAGGGGATTGATTCCGACGCCCCCGGCAACCAGCAGCAAGTCCACAGACGGATCTGAAGGCTGCGGGTCAAAGTAGAAGTCCCCGCCCACACGCATGGCCACACGAGAGCCCACTGCGCACTGACAGGAAGAGAAAAGGAGGAAGACATTACAGCGTTCTCTATTAACTATTAATAATAGTTTTAAAGACTTTGAATGTATTGTGTAGACAAACGCCTTCATCTGCACACTTCTACATAATGATACGTGTTTTCTTAAGCTGCTATGATGGGCCCTAAACTATTTCTGGAGTAGAATATCAAACAATAGGATCAAACCATCCCAGACGTAAGAGATGTACTTCTTAGAACGCTCAAATAAACATCACCTTACCTTAGATCTTTCAACAACAAAAATGATGGTTTAAAGTCAATTATTATTATTATTATTATTATCATAAGCCCACGGTAAACACACAGACAGGCGACAAATATGCAAACGACAGAGAGAGTCAAGGCAAGCTGGAAGAAACCATTTAAATTCAAAACATCCAATTCAAGACTGATTTTTATTTTATTTTGTGGAAAACTCTTAATGATCCTATATGGATAGCAGGTAACTGGGCTCCACCTGCTCTTAAAGATCACAACTGACTTTTATAATGATGTCCTGGGATATTTTAGCTTCCAGTGAGTACTGGGAGCACTGGTGAATAATGGTTTATAAAGCAATAAGCTTGAATGGTTAAGAGACAAAAATAAAAGTATTCTTCACTTGCATTTCATTTTTTTCCCTGATATGATTTTTGTGCTAAAATGTAGATAAAATGTTTTTGCTGACTTGGTTTTTTTCATTCTTTGTTTAAAAACCATCATGAACATTTTTTAAAGCAGTAATTTCAGACAATTCAACATTTTTATTTTGTGGCTATCATTTTCTGACTTTTTCATTTTTCAACACACATCTGCTTCACTGTAATGGCAATGTTCTACAGTAGCTTCCACTTTAAAGAGCCAAAAGCATTATCTATACTCTGAGAAAATCACGCTACAGTTCACTAGTTTACTCCTCTCACTCACCACAGTGTGGACCCAGTGTGCTGGGGGGTGCGTCGTGTACTTGACCGCCAGTTCAACGATCCCCTCCCTCTGCAACAAACCCGGGTTGGAGCACATGGAGAAACCTCCCACTGTCTCCAGACCAGGGATGAAGAAATCTACCCTGCATCAGGAAAAAAGCATCATGCTGGTAACTCTTTTCATTCTTCCAGGACCAATAATCTTTTTTTTCTTTCCTTTAAGACAAAAAACAGGAAAAAAAACAAAAACACACTGATGTTTGGGTCAGGACCTAGAAGAAAACAGGGAATAAAAATCAAACCAGGAGCATAGCTGCCTGCTGTTTAGTTTATTCAAACTGCAGCGTGTTTGTTTACCACAAAGTGCAGCCATATGTGCAACCACTGCTGTGATGTTCAACATCTGGACTGAAGCCTCACCAATACAATGACCCACTGTTACATTAGACAAAGATAGAGAAAACCATTTACCCCAAAGGAGTCCTATATGAAGGACCTGCCATAAAGTATCCATCTCCTTTTCCCACCTTGAGATGAAGATCTGGACAGCTCTTCCTCTTTGGAAAGCAAAAAAAGTGGCTGCAAAACACCCACCGACAACATGGGCTCATTTCCACTGGAGGCGACTTCAAACTTTTAACCAGTGCAAAGACAACTACAGGAAAACCAGACCAGACCTGCACTCATCAAAGATGCTGTTTTCATTACTTGGAATCTAAAATTATTATTCTTTTTACTTTATGCATAAATCAAACCTTAAGTCATCCAGAGCATTACAGTTCAATAAACATTTCTACACCTGTTACTAACACAATTTTCTAAATATTTCAGAACCTAAATAAAAGCCACAAAAAAAAAAACAACTTATAGGACTATAGAATTATAAAAGTTGTGTCAGTTTTAAGGCTTTGAGCTCATGTGATCTAATCTGGCAGAATGCTGCCACCTAGTGGAGACTCTGGGTACTGTGGATTTACAGGCAGGTTCAGTGTGGTTAAAGCCAAGCACAACTACAATCCTTGATGACACAAATATTAATCACCTCTAATTCTTTGCAAGTAGCACACTAATGTTTATTTATAATGTTAAAGGAGCAATAAGTAATAGTGGTTGCCAAGTAACAAAGATTGTTAGGTGCTGTTGATACTATTTCTGGTCCGTCTTTCTTGCTTGCTTTCTTTGCTAAACCTGGGAACTCTCATACAATTGCTCCAGATGTAGGAAGCAAACACAGGCTACATGTTGCACGAAGCACCTCTGGGTCTGAAAGGGGAAAAAACTTAAAGACATTGTTGATAGGGAGGATGGATTAGTGATAGGGAATGTTATTTTCCATCCTCCGGTGACAAAAAAATTATAATTTTGTGTTATTATATGGTTATTTTCAATGTAAATTCCTTACTTATTGCTCCTTTAAAGAATCTTGAATGTTTTTTTGTAACTTGTAACCATGAAAACCCATAAATAATTAAAGATCTCTTGGTATTCATTTATTTCATGGATCAGTGATCCAGGGTGGCAGATGAAAGTGTTTAAGGAGTGTCTACTCACCACTGTCCTGCTTTGAAGCTGAAGTCCGGGTGGACGGCTAACCTCAGTCTTTTCACCGTTTCCGAATCGTTTATGATTCCACAGACTTGAGCTGGGTACAGCGCCTACGTCAGGCAGGGAGGAAGGGATGGAGTCATTATCATCTCCACCAATAGTCACTATACTGTTTTTAAATCAGAGCTCACATTTTGTCTGTAGTTGCTCGCCGTCCTCTGCAAGTGGTCCATTTGTCTTTTGGAGGACATGTTTCTTCTGATAAAGAGGAGAACACGGTTAAAAACATGGTTTGTTTGTCAAACGTTCTTTTGTTAAGGGAGCACATGTATAAAAAAAGCCTGTGGAGTTTGACCTTAATGTCAATAAACTGAACAGGACAGTGCACAATAAATAAACGCCATCTGCTAAGGCCGACTGGGGTTCAAGGAGAATCATGAATGGAAATAAAATTTCCTTGTAAACAACTGTGCTGACCTCAGGATTTATGAAATACAGGGAACCAACATCAGCAAACGACATGATAACCGACACCGCCTGCGAAAACTTCACATTGGACTTTCAAAAAAGTTAAAAAACAAACCGCTGGACTTTGTTTTCCAAGTTTGAAGACAATTTGCTTCCCATCCAGGAAGCTTTCTCGATTCAAATTGTCTGAATTAGCATTGAGTTCCATGCTTTATAGAGCAGCCCAACAAAAGTCTCGTTATGGCTTAGAAATCATGCAAATCACAATTACTCACAATTACTATGCAAATAAAAAGGATCCAAATCCAATGATGTTTCTTGTGAACTATTTCTTACTGCAGTGTTTCCTTCCACTCAACTTTCCATCAATGTGCTTGGATACAAAACTCTGTCGATTAATCTGTCAATTTTTTTTTTCCAATTAATCAATAATCAGATAGCCAGGTTTCTTTAAAGAAGACTTTGAAGTAATTAAACCAGGTGAAATCAAAACTTTTCCACTTGAGGAATTTTGGATAGAACATATTGCTGGACAAAAAAATATTTTCTTTTATCTTAAATGCAAAATGTTTATATAATATTTTACGATTTTATTATAATTACTGCTCTAAGTTGGTTTATCTGTCAGCTAAAGGCATGTTTTACAGTCTCTATACTTCAGTCAACGATTAATCGATGTGTTGACGATTATTTCAATAATTTATTAATCCAGAATAATCCGATTACTTGTTTCAGCCCTACTATAATCATAAATAATAACAAATTTTCTTTTTTTCTTTTTAGTTTGGCTTTCAATAAGTGCTTTTAGGTTAGTTTACATGAAACTGATGTAAACCAGAGTAGAGCGGATCAGACTCACCTATTAGCAGATCCGGGGGCCAGCAGCCGCCTCCACAGCGGAGAGCTGACAGCAGCAGAACAGAGGAACCAACAGGGGGCGCTCATCCTGTCAGAACATACAATACAACATCTGGAAAAGCCCATAACTGTCAAAAGTGCTGAGAGTCCAAACTAAGCACTGTCAAAGTTATGCTTTAATAGTATGAACTCAATTAGACTTTAATTTTGGTAGCGGTTCGTTAAATATAAAGTTTTAAGCATAAACATGTTACCCATCATGAGACAAAACTCCCCTAAAATCGTATTTTTAGCTTAAAATTGTAGTGGCAACCCGCCGACTTCCCTTTAACAATACGAGGATGTAAGAACAATAACATGACGTTTATTTTAACGCGTATAAAAAGGTTGGAGAACACCAACACGTATTATTGACATAAAATGTAATGGAGTTTGGTATGACCTATAGCGGAAGCTAACTGCGCGCTAACGCTACGTATAAATAGTGCTTTTATTTCGCTTTGCTATTTCAGTCAGACAAGGGCATGTGATTTTCTCTTACCTAAAACACCCGACCATAAAGGCTACCACTCAAACTCCGGCCAAATATTTTACACTGCTAAAATAATAACCTTCGGCATGCTATGATTACATGACTGTGGAAAGCCGACTTCTTCTTCGGTAGAATGAACACCTAGCATAGTTTATCAGCGCCCTCTTGTCTTGTCTTGTTGCGTATGGAGGTTGGCAAGCAACTTTTCGATGTGCATTACCGCCACCTACTGGTGAGAAGTGTGAATCAGAATGGCCCTATTCATAAAGATACTTGTATTTATTTATCTATATATCTCTATCTATAATATTAGTTATATATTATTACTATAAATATACTAAATCCTCCTAATTATTCCTGTTAATATTAAATATTTAAATAAATACTGATAACTTTTTTTTTTTTACCTTTTCTGCAGAATATCTATCAAATTCAATTGTACTTTCTCCTTATTTAGGTCTCTAACCAAATTCTTCCTTTCTTCTTCATACTTTTTACAATACATCACTACATGTTCTACTGTTTCGTCTTGTCCACAAAATTCACATTTGCCTGATATATGTTTCCCTATTTTGAATAATGTATATTTTAATCCTGGATGCCCAAATCTCAGTCTTGAAATAACTGTTTACTCTCTTCTGCTTCCTTCTGCTATCCTCATTTCTTTCCGTTGAATTCTATAAAACCATCTTCCTCTCCTTGCTTCCTCCCATTGGTTTTGCCACTTTTCCTTCATCCTTTGTTAACTTAAGTTAATCATCATATCAATGGTTTTATTATCGGCGCCCTCTTGTGCCCCAATTGCATCTATCTATCTATCTATCTATCTATCTATCTATCTA
>NW_015150551.1:1095223-1102647 GCF_000732505.1 Cyprinodon variegatus | reverse complement strand
CTATCTATCTATCTATCTATCTATCTATCTATCTATCTATCTATCTATCTATCTATCTATCTATCTATCTATCTATCTATCTATCGAAGGACAGAAGCTCCCTAAGGGTTTCTATCTAAACTGTAGTGTTTGACTATCTTTCAGCTCATTGTACAGTGAGTGAAACCTGAGATGTTCCTGTTTTGTCTCACTGAGCCGTTCCCTGCCATTAAGAGCAGCAGCTGTCATTTAAATAGCAATCAAAACTCTATTGTGTAATCCGAACTCAACACTGTTTAACAACAGGCCAAGTTGGTTTGCATGATTATTACCCTGGAGGGTAGACAGTGACATTTGGGCCTAAAATAGGATGCTCACAAGTGAAAAGGTCATGCACTGAGTATATCTCTGTGGGATCCTGATCTCAAAGAGCCATATGTGTATTTTGGTGGAGTGGAGAAAGGTTTTCATCTTAATGCAGACACGTCACTGGGAAAAATATATTTTCCATCAGTTTTGTCGGGTGATTCTTTAATGCAAGGATATAACAAAAAAATTAGCACTTTATTATTTTGTTTGGCTCTATCTAGTGGTGAACTAATAATAACTGCACTGCCAGAAGCTTAAAGGCAGCAGCTCTGTAGCTATCTTTATATACCAACAGAATTCTGCCTTTATTAAAAGGTTTTTAGCTTTAAGCTAAGCCATTTCCAGCTATGTAAAACTAGTGGGTGTTTTAAATGTGGTTTAAGGAAAACAATGACAATGTTTTAGATTGCTCAACACAAAAGCTTGATCTCAATGTAATTAGAAATTACTTGTAAAATGTGCAGGCAGAACCGAAAGGTGTGTGTGTGAGAAGGCAGCCAACAATCCTGACTCATTTACATCAGTTCTCTCAGGAGGAATGAGACAAAATTCCAGCAAACTGCTGTGAGAAGCTTGTAAAACAAAAGCAAGAATATTTAATTCAAATCATACAACGTATTGTTCTGAAACCATTTGATCAGATAATAGAAATAGAATAGATCAATGAAAAAATATCAAAGCAAGAAAAAGTAAGGAAAATTTCTCAGTATTGAAAAGTATTTGTAAAGTTTGACCTGGCAGCCACAAATTAGAATAGTTTAAGGTGAGATTAAATAATAAATCTTGATAATCCTGACAGATTTGCCATCGCATCATGAGGTTGCAGAGAGTGAGAAAGACTCGCACCCTGTGAGGATCCATTTTTCACTCACAGTCACAGATGAGGAATGCAAAAAAAACATTTCCGAAATCCTTTTTTTCTTTCCTCCTACTTTCTTTGATTGGGTTTCTTCTGTTCTTCTCTGTTGGCATCAAAACAGATAGAAACCAGTCAGGGGTTACAAACCCAAACAACCAGCTTTCAACAGTATACTGTGACATCCAGGAAATAATGTTTTCTACAGGATCTTAGACACACAAAAAGCTCCCAATATTCGGAAGTATGTGAGAATTATGAACAATTTCAGGTCTGAGATTGTAAGATTGATAGAATAATAAGCAAAGACAAGATAGAATTTTGTTCTTCACTTACTATCTTCAGAGCGACTCCTTTTGCCCATTCTTCTTTGCAAAATAGCTTAACCAAAATCAGTTTCTATGAAAAACGACCATGAGTATTAATCTATTAATCTTGCCACAGATTCAGACCCGCACTTTGACTGAGTCTGGTCCCCACTATTCCACTGTGGTTCTCACAGCTGTTTTTGCATTGTAAGGGGAATGTCTGGCCCAGGCTTTGAAACAGACCAGATTTTTTGAGTGCATAACTTATAATTGTCTAGTCCACAGACTCTTCCACATGAGCTTTGAATCTCAGCTGCTCCTCTAAAGTCGACCTGATCCTGTTGGCTGTAAACATCAATTATTGCAATCATCTACACTGAATTTTATTTAGAAATGTGAGAATAAATGGTTTTAAATACAAACGTATGCCCCAGTTTTCTGATTCTTTTATTAAAAGATACAAAGTATTGTCGAAAATGTGAGTAATTTTGCAAAGCATTACAATTACGCAAAGAAAACATACTTAAAATGTCTGTTTACTTAAAAAAACGAGATTTTTTTTTCACTTCAGTGCACTTGTCTGTAAAAGATCTGATGATGTTTCTGAGGTTAAAGTTACCTAAAATCTGCTGTTTTGGAGGCAAACATTTTTTTATGAATACATATTTGAAATGACACACTACTTCCCTCAACAACTTTTATTTAATTTCTGTCAAAAACAGAAGAAAAATTTGTCAGAGCTCTATAAAGAAAAGAAATGATTGTACAGTATATGTAACTGTCTGCATATTTCCAGTGAGTCTCTCCGTATCCCTTTTGTAAGAAAAGCATTTAATAGAAACTCAACAGATACACAGAAAGAAAAGGCTTGTAGCTGTTAGATTCCTTTCTGCATTCCTGCAAGGTTTTTTTTTTCTTCTGTTCCTGAACTGGTCACAGGTCAGCCTCAATGTGCAGGTTTCACATTTTCAAGAAAGCCCTGAAAAAAAAAACCTGCCAAACAGAACCGTCCTGAAATCAAACAGACAATTAAAGAGATTAAACCCATTCCATTAAGACAGACTGTGGCTCGCTCCACCCGAATATGCTCTGCAGGAAGCAACTATTTAAGAGCTGCAGTTGGAGCTTTTAATCCAATACCCTGAACTACCTGTTGACCCTGTTGTCAGTGGCTTTAAAAAAAAATTATGTGAGAAAAATGTTGTTTTAAAAAATCCAAAAGGGGATTGACTTCTTGATGTGTAAACCATGTTGATGTTGTTGCTATCCTTAGATACAGTAACTTCTCACTTCCGTCACTTGGCTTGTTCTTTTCCTAGCTGACTCTACCAGTCCAACTGGCTGCCTTCCTGCTCTCTTTCCCACACCTTTTTTCAACCTGTTGCCTAATAATGAAGTGCGACAAGAAGAGATTTTCTGGTTTTAGTTTTGCAAAGAGACCTGCTCCCGTCACAAGGACTTGGCACACGCATGATGCAAAAGCATCAGCGTCATCACAGCCGGAAAGAAAAAACGTTCACGCAGATGTATGTACCTTAATATGTGTGCTCATGAGTGAATGGGTGACATCACATTGTTGATGACTTTCAGTGTATTTCAGGCCATGTCCTTTGAAACACTTTCTCTAGATACAATGGGGAGTATCTGGAAACTCTGCATAGCGAATAATTAAATATATATTGTAGGTAGAATAACTATTGAACATGTCAACATTTTTGTCTGTAATGGAGCCACTGATAGAACTAACATCAGATGTTGGCAACAACACTAGAATGCCACAGATACAAAGAAATCAATTGTTCACAAATGTGTAAGAAAATGAAAAGAAAAAATATAAGAAAAAAGGGAAAAACTCTCAGACATGTGTTAAATTCTTTGTTGAGAGTCGTTTTTCTGCACGGAGCATATACAGTAAGTCTACAATTTGTACAGCTAGACCTGTTGAAAATCTGCTATTTAGACACATTTGACCTTGACCTTAATAATCATCACATCTTTAATTTTTCTTTCGTAATCATAGGTAATCAATTAATGTCAAAGCAGCACTTTGATTTGCCCATAACTGCACGGATACTTTCTTAATACTGAAATATTTTTGTTAGGTTTTTTGGGGCTTTCAGTGCCTTTTTTCATGTGCATCATGTTCTTTGTTTGCTGTACCCTAAATTCCTCTTTCAACCATATTTTAACTTTTGGATGCATTTATTTGTATAGATATAAAAATTGATTACGAATAATGATACAAATAAATTACAATTCTGTCCTCTAGTAATTATCCTGTTAAATGTGAAAAAAAGAAAGGGGAAAGCTAAAAAATAGCGATCCCATAATAGCATCATAGTAGAATAGAATGTACCAGATCTGAAAATACTTTTAGAACAGCTAATGAGTCCTTGTTCTTATGTGAACTTCAGTGAGAAGGGTGTGATAGAGGCTGCAGCTCAAAAGAAATTGTTTCAGGTTGGACTAATTACTTCTGCGATTGTGGCGGTTTGAACAGAAGAAAGGGTGTGCTTTTTTCTTTATTAACTTGTCTGCCTTTTTAGGAAACATACTCATAGAGATATCGGCTAAAAATGGGGAGACAAAGTTCTGCAATAATCTTTTAACCAACACAGGCCTTTAATCTTAGTCTTATTTCAGTCCATGTGTAAGAATTGGACCAACAAAGTGTAATATATCTGCAGAACAATTTTTGTAAAATATTTTTAGCTACTTTTGTCATGGAAACATGTCAATTTTTACATTAAATAAATGCTCATAAACTAAAAAACCTTATCCCCTTTCTGATGCCTTTCAAAAGTATTCATACTTGAAGAAAATTAAAAAGACAGACCATCTTTCCCCTGTTTTAACTTCCCTTCATTGCCTCTTTGTACAGTTATCCTTCTCACATATTAAACCCTAAATAACCAAGCGCTATGTAGGGAAAATGTGTGTCTAATGTTTCTAACAGAGCACCTTGCTCTCAGTTTCCAAGTTAACTGGTGATTCCTAGAATTTCTAAAAGTACAATGGGAGGCAGGTCTTTACATATTAGTCTCCTCTCCCATGGAACCAAACTTAAAGTTTTAGTCTGTGAGTCACACACATAGGCTATTTTTAGAACTAGGCTTAAAAGATGTCTTTTTGATAAAGCTTATAGTTAACACTATCTCCATATGTATGCTGCTATAGGCTTAGAATGCTGGAGGACATAGCGATAACTTTTTATCAATCTGCTACATTCTACAGAAGCAGCTGATATGTACAGGCAGTCAAAGCGGCAGGTGGCTCGGCTGGTCGCTGAGGCAAAAACTCGGGCGTGGGAAGAGTTCGGAGAGGCCATGGAGAAAGACTTCTGTACGGCTTAGAAGCGATTCTGGTCCACAATTCGGCGTCTCAAGAGGGGGAAGCAGCGCAGTACAAATACTCTTTATTGTGGAGGTGGTGTGCTGCTGACCTCAACTCGGGATTTCGTATGTCGGTGGGCAGAGTACTGCGAAGACCTCCTTAATCCCACCAACACGTCTTCCATTGAGGAAGCAGAGCCTGGGGGCTCCGGCTTGGGTCCTCCCATCTCTCTTGCTGAAGTCACTGAGGTGGTTAAAAAGTTCCTCGGTGGCAAGGCTCCAGGGGTGGATGAGATTCGCCCTGAGTGCTGTACCTTAGAGCTCTGGATGTTGTGGGGCTGTATTGGTTAACGTGGCTCTGCAACATTGCGTGGAAATTGGGGGCAGTTGCCCTGGATTGGCAGACCAGGGTGGTGGTCCCTCTATTTAAAAAAAGGGGACCGGAGGGTGTGTTCCAACTACAGAGGAATCACACTCATAAGCCTCCCTGGTAAAGTCTATTCTGGGGTTCTGGAAAGGAGGGTCCGTCGGATAGTCGAATCTTGGATTCAGGAGGAGCAGTGTGGTTTTGGTCCTGGCCGTGGAACACTGGACCAGCTCTGTACCGTCAGCAGGATTCTGGAGGGTGCATGGGAGTTTGCCCAACCAGTCTACATGTGTTTTGTGGATCTGGAGAAGGCATTCGACCGTGTCCCTCTGGGGTTCCTGTGGGGGGTACCGGTCTGTTGTGGTGAAGACAGAGCTCTCGATTTACCGGTCGATCTACGTTCCTACCCTCATCTATGGTCATGAGCTTTGGGTCATGACCAGTACCCTCTAGAAAAGCTTGTGAATTTCCGTATAAACAGTGCCCAAAGTGCCCAATAATGCTGTGTTCACACCGGACGCAGCAGGTGCAGCAGGAGCAGCGAGTTTACATGCAAAGTCAATGGTTGACGCACGTCAAGGCGCAGCAAAAGGTCCCGCTGCGTTTGAGCAGCTGAAGCAGCGTCGGGAGCGTTTAAGCATCGGATGCACGCGACGCGCCGCAAACGCGCTGCTGCTCCTCGAGATGGAAAAATTTAACTTTTGCTGCTCGATGCACCGCATCAACCATTTAGAGACGCTGATCTGGGAGCTGGCATGGAGATACATCGCTGATGATACAAAGCGCTATGATCGCTAGTCTGAAACAGTTTATTAACGGCTAAATTAACTTAAAATGCTGAAATCTGCCGACAAAGCATGTTCGCTTTTATTATCCTGGTGTCTGCAGTTTGGATTACATTCATGAAAACCGCTTCCAGCCGCTGCGGCGAACGGCGAGGTGGCGACCGGGCCAGAGGCTGCTGTTGAATGGGATTCCTACTGACAGCGCACGGCTGGTATGTGGGGGTCTGAGCGGCTCCGAAAGAAATAATATTGCAAGGCAGGATGGTAATCTGGATGAACGGACTGCACTGATTAAGTTTTCATGTTGACTTTTTCCACTTAAAAACATATTAAAACTACTTTATTCCCACTGATCACAGCAAATATAGCTGCAGGGCAAAGAAAGGATAGGGTAGCTCCGCCCAGTGTGCGTCAGACGCACTTTTTGATTGCGCAGCCAGAGCAGCAAAGCTGCTTCAGCCGCACGTCAGAACTAAACTGGTACAAGCAGCAAAAAGGAAGCAGCAGACGCGATTTTGCTGCTCCTGCTGTGTCCGGTGTGAACGTAGCATAATACGTGACATCGTGTCTATGTGCTGCGCCAGTTTCTTTATTAAATTTGCTTATAAACTCATCATTGCTCCTCTCCGATGGCGTTACCTGACGACATTCACTTCCCTTTACCAAATTTCTGTGCTCTGTGATTAGTTTCTTATTCAGCTGCTTCTTAATGATTGGCTGGGTATGTAGGCGGGAGCAGCTTAGGCAGACACACCACTAGTCGAGGGACACAGCAGCAGTTATGTTACGAAAATGAAGCGAAAACAAGCTACACTTTTCAAATGTTTTTAGAAATCAGCTGCCACCGAAGTCTTGTTACGTGATTTAAGCATATTTGATACAAGCAACTGGCCATCTAAACCTACCATAAGATATGGTGAGACAGAGGTAAAGAGACTTTGTAAGAGATTTAATATTTGTGAAAATCAAGCTGTCATGGCATGAGAGACTTGGTCGAGGACCAAAGCAGGGAACCTGAAAACCTTAAACCACCGATCACTTGCATGCAAACCATTCCATGTAGCACAGCTGAGTGTGAAAGAGGGTTCAGCTTAATGAACAATATCTGTACAGATAAAAGATCTTCTCTGTTGTTGTCAAATATAAGTCATCTCATGATGATCAGTATAAATGGGCCTCCTGTTAATCTTCTTGAACCTAGGAAGTATGTGACAACATGGTTAAGAAACCACCGCTCTACAACAGAAGCAAGAAGACAAGTGAAACATAAGGAGCCTCAAAACAAACATGTCTGGGACATTTTATAGACACAGTTTTAACCTGCATAGTACTTCTGTACTTACATGTAGTATTTGATACTTAAGCATGTTTTGTTGTACTGTTTTATAGATTCTACGTCTTTTCAATACAAAGCCAACTGTAGTACAG
>NW_015150551.1:1088935-1094624 GCF_000732505.1 Cyprinodon variegatus | reverse complement strand
CTACATTTTACTTGTTATTCTACATTTTTGATTCTGGGTTAGGTTAACTGTTCAATTTATACTCTCTTTGATTTGTCTTGTATGTATATCTAGCCTGGGGCTCTGTTTACTGTGACACCATCCTGGATGGGGACATCGGCTATAAAACTGCTGTCAACAACTTTGATTATATTGTGTGTACTGTTTTTCTGTGTTCAGTCCTGTTCCACTCTTGGAGGAAGCTGTTGGTTCAGCTTTTAGTACAATTAACTGTAAGTGCACTTTTTCATTCTTTGATCCTAAAACCCTACTTCATCTGCCAAACTGTTTCTGTCCTGGACAAAACCACTTATTGAGCTAGTTTTTTTTTTTTTTTCAACCAGTTTTACACATCTAGATACAGAGACTAGTACCCATTGTTCTTTGCTAATTACCTTTGTCAAATACCCTTTTCTTAAGCTAACCTTAACCCTAACCCTTTTTATACGTCAGTTATATATGTCTAAGTTTTGTGGTATTGCAATAATCTCTTGCAGTCTTTTGCAGGCTCTATTTATATCATTTTGATTTACAGCTTCACAATTTATTTTAATTCTGAGGAATAGGACATGCAGCAAGAAAATGCTAACATCATGATTAGATATTGGGATGGTGGGTTAAGGGTTTGCAGTCTTAGTTTCTGTTGTCGAACATTATGTTTTGGCCTAAAACCCCTCCTTTAACAGGTTTCCTATACCCCCTAAATGACCCATTGCAAACTTTAAAGAAGACAGTTTTCTTTGGCCTCTCTTCTCAAAAAGCCAAATTGTAGGAGTACATAAAAATGGTGGCGGTGTGAGCAGACTCTCCTACCTGTTGCTCTCTTCCACTACAGAACTCTAGATGTACAACTTAATTCTTTGTAGCATCTCTTATTATTTAACTCCTTTAGAAGCCTGTCAGTTTCAAGCCTGTTCCAGGCTATGATTGGTCTATTTTTGGATAATAGACAGAATAGTTGGATGATATGTCCAATGTCTCAAATATTGTTTTAAAGTCTAACCCTGTGTTTGACTTATCTACAACTCTATATCTGATGTGTTGCGTGGGTTGTGTTTTTTTACTTGCAACTTTCAAATACCTTCACAGGACAATTATATCTAAAATGAGGTATAATTTCTGCCAGGTGTTCATTTCTTATTTAGGTGACTTTTAAAGAGATTTGGTTGTACTGGATTTTACTTAGGGGTATCAGATTAATGGGGTAAAAATAAATGCATACACTCCATTTTTTTCTATGTAAACAATTTTCGTAGTTATATTCTACTTAGTGTTGATTTACCACATGAAATGAAATTATAAATGAAAAATTATAAATGGCACATGAAATAAAATAATAATGACATTGCAGTTTACGGAAGCTTTGTCGCAAAATGAAAAGACGATGTATTTAAACTAATGCAAGGAAGGGTAAATGTGAGAAGGGGTACAACTACTGTGTACTTGATTCCTTAAAAGCCAATGATGGGGCGTGCAGGTGGCGCAGTGGTTAGCACGCACGGCCCATGCACAAAGGCCTTAGTACTCAATATGGCCGACCCGAGTTTGAATCCGACCCGTGGTCCTTTGCCGCATGTCTCTCCCCCCCTCTGATACCCCCTTTCTTGTCAGCCTACTATCGAAAGAAACGTGCCATTAAAAAAAAAAAAAAAAGTCAATTATTGCCTTTATTGTGTGATAAAGCCGGATCGCTGGCTGCATATTTTTCACTCAGATGATCCACATTATTTAGCGTTTTAACAAGAAGAAATCCAGACAGCAATTAGTTTTTTTGCACACAACCATATCTATTTCAGCAGTTTAGATGACAACATTCATAGGATTTACTACATAGCCCTGTGGAATACCTTTAGTGATATGTGTTTTAGTTTTATCCATGAGTAGGACATGTTGTGAGTTATTTGCAACTCCTAGACTCCTTGGAAACACGAAAGGTATAAGTAGTTGCTCTTAACCAGAGCTTAACACAAAATTTGAGCCAATTCGACATCATGGTCTTACCTTACATCCGTTTGATCATTTTTCTGAAACATCACAGTACATAGATAATAGAAGCACCCCCATCTTTACATTTAAAATATAACATACCATTCATACTAATATAGTCTATTAACTCTGTCATTCCATTTCAATAGTTTTGCAACTACATGTCCTCCTTCATCCATAAATCAACTCTTCTTTCACATATGTTACTAAGCAGGATTTCAACCCCAGCCTTTGACAGGAACTGAAACCACATATTTCCTATTTTCCACTCCCTGAGTAAGACTGGTTTTCCCACATGAGTGTGTCTCAATCAAGGAGAAAAAGTTTTGATGTGTGTAGTTCTGTTTTGACAGAAAGACAGCTGTCTCCAGATACAGAAACAAAAACGCATGGAGCAAGTACCTTTCCAAGACACTGTGTGAAAAAAAACACTTGACTTTCAGCATAGATTCTTTACATGTTTGTGCGTTTCATTTGACTTTCTCTTGAAGTACCCCATTCTACAGAAGAAATTATTTCAAAGCAACCTTTAGTATTGTCATAAGGAGGTAATGTTTGTTGTGCAGATCCTTATCTAACAACCATTGCATTGATATTTTTTCAGCTTGGTTTGGTCAAAGTTAATGATCAGTCATAAGTAAAACTAACTATTATTTTGCCAAGGAATAAAGATTAGGAGACATGGGATTGGTCTTTTCCGCAGCAAAATTTATAAAAACTGAGATAAATTTCTGTAATAATCTTAATTTCACATTGATTGTTAATGCAAACTTCTAATTAGTCCTTAAAAATGTTTCCGTTTTTAAAGTTAACTAATAGGACTAATGTCTAAAATGTATCTAAAGCAGTGGCAGCTGGTGGAGTTTTCTCCACGGGGGGACTATAACTTCAAAATAGAAGTATATCAAAAACCAATCAAAAGTAAACTAAGGTATCACACCAATATATTTATTTGAATGCTCTATACTGGGTCAGACGATGATGTTTGAAAAAGGAGGCAGGGAAAGCAGAATATAGCGTTATGTAACGCTATTGGTTAAGCTTCACAATGTTATCAGTGGTTAGTACTGTAGCATCAAGATCATGCTGGTTAATGATGGAGCCTTGGAAGTGAACAAAGACCAACACCAAACATAAAGTTTTAAACTGAAAATATATTAATATTCAAAACAAACGAAAACAATATTAACAGTCAAGGAGGACACCTTAAAATAAACGAGGTGCAATGACAATTAATTTAAAGGTTTTATACTTTCAGTCCAAGTCCCAAGGATCATTATTGGGATCTGCTCCAAAGGGGAAAAAATGAGTCCTGAAATAATGATGGAATTAAGAAGAAGTTTATTTAAGTCCTGAAAAGTTTAAGTTAATTTATCCAACCACTCAGGTAGCAGAAGGTAGCTCGCCATCCTGAGTTAATTTTCTCTTTCAATCCAGGGGGAAAATACCTGACGTAAAATGATCAGCTACACAAATGAGTTAACATTTATAAAAGCATTATCTATTTACAGTACCAATCAACCATTTAAAATGTTTGACAGTTTACAAATAAAGATAAATCTCAAGCTGAATCACGCTAAAAATCACCACATGGAATAAATAAGTGACCTGATCCCGTTCCACAAACAAATAACTTATCAAAATCATTCAGTAGAAAACATTTTGTTCAAATATAAGAAAAATGTATTAAGTTAAAAAATATCAGATCAAACTTTCTTTATTGATTAATCATTCATCAAGTTAATTTAAAACATCATCAGAGCGCTCAGAATTCAAGTGCTTATAAAAATGCTCAAGCAAAGTCAAAATAAGTCACCGTCAATGTAGCTGCATTCAACTTAGATTCTGCATTCAAAACAAGCAGTTGTTTTAACACAAGGCACCATCTTATTTTTTTTATGTATCATTTGTAAAGAAAGTAAATCAGTTTATTGAGTTTTAGTTCTCTTCATTAACTATCTTTATAGCTCAACTAATGAAAGTTTTGTAGCTGCATCTTTGCCTACCTCTTTCTGCATGAAGGAGAAATTAAACATACCAAATAACAGAGAGCAGTTCTGCAGAGTTTCGACTGGGATGCCAGATGGGAGGGAGTCCCTCAGGTATGCAGGCAACCGCTTCTCACAGGAGAGCAGCAGAGATGGCACACATTACTGGTGTAAAGGGGATGAAGTTAACTCTTGCTTCACAGAGGTATTCCCTGTATTCTGCCCTCCTCTCTGTGTCTCTGGGTTTCTACAATTTGGCTACAACCCAAGCAGACAGCAACTGCTCAGAGACGTCAAGGTCAACAGTTTCTGTTAGCATAGCAACACTTCTACTTCTATCTATCTTACTAGAGAGTTTTGCAGATTTTCTAACAGTAAAAGGTATGCATAACCTTCATGTTAGGAGAAGGTAAATACATTGCAGCAGATTTCTAAGAAGTTTTAACTAAAATTGAGAAGTGGTGTTACATAACAAAATATTTTCTTTCTAACCCATGAAATAAAATGCTAAAACGTATTGTAAGTTAAAATCCTATTACATCGTCTGAACAGGTGGGGGACTGCATTATGTTACACAGTTAAATGCAGTCAGAATCTCTCAGTAAAGTAGAATAATAGTTGATTGAAAACTAGATTTTTGTAAGGCCACTATATGTTTTTTGTTACTTGGAAGAATTACAGCTCTTTGTATTAGGGCTGTTATTAAAATGTTATTTTTGTACTTCAAGATGTATATTTAAGTTGTGATACTGTAAATCCACATTTTCTTACTTTCTTTTGTTGCACCCTCACAGGATTCTTGCCACTCTCCCAGATTTGTGGTTTTATCTCAGTCTCTAAGATCTGTAGATGAGGTGGACACAGTAACAGAGCATCCAAGAACTGTATCCAATCGTCCCTAAAGTACAACTTAGAGACTTAGACAACTTTTAGACAATATTGTTTTGTGCAGCCTTCATGACATTTCCTATTTCTTAAAGTGCAGCAGTGATCAAATGAAAACAGTGTGGGAGAAAAAAAAACGATGTATATAGTAAATATAATATGTATTAATATATATGGTATATAGTAAATACAATATATCGAAGTAAGTTAATTGGTTATTTGTAATTATGATTTTGCACATATGAAAGTATCCGTCCGTCTGTCCGTTCATCCATCCATTATCCAAAAAAATTTTTATTTAATGTAAACAGAGCTTTGAAGAAAATAATTTTGTTTTCAAATATATATTTATATATTGCGACCAAACATTAACAGTATCCTAAAGATTAAACTAACCAAACACCTATAATGTGTATAATGGGAGTGTCTGCTTAAACCTGACAGTTATTTTTATGACTTTGAAATTGCAGCTACAATCACTGTAAACCACTATCAATCCAAAACTTTCATAAGGTTGCATGTTGTGCACTGATTTTTATTGCCATGAGTAGCTGAAATGTTTCCTGATTACCTGCAATTGCAGGGAAACATGAGGGTTAGAGAAGCAACTAAAATGTAATGATACTTTGATCCCATGTAGCTGGGGTAAAGTTCAATGGGAGTGCTTTGGAATAACAGAGATAAAAATGATACCAGGTCCATATATTTCCTCTTCTAGATTAATCCAGCAGAGCTGTGACGGGATATTGCTCTAATGAAATTAACACTATGAGCGGTCTTAACCCTTTGTAAGGCAAGTCACCGTTTTTAAC
>NW_015150551.1:1064476-1088629 GCF_000732505.1 Cyprinodon variegatus | reverse complement strand
AGTTAACAATTATATATAATTGTTAACTTAGGTAAATTTCTTACAGAAGCACTTTTGTTATTTTTTCTTTTTACTAAATTGACATTCATTTTTTGCCATCAAAATATCCATGTTTTTGAATGTTACAAAGGTAATACATTTTGATTTTCAAAGTAGGCTATTTCACCAAGTTTTTAACCTTTTAAAGTTATCTATATAAGCTCCAGTTTCCTGAATGTAGGCTGTTTTTATGCAGAGCAGTGTAAATAACCCCCTGCTGAATAAAGAATTAAATTCTCGCCACTCTGCTCCACTCCTTTGTATAACCAGCAACAGCCTAAACATAATTTGGCTCCCCGGCATGGGTTGGGTAAACCTGATACAAAGGACTCCTTTTTTTTTGTTGTGCGTTATCTTCCGCGGAAGAGGCGCTAGCTCCCATGGGGTATGTTACCAAGCAACCGTAGGCCCCGCCCACTTCGACTCTGGACTCACCTGGGCTGTTCTCACGCGCCCCGCTCGGCTCAGCCAATCGGCGGGGAGAACAGGTGCTACCAGATGAAGTTTCGGGTGGAAACTTGCTGGTTTAGAGGAGGTGAAGCCGCTCCTTATAAATATGTTTGTCCTTTTTACTCCAGAGTTGTCAGAGAGAAGGAGAAGTGTTGAATAAAAGAGAGGCTGGTGGTTTGGTGTGCAGGGCTGTGGACTGTTCTGCTAAAGAATGGATTGCCCATCGACCATTTAAAGGATTGTTGTCACTGTTGGTCTGCGCTCCAAGAAGGAAACGATACCATCATCCTAAATCTGGGGATATTTTAGCACTACTTACCTAATATTAACCCACCGGTTTGGGTACATTAGACTGTCACCATATTGTTTTATATCTCAGGTAAGGTTAAATTAATGTATTTATATTTTCACCTGTGCATTATCTCAACATGTGATTCTCATTGTGATTTGTTTGCTTTTGTTCTCAAAACTCATTGAACCAGTTTTACAGAAAGGCTAAATATGGTTACACAGGTTATTCATTGGTTTGGCTGGTGAAACTTGGTCCCACAGAGCGAAAATATCCCAGTGTTGACATGACAGATGAGCTTGGCCTGAGATTTGTTGTGTTTTAAGGGAAAGGTTTGGCTCTGATGCAGAGTGTCAAAGTTCTCTCTGAGCTCTGGTAAATATAGATAAAGTGTTCAGAATTGGCCAGTTTTTCTCTGATCAGTCGATACATCCTAGTTAAAATTGTGAAATATGTCAAACTAAACCAAAAGCAACACAACTATCTGTTGATTAAAGCATGCAAACTAATACCCTATAAATAATCAAGGGTTAGTGTGTATATTATTGAACAAATAAAGGTAATTTATCTGTTTCTTGATTTGTTTTTCTGTCCACAAATTTAGCAGTGCAGCTTTGTAAAGGATATTTAAAGAAGAGCAAACTGAGATGTTGCTTAGGGCCTCCAATCCTATCAGTGTTCATAAATGATTGAATTTAATACAGATCATGTATTTGCTTACTGGGGAATAAAAAAGACTTTTAAAAATAATAGCAAAGATAAACTCAATAAGTTAAAGCTATTTAAAATATACATTTCAAGTGCAACTAACAATCTATAGTTATTTTTTTTTTGTAATTCATAAAAAAAAAAAAAATCCAATTCCAACTTTCAATCCTTTATTTGTGTTTAGCTGAGTTTTTTTTTCTCAAAAACATCTCAATAAATAATATAGTAAAAACTCTCAGGGTAAGATTTGGGCCACCCTGGCTTAAAATGACATATGTTAGTATAAACGAGGTGTTTAAGGAACTCTTTGAAAACAAAACTGTGTTTTCTACAGGTTAGGTTAAGGCGATACATGTCTGGGGTTTAGTGAGGCGGCAAGACATTGATTTAGAGCAGATAACAGGAGTGCTGAAAAGAGTACAGTAAAGTTGCTATTTTTTTGTCTTTCTAAACATTTCAATCTTTATCTTTCATAATTTTTGGATTAATAAGCAGATGAACAAGCATTATTTAATTTGTAGCATTTATTTTTAATTTAAGAAAGAGCAGATCTTGCACAAATAGGGGTTATTTTGGTTATTTTATTTTTGTTAATAATAACTAAACCAAAACTAAAACCAAAAAAAATACATCATACCTTTTTAGTTATTATAATAATTATTGATGTCATTATTGTTCTGTATAAAGATGCACCAATCAGGTGTTTTCTGGTAATATCAATAGCTGCTTTCTTTGAGGACTTCATTATTTTTTAAGGACTTTAACATATAAAATGTAAAAAAAACAAACAAACAAAAAAAAACCTGAAAGTGGTTTTATAGGTTTAATTTAAAAATCCAACACTAAAGGTTTTATTTACTGTCATATGTATACAGTATGTACTGATGTTCTTCAGATCTTCTGCATTTTTTATGTGGAATTAAGCTGTACTAAACCCATAAGGCTAACTTTAAAAATGTGTCTTTTTACAGAACCAACCACCAGTTCAAGATGACAGAGAGGGCCCCGTGGTGGAAGGTATTCATCCCAAAAACAAAAAAGACTGGAGACTCATTGTGCCCAAACTTCAACCCTTGGGAACAGCAACAAGACTGGCAAAAAGAACCATCTTCTGCCTCCAAGACCACTGATCAGACCGTTCCCGCGCAGGGCTCCAACCTCCTCAGCGATGAAACTTTCGACGACTCCAAGCTGGAGTCGGTGTTCAACGACACGACGTGTCGCAGGAACATGAAGATATCCCGCTCAGGACGCTTCAAGGAGAAGAGGAGGCCCCGTTCAACTCTTCCAATCGAGGAGAAGGGAAGGGAGGGTGCAGCGTCAGGAAGGGAAGACCCACGGTGACCCTGAGGAGAGGGCTGCATGTGTAAAAAGACTGCTTCACTGCATTGCTTCAAAAGAAGTGGGATTTCAATGAGGATTTCATGAGACATTGTACTGTACAGAATGTTGGTGATGTTTGTTTTGGTTTATCCCAATAATGCAAATTCTAAATATGAGCTATAACCTAATATATATTTTTAAGATGATTGGGCATTTTGTAGAGTTGTGTTACAAATGCTTGCATGCTTGTTGACAATGGTTATTCAACCATTTTGCATGCAGAATGCCACAGACGAGACTTAAAGGACAAATGAGAGAAATGACAAAGCACTTTCCTTTATGAGTACGGGCCAGATTGGAAGCACTCAGTGTGCGTATCACTTTATTGACATAAGAATTTGAAACAGAAATGTATAGCATGTTTTAATAGACTGGCAACTTGAACAGTGAGTACTACAGTGTGGAGGCATTCACAGACGGGCCACAACCAACCCACTCTGGTACTTTCCAACTGTAGTTTTAGACAGAAGAGTTATGGGTGGGGCTCCTTATTAAGTTCACACGCCTAAACTGTCAGATTACTTTGTGGCCAGAAATGTTTTGAAATTTCTAAATTTATCTTTTCCATAAGTGGGGAAAATAAAACCAAACACGGTTGCCTACTTTCAGCAAGATGAATTACAGTGAACAGCAACAAGTTGGGGAGGGCCAGCACTTCATGCTAACACAGAACTCAATCCTATACTTTCTCTGGCCTCATTAATCTGATGTTGGATGATAGTAAGTGGTACCAGGGGAATTATTTTGTGATCTTGAGACCACTTTAATTTTACTTTTTTTTTCTTTATTTTTTGTTTTAAAAACCTTCATTTATCTTGATGCCCACTGAAATGACCAAAACCTAGACCTGAACCATCCTAGTTAATGAAATCATGACAAACAAGCAGTCAAAAACTATTTTTCTCTGAATATAATGAATGTATCCGCAAAATACTGTTTTTAAATGATGGTGATGATTTGAAACATCATTTTTATTTGTTTTTAATTTTTTTTATGAAGGATAATGCTACCTTTTGCAAGGCTTTTGCAAAACGATGGACTCTGAGCAGTTTGAAGGATTTCTAATGAAGGTTAATGAAATGCACAACACTTACCAGCAAAGAGCAAAATGTATTTTTTATGAAGGATGAATTAAATCAGGCATGTCTTATACAGTTTGTTGGAAAACTACTGAAAATAATGTGCTTCTGATGCCCAGATAAAGATTAAAAAAAAAGATGTGGGGATCTTGTAAACAGGAGCTGTGTAGTTTGGATCATCTGTGAATGCCTTGCATAAAGGCAAAGTGAGAAATAAATCTGCAGCGGCTGACTGTAACACTGTGTCTGGTTGTGCTTCATAATCTGATGAGTTTCTTAAGCTGAGTACATAGAGGATAACTATTATTTTAAATCCTCTCATCTTGGTAGAGAGCATCACTTAGGTCTCTTTGGAAATAAAAGCAAACCCAGAAATACAAGTAAACAGTTAAATCATGCCATTTTGTAGAACAAATGCCAGTGTCTTGTGACTGTGTCTTTTTGAAGTAAGTTTGAGAGACAGCAAGCACAAATCATTTATTCACAGAGCCTCCAGCGAAAGTCAATCCCTCAGCTTTAAGGAGGACCTCACCTGTGTCTCTGCATTCCTTTGCATCTGCAAAGGTTTAGGGTGTGTTTTGGCATAAAGTGCATACAAGGGTCATAAGGCATTGTTTCCTTTAAATCACATGGTATTTTTAGTTTGATCCGCATTAATTATCTCACGGTCATTAAATTTCAACAGGTTAAACGAGCTGCATGGTTTCTAGATGAATGTTCTTAGTGAAGAGGGGATGTAATGTCGTATTTCCAACGCAAGAGGGCGAATTTGTGTAATACTATAGCTGCGAAAGTAGGGTAGAGAGGATAAAAAGGGTTAAAACTGTTTTAAAAGTGGATGATTTCGCATGAATTAAATCCCCACTGACTGGTCTTCCCCTAAAAAATTGGTACAAACAATTAAATTAACTGCTTATGTGTTTTTGAAAGCGACAAAGCAATATGTCTTCCAATTGGTCCTATGTTTATGTGGCTTTAAGGTGTGGCTAAGTAATGTGCGCCTCCTGCAGTGCGCGTTTGGTAAAAACCAACCTCTACTGCTGCTCAGCTGGACCAGTGCTGCACAAACTGGACATGTAATGCAACGGTGGACATGGATAGGAGATTAAAAAAAAAAAATAGTTTTTTTTTCTTTTAAAGGCGTTTACAGGAGCCACATTGGATTAATCGTTTGGTCTGATGCGTCCATCTGACTAAAATAACTCTGTCAGTTCCGTTATAAACTGTGCACCTATGAAGAAACTTCTGTGCTGAGTTTACCAGCCCTAAAGCAGTCTCTGCAGAAAGTTTTTTTTTTTTTTTTTTTTTTTTTTTTTTTTTGCAAGGTAAGATATATTTATTATTATGCGTTTTATTTTAACAATTTGATTTTTTTTCTTTCCTGCAAACCCGACATATGCACGTTTATTTTAGATCTGATGAAAGAAAAGTTTTTACTTACAGCCACACACTTCTGCAATTTAACAGTACGTAGACCAGCTCAAATTTAAACTGGATTTAAAGAGGACAATCAAACACGATTTTCACATAATTATTTTACAATATGCATTTGCATTTGCCTTTCTGACTGTAACTTATGCATATTTCTCTTTGCAAAACATCTCATACTTATCAGACTGTTTGAAATATGTCTGGGAAGATGAGCTTTTAAACTTGGCTCAGTTTCTGAATTGAAATTGGTCTTTGACTGGGCAATTCTTGTGCATTTTACCCTCCAGTTTCTCATCTGTCTGTTAATCTTGTAATATTGAAAAGTTCATCTCTGCTATCTTAAATCTTTCACAGCTTCTAATGGATTTTGTTGCAGTATTTCCTAGTTTTAAGCTCCAACCATCTTCTAAACTTAAACTCTAACCAGCTTTCCTGTCTGTGCTAAAAAATGCTCCTAAAAGCATGGTGCTGCCATCACTGTGCTTTATAATAGGAAGCGGAGGGGGTACTTTTAGTTTTCTGACACACACAGAGTTTTGCTATTGGGTCAAAATGCTGAATTTGAATCTCATCTGACTATAATACAGAAAGACCGACTCTGTAAACAGTCTGGTTACTTGTCTCGGGCACATGTGTTGTTCTCAGTCTCTGGAAGCCCAAACAACTTTATGGGTGAAATACAAGAAAGCCAGGTGCAGATAGCATATTTAAAATCTCTGCAGCACCTGCTCAGCTAACCAAGGTCAACTCTTTCCCCCTTTTGACATCTAAACATGCAGAATCAAAGAAGCATCTTAATATGAAGATAGAAATAAACTCTGAACAATTTGTGTGTTTTTCGAACATATGCAGAGCTTAAACTGTGCATAGAAACAGAGGAGAAGGGAATTTGGTTTAACAACAATACAGGTTCTGTTCTGCGTTTATTAAATTGTTGAGGAGGAGTGAATTCCAGAAAGGGATGAGTGTAGAAAAACATCACGATGCCTGCAGTTAGACTTATCTAAAATGTTTCTTAGTGAGCAGATTTCTCTGCAGGACAACATTGGTTAGAACTTGCTGAGTTCCTCATGGGTCTCAGCTGGTGTGGGTCACTGATAAGAAGACATCCTGGATGTAACAACTGCTGAGTACTTTCAGAAAAAAGGAGCACCATGTTTGTACAGTGTGGCGTCTTCCTCTAGTCTTTCCTCAATGTGTTTTTCTTCCATTAACTGAACTGGGAGCTCACACAGTGACTGAAGGGTAGGGGTCCAGTGCTTCTCAAACAACACTCCCCATTGTTTCCACCACAAGCCCAGCAACAGGGTATTGTGGGAAGAAGAGTTAGATAGGAGGCGGAGAGTTGTGTCAGGTTTCTGTGGAAAGGATGGAGTGCTTTCTGTTTCCTGTTTTCTGCTATAGGTCCTTCCGTCCAGGAAAAAAGGCCAGGAGGTCATAAGCCACGACCTCATGTACACAGCGCGCCTAAGATGACCAGAAAAAAAAAAGATCGGATGTTCTGGATGTACAAAAGGAACTGCGGTAATAAAGTGTGCATTGTCTTCAGCAGGTATCTGCAGTTACAGCATGCCAGCCCCACCTCCTCCCCCACCGCCACCGCCAGGTCCCCCTCCACCACCTCCGCCCTCCGCTTCCCTGCCACAGGTTAGCCTCTCTACCTCTGGTTTGTTCTCTGTCGTGTTCGTATCGCTGACACTTAGATGCAGCTTTTGCATTATTGATTGCTGCAAACAAACACACAGAGATCTGGTAAGGCAGCCGTCTCTGGGTGGCAGGAAGGTGTTATGTTTCCATGGTGGACTCACAGTGTCCTCTCTTCAAATGTGCTGATGCATGGTACACAGTGACGAAACAGCTCAGTAATCTAAAGTCATCCTGATTGTGTGTAGTATACAGTTTCATGATGAATAAACATTTTTCTCTTTGCTTATTTTCTTATTGCCTGAAATATTTGTATCAATATCTTTTTGATTTACAATATGAAGATTACCAGATACCTCTCTGCCTTTACACATTAACAAGGTGGACTTGAGTTTATTGCATATTATCATTATATACCTAATTAAATATGCATTGATACAGATTATACCATTAATAACTGCAAACTAAAAGTAATCCATTTGCATGATACACCATGACAAAGTAGAAAAACTTAAGCGGATGAAAATGGATATATGGTTTAGCTGAAAAAGTGCATTTAAATTCACGCTCCACGTGTATAAAAGCAAGTAGAATCTGAGTCTTAAGCAGCTTTTAATGCCAGATTCTTTGTGCACATACAAGACATCTATTAAAATGACAATGCACTTTTAGAAGTAATATATCTAGGGCTGAAACAATTAATGGGATTAATCATGATTATTGATTATTTAAATGATCATCAACTCATTTAGTAATCCATTGATCGTTAAATGGAGTATAGATTGTAAAACATGCCTTTACCGTAGTTGACAGAGAAACCCACTTAGAGCAAATATCATATTAAAATTGTAAAAAAATATATAAACATTTTGTATCAAGATAAAAAACATTTGTCGTCTGTCAATATGCTCTATCCAGTACTCCTCAATTAGAAAAGTTTTAGTTTACCTGGTTTACTTTTGTAAAGAATCTTCAAGAAAAGTTTGGCTTTTTCGATTATTAATGATTAATTGAAAAAATTATCAACAAATAGTCGATTTGCAAATTAATCTCTAGTTGCAGCCCTAAACGTATCCAATAAATAAAGTCCACCTGTGTGTAATTTGATCATAGTATAAATCCTGCTGTTCTATGAAGGCTATTATTGAACAGTAGTGAGTAAATAGTGCATAGAGGACCAATGATACATAAGTAATCGAGTCACACAGCAGTTTAAAGCAAGGTTATTTTATAACTAATTATGTTTACATGGCCAGGCTTGATTCTAATTAAGAATCACTAGTAAGACTGGAACTGCTACAAGTGCTTTCCATTCAGTCTGATTGAGTTTAAGGCATTTTGCATTGGAGACTAAATTCAGTGTTCAGATTTACACATGGTGATACGCCCAGAGTTGTTGCCTGAATACAAGTTCACAAAAGCATTTTTAAAATCCATATATTGTTTTTCCAATTGATGTTCATCCACTACTGTTTTAAGACCCATCTGTATTCCTTTCGGTGTGACAGTCTCCTTCAGAGCCTCCTCAGCTCCAGCCTGGCAGAGGAGGTGGAAGGAATGCCCTATTGGCCGACATCCAGAAAGGCGCCAAACTCAGGAAGGTCACGCAGGTCAATGACCGTAGTGCCCCTGCAGTTGATAGTAAGTCCCACGACCTTATCCTCCAATCCTGAGGAGGTTTGATAGGGAGTCTATTTTAAAATGACCTGATGTGATGCGTTCATGTAAGAAGGACATGAAAGATGATAGACGGGGAGAAGAATATGTAGGTCAAATGTTTAAGGGGGGTCATGTGTGTCTGTGGTCTATTTTTAAACACCTTACCACAAACTGGACCCTGTTAAACTTTAGTAAGGAATGCCCACAGAGGCCAATAAACACTGCGTGTAATTTCTGATCTCTGTCTAAACAATTTCACTTTTCAAAAACATTTTTATTAAATTAACTAATTATTTGCACTGCTTTAAATGTCATTTTACCAGCTGTGCACATAGAAATGGACTGATTGTTACAAAATGCTTTGAGACAGTGCAAAACAGAAATATGTTGTTTGTTTAGGCAATATTTGTTATTTATGATCCTCTGATTGGACTAAGATCTGATCCCACGAGCAGACGTAAATTCATCATTTTCTATCAACAGGGTTCTATCATATTTATTGAATTTGATGAAATAGTATTAATGAAATGTTAATAATATATGATTGTTTTTGGTAGCAGAGCCTAAGCCTAACAATGGAGATGCTGCTGCTACTCATAGTTCATCAGCTGGGATAGCTCCCACAGGACCCAGCTTAGGCGGACTCTTTTCAGGAGGGTTTCCCACCCTCAGGCCTATAGGTCATAGAGACTTAGCAGGCAAGACACCAGGTGGGTTTAGTATTTTTTTCGTGGGTTTTGTACTGTATGCTTAATAGACCCGTCCGTTGTTTATTAATGACCCTAATGCTCCTCCTTGTCTGTATTCTATAAAGTGTCCCGGTCGAGCTCTGCTGCCTCTTTGAGGCCACAGTGGAATCCTCCTACACCAACCGACTCCAGCAGCCTTCCAGAGTCTCACAAGGCGGCAGAGATACATACCTCCTCCCAGCGTCTCCTCACTCCTTCTTCTGCTCCTCCCTCCCCGTCTCACAGCAGCAAACACCCGCCATCTTTCCTTGCGTCCGCGCCCCCAACGCCTCCACCAGCCCCTCCCTCCGTTCCTCCCCCACCTCCTCCGCCTCAGGCCCTCCAGGAGCGACCGGCCAGCAAACCGCCGTCTCTTCCCTCCTGCCCTCCTCCTCCTCCCCCTCCATCCCAGATCACCAGACCCACCTGGCTACCTGTTCAGCATTCTCACCACTCATATGTGGCCCATCCTTCTGCACCCCCTCCCCCGCCTCCTTCCTCCATCCCAGGGGACCGCTCCTCAGGTTGCTTCTTCTACTCTCCACCTCCCGTCGCTGCCTGCTCAGAACCATGTAGGTTCCCTATTCTGCGTGACAGCCCCCTCGGACCTCCTCCTCCACCACCGCCTCCTCCACTTTTACCTACATCTTTAACCCCAAGCTGCCCAACCAACCTTCCACCACCTCCACCCAAATTGGCCCCTGTGCCCTCACCAGCCATGCGCTCCCTGCCTCCTTCCTTCCCTTGCAACGTTCCCACTCGGCGGCCACCATCTGTGCCAAGAAGTTTAGGTGGGTGGTGAAATTGTGTCTTTGATGTCAGCAGGGAAGCCTTTTTTTTATATCCACTTTACTGTCTACAGCTTTATGCATCATGCAGGTTGTTATAGATAACCTGAGGGTCAAAACCGCACACAGAGGTTTTATAGGACGGGGAAAGTTGTCAGCTTTCACCTATATAAGTCACATTTTGGGGAAACAATAACAGAAAGGCAGTTAAATCCTAAGCTAATTGCACCTCCTCCTTCTCCATTCTCTTTTATTCCAGAAGTTAAAATAAAAAAAACCCTATAGTGTAAGGGGTGTTTGAAAAAACACAACAGAATTACACATAAACATTTATACCGTATATGGAATATATTAAAGGCTTTAGATAGCAGTTTTTAAAAAAAACCCTTGTTGCATGTAGCATAATCATAGAAAAAAGAATGGATCAAATAAATCATCAGGTGCAACAGGTTATTACACTGAAGTCTTATAAAGTTTCTATAGGCTGATTCTGACTGTCCCGGTTCAGTTTATTATGTGCCCTCCGAATATCCTTTTAATGCAAATAAAATGCTAACTTTTTATCGTAAAAATGTTTGCATTATCCTCATTATACCAGCAATTGGATGGCTTTTAATAAGAAATACATTCTCTGTAGTTAGGAGAATAAAAAACAAGCAGGATACAAATGCTCAGTGTTAAAAATGTAATCTGTTATGTCAGCGCAGGAAAAGTACAACACTGTTGACATGCTCTGACAAGACGTCCCCAATTCCAACCTGCAACTGCTAGGGATTTTAGCATTAATAAAGGGCCATAAGTAAAACCAGTGGGAAGATGCAACATAAAATCGTTTGGATTAAAAAGGGTTTGGATCAACTCCTCAGATTTCTCTCTCTGTGTAAGCAAACAGAAGCAGCTCTTTGTGAAGGTTGGAATCTCTGGCAGCTCTCACACCTTGTCATTAAATCCAGCAGGGTTACATAACCCTGTGGTCTGGATGTGTTTTGAGAGTTTATGAAAAACACTGCATTTTCTCAGAGTAACCTGAAAGTCACAGAAATATTTGACATGTGTTGGCCAGCTTTAGAAGGTAGCATGGTGACTAGTCAGATCAAACCACTTAATTGGCGTGCCTCATCTCCCTGACAGGTGTGGATCGGCTGCTGGTTCCTCCTCCAGCTCCTCCGGCGCGCTCCCCCACCACAGAGCTGTCCACCCGCATTCTCCCCCCTCCACCACCTCCCCCTCCGCCCCCATTCATGCTCAGGAATGGACACCTCCACAGTATGGGTAGAGTTTCCGTATTTCCCTGCACATTAAATCGAGGGTGAAAAAGAGTGTACAATACTTTTTGATTCCTGTGCCTTTCATGTATTTTGTGTTTCTGATGAGTGCTTAATTTTTCTAAAACCTCTGAATATTGGCTTTGTCTTTGTTTTGTAAATAGGAACCTGTTAGAGATCTGCCCTGTTTAGGCATTATACATGTTTGATAAAACATAAAATTATTTTTTTAACCTGTAAAAATGGAGGTTTAAAAGTTTTCATTGGTTTTTTTTTATAAAAAAAAATAATTGTTCCTATTTTGCAAAACGATACCTGCATTTGTTATAGATAGATTTAATAAGTTTATGCATTTAATTAGTGTCAGCCACAGCAGGTAGCATGGCTGCCTTGCCGCAAGAAGGTTCCGGCTGTGTCCAGATGTTATAGAATCAGAACTCGGGTCTTATTTAATTAAAACTTGCATTTTAACAGTTATATGCATCTTTTCTCTCCAGTTGAAGACTTTGAATCCAAGTTCCAGTTCCACCCGATAGAAGACCTCCCCCCACCCGAAGAATTCAAGCCTTTTCCTCGGATCTACCCAAGTAAAGAACACAGAGGTAGAAACTCTAGGCTCATAGTCCCTTGCAAATGTCAATTTTTTTTACATTTTGTCATGGTATACATCCACAAACTACAGTGCAAGTTATTGGATCATTAACGTGGGTATAATTGTGGATCAAAATGGTTCCTTACATTCTTTTGTACTATGCTTCTTAATTCTGGTTCCCCTAAATAAAACTCAAAGCAAAAAGCTGCCTTCAGAAGTTGGCTAATTAGAATACGTAGATCTTCTGTGATGTTCTCAGAGGTTTGTAAAAAAACAAAAAAACAAACAAAAAGGATCTTAAATTTTAACCAACAAACCTGAGAGGTTGGAACCAGCATCACGTTTAAGAAAAATATTCCCAGCTCTCGTAAGATATTTTGTTCATCATTGTAAGAAGAAACTGAAAACAGCTGCAAACTTATGGTAACAAGAGATAGGCTCCCATCTTAACTGGCAATCCAGGTGGGAAAAAATGTATATTGTCCAAAAATATAGTCCTTGAAGAAAAACAGCAAGTATTTTTTTTTTTTTTTTGCTTGTTGCTTTTAGTTTGCCGTAGGGTATAAAACAAACATGTGAACAAATATGCTTTTTAACTATTTGTGAGGGGAAGAATAACACTGCAGATAATTAGCTGTGAAACACAGTGATGGCAGCATCATGCTGTGTGAATCCTTTTCTTCAGCGGAGTTCTTTATCATAGCCACTTTCAACCAGTCTGAATGTTTTAAAGCTATTTTGCAACAACATTTACATCCACTTCATGTAACTGTGTTGATCTAGTAGAAAGTAATCTCTAAAAAGCACACAGAAAATATAAGTGCAGCCTAAAAAATATGACTTTATATACTTGATACTTGTGGATTTTTCCAAACGCTATCTTCAAGTGCTCACTGTGGTTTTTATCTGTTTGCTTTCTTTTTCAGTGAACCCCAAACCACCTGGGATCAGGACACACCTTAGATGAGTCATAGATCCTCAAGTTTCCTTCGTGCTCCTAAGATGCTCCTCCTCGGTTGTCCGACAGCTCCAGATCCTCACAAAACAGCCAAAGAGACTCAGTTATGATCAGTATGTTTTCAAATACTCCATGATTGTATGAGGGAGTGAAACAGGGTCGGGCCTTATACTGACTGTGTGACCTCTGACCTTTTGGCAGCGGAATGTTTTCAATGTGTGTGAGGAGGAGGGCTCAACCATCTACATGCAGTCTCTACACATAAAGTCCAGGGACAATCCCCCCCCCCCCCAGGGACAGTCCCCCCCCCTTTTTTTCTTTTTTATAAATTCTTACATTATTGGAAGAATGAAACTAAAATATTTTTGTCATTACCTCATCTGTACTTTGTTTACTACATTTAAAGGCGCAACTTTTTAAAGACACCTAAATAAGTCTTTGCTGCATTTATGTAGAATTTATCATGAATTTGGTTAAACTTTTTAGTGTTTTACTGGGAAAAAATGGCACATTTTAGTGGTTGTGCTGCATTATGGGATTGAAGAACAAACATATTTTATGAATACTTAATTTTATTGCTGGCAATCCTCAACCTGCTTATTTAGCAATCTTTTTTTTTTTACTGGTTTTCCTTTTGTTGTCATGTAACATTTCATTTTTAGAAAAAGGTTTATGACAGACATGTGGGGAAAGGGATAAATGGCGGGTTTGATGTTCATATTTTGTCAGTAAATAATGAGTTCTGTTTTTCTCGCTATAAACCACTCACCCAATGTTTAACCTTTGAGAAGACAGCGCCACCTGTTGGTTAAATGTGAAAGTGTCAGCAAACTAAAGTTGGGACAAATTATTTTATTGATTTGATGCTTTCTGCTATCAAAGGCTGATGTCAAGAAGTGAAAGAAAAAGTATTGGAAATGTATAAAAATCTACAGAATTGTACATACAGTTTGTTGTTAAACCATGTTGACAGCTTCAAACAGTTATATTAAATACCTGGCTTTGATAAAGGTGTCATGGCTCTTTACTAAGAATCCTATCTGGTTTGAAATGCTAAACAAAGAGGCACACCTTTGTATTTCTAGAAAAAAAACAAATAATCAAAAAATTTATAAAACTAATACCATTTTAATGCTGAATACAGAATGAATGGTATTATATTTAACATATTTTTTAATATACAATCAAATTCAAGTTATAAGATTGAAACCCCTTTTGGGAAAAGTGTAAAAGTTTCTCTTTAAAAAATGATTCAATATGTTACCTTTAAAAACCTATCAGGGTAAAAAAGAATGAAAAACAAATAAAAACAGAATGTCTATGGTAAAATAACCTTTAAACACCACAAAGACCTTTAAAATATATACTTTTTAAGATGCATTGGAGTCATTTGACCCACAGTTCCAATCAGACCTTTACATTATCTACATCAATGGCAGAAAAGTCAATAATTTGTGAATGAAGGGTTGCATTTAAAGCACTTTTCAAGGGTGGAATTACTTCTGAAGAGAGCAGGTAGCTTCTCCTGATCTTATGTTTTAATAGAAAACTAAATGATCTCCTTTCTTTGAAATTCTTGGTTTCTAAGACCTGGTTCTCTTCACAGCTCATGGATCAGTAAGAGCCAACACTCTCACACTGTTAGCTCCAAATATGGTCTAGAAAAGTTGGAAAACTTTATAAACAAATCATTCTACTTAAAATATATGATCCAACCAGTTTTAGAAACTGCATTTTTCCATTTTTCAATCAAGCGTCCTGCTTAGATAACCTGAGAAACTTTGTATCTTAAGATACACAACACAGCTAATCCAGCCAAGATGTTACAGTTCATCATGTTTGTATGTAAACTCTCTTGAAGATATGAAGCCATCTTTGTTCTTGTCTTCTTTTTCAAAGATGTCCGCCGCCATGTTCTCTTGTAAAGTATCATTAGGTGGGTAGCCATAGCGCTCAAACTCCTTCTTAACATATTCTTTTACCTAAAAGATGCAAATAGAGGAAGTGATGGGTTAACTAGAGAGTGAAAGACATAAGATGAGATGTGTAAGAAATCAAACAAATAAATGTTCTGTATTGATAGATTATGTTGAATCTTTATAGGAAAAAAGGGAAATTAGGATCACAAGCAACAAACATATGTTTACCACAGGGATGGATGACTTATGGACTACAACAGAAAGTTTTCATACCCTTACACACCTCTGTTTTGCTTTTTTTGTTTAAACTAAAAAGCTGTTCAGAGAAATATATCAAACGTTGATGCAAAGAGTAATTTCCAAATGATATGATATATATTTGTCATTTAAACTAACCACGAACTGATATAAAATACAATGCTTAGTATAATGCTTAACAGAAATCCGGTCATATAGGTTTTGCTGTAAGCATTACACAACCAGCTCTTAGGTTTAGGTGGGAATTATTATTTCTTCACATATGACTAGCTAGGTTTAGTTTTTGTCCTTGTCCATGCGAAATATTTGAGTAAGTAAAAGGCAAAAGCATAGAAAATCAGTAAAAGTCAGGGTTGAATCATTTTCAGGACACTGTAGACTATATTAGTTACAAAAAATAAATAATAGTGTTTACCTCGAATTTGGAGAGCCTCCAGTCGTCATTGAGGTTCATTTCCTGGAAGGACTCATGTGATCTTGGACCATTTCTGATTTCCATCAATTCAACCATGAAAGTCAGTGTGCTCTCAGGTGGGATTTTACCTAATCACAGATAACATAGCGACAAGTCAGTTTTAATAGGCAGATTATCAAAAAATTACTTTAAAATATTGTAATTAGGTGGTTTTAGTAGCTCAGCTAAGATTATGGATGTTAAGTTTTATATATATATATATATATCAAAAAATTACTTTAAAATATTGTAATTAGGTGGTTTTAGTAGCTCAGCTAAGATTATGGATGTTAAGTTATATTTATATATATATATATATATATATATATATAAAAGAGATAGCTTCTATGGTTTTGATTAGTTTAGGTTGTGCTTACCCGAGTAAAGCACAGTACTGTCTGCATGCTTCATGCTGACTCAAAGCTGAATGTCACAGAGTAAAGCCAATTGAAAGACCATTGAAAACATGACTATGAAATATACATTAATCACTTGGAGAGAGACTAACCATGTGTAGTAGCATATTGCAGTAATAGTAGCATGCAGTAGTAGTAGCATGCATTGAAAATAGGGTAAGTTCTCACTACCTTTCCCTTCTTTCCCATAGGCAAGGGATGGAGGTATTACCAGTTTCCTCTTCTCTCCTGCACACATGTCCTGTAGGCCTAAATCCCAGCCTTTGATTACTTCCCTGATGCCCAACGTCAACCACATTGCTTGCTCATTGTTCCTTCGACTGGTGGGGACAAAAAGAGAAAGAGGACACTTCATAAGAATCAGAAAAGGCTTTATATCCAAGCAGTTTTTTACACATCTTTTTACAATATAAAATGTGGAATGAACTAATAGAAAATGTGTAGGAATAATACCCGAATTGTCTCTTGAATAAAGTGCATTGAGATGATATCTGTTGTGAATTTTTATTATACCAATTAACTGAATTGAAAGAAAAACAGTCAGAGTTCCTGGTTTCTCTACAGCTAGACCATCAAAATTAAGATCTAATGTATCAAAATAACCTGTTTGAAATTACCTGCTTAGCACCAGTTATATACGGTTGGCCAACAATACTTTTTTTGGGGGAAAATTCAGCTATAAATGTATAAAACAATACTGCTATGCCCTCTTCGGCTTTTATATTCAAAGATTTTATTCCACAATCCTAACCAGGTTCCACGAAGCACATATAGCTGTTTTAAGTGTCAGGCACGATCTCTGGTTTATCAGGATAATTTGTCTTCCTTAGGGATGATTCTGTTTACCGAGTCAGGACCCAGGCATTGGGGATTCATATATATTCTCACAAGATAGAGATGATAAATAACAAAACAAAACAAAAAAAAAACAATAATTTTTGTGTTAATACAAGAATACCATAATAAATTGAAAGAACAATAACAAGATACTTTTCAATTTAAGATTTAAGAGAAATTTTTACTAATAAAACAATACTGTCATGATTCTGCCCTTTGTGGACTTCTGTTTGAGTTTCTTTTTGAGTTTTCAATTTCACTTTGATTTATGTCACTCTGTTTTGTTGTGTTTTAAACAGTGTTGTATTTTTTCAGTTTTTCTCTGTTGCCCCCTTGTGCCAGTCTCCTTTCCTCTAGCTCCCTTCTAGTTACTTCTATCCACCCCTGCTCCCTATCAGCTGATTAGCCCAGTCTGTCTTCAGTCTCCCATATATACAGTTTCTGTGCAGTCCCTCATTGCTGGGTTCTCTTCATTGCTTCTATCCGCATGTGTGTTTCTCACTGGCGTCTCCTGGTTCCTGTTTATTGTTTCAGGATTTGTAATTCTGTTGCCTTCTGCATCTTAGTTAAATCTGCAAGAACTCAGCTCTGCCTCCTCATCTCTGTATTTGGGTCCTCAACTAACTTCCACCAAACCAAACAAACAGGCTTACTAATAAAGTCTACAACATTCATCATTTTGATTTTCATGCACCTATTTAATTAAAAAACACAAAAAAACTTTGCAGTAGATTTAAATAATTACTGAAACTAATATACCTTTTGGAAATAATTAGATTACAGCGTTCCTGGTTGTGTGCAGCAACAAGTGGCTGGAGGGAGTACAGCACTATTCATACAGCAGTAGAAGAAGCTTTCACTGGAATGTCTGAATTATTAAAGTAATCTTAAGCCTAGATTTAAAGTGTATTTATGAGCATATATATCAACGCTTTCTCTATGGGGGGTAAACACAGTAACTAGGATCATATAATCAGAGGTGTAGCCAGAACCTTTTTATAAGGGGGACCAGGCACTACCCAGTGTACACTGAGGGGTGGCAGGTAGTGGATCAGTGCCAGAACCTCACGGTCAATCTAAACTGTTTCAACAGCAAAATTAACGAGCAAAACATCCATATTTTCTAAATAAAGACAAACTATCCTTTCCTACAGCCTTTCCAAACAAATAGATGCCTATATTCAAACATCTGTGCTTTCTAGATAAAAAGGATAAAATTCTTTCAGGTTTGAGTTCTGGGGCAAACATCTTTTCAATCGTCATTACTTACCTACTCGTATCAATAATCATTCTGTATAAAACTGATATTTACAAGTACTAATATCTACATAAAATGATTATTTATTAAGTTTTTATTAAAAAAGTTCCATCTGGAGGTTTGACAGGACCCAAATGCAGACAAAAGCTTGAGGTGGTTACTTGAATGTTTTAATGACAAAAGTTGAACAGAAGCAAAAATCCAAAAATATAATTCCACAAAAAAAAAAAAAAAAGCTCAAAACCAAGAATACTCACAACAAGAAGGGTACAATGTGATGGCGACAAACCAGCAAAGAGTGACTGAACAGGAGGAGATTCATATGGGAGAGAGAAACAAAGAGGGGCTGCTCAGTGGAGCAGTGGGTAGCACTGCTGTCTTGCAGGAAGAAGGTTCTGGGTTTGATTCCCGGCCCAGGGTCTTTCTGCATGGAGTTTGCATGTTCTCCCTGAGCATGCTTGGGTTCTCTCTGGGTACTCTGGCTTCCTCCCACAGTCCAAAAACATGACTGTTAGGTTGATAAAAAAAAATCTCTGTGTTGCCCTGCGACTTGTGACCTGTCCAGGGTGTAACCTGCCTCTTGCTCATTGACAGCTCATTGGGAATGTGTTTGAGAAAAAATTTGTAGATTGGGAGCAGGTGTGAACAGAAGGGAGCTAGGGAAAAGGAGACTGGCAAGAGGGCTAACGGAAAATATCCAAGAACTCAAATACAATCAAAAATACCTAGCACACAAGAATCAAAATAAAATCAATGAAAACTGAACACCAATGAAACAAAACCAAACCATGACTCTAAGGTCCCTGGTCCCCTGCATATGATGACAACTAATTCTCACAAACAAGTTGATCAACAGATGGTCAGTTTATGTGAAGAAATAACATCATTTATTGTTACTTAATGGATAATAACACTGTTCTAGTTCACAGAACATGTTGAAGCAGCGGCGGATGATTAATTAGGAAAACATCAAGAGCTTTTTTTTTACAAATTGTTTGAAATTTAAGGAATCATTAGTGAGTCAGTAAACATGTACCTGGAGTAAAATATCGTTCCGTTCTCAAAGTACCCATCGTGATGCACCAGCAGCATATCTCCGTATTTGGACTTTCGGTGACAGATGAAGGGTCTGTGCAGAACCTCTATGTTCACCTCAGGTTCAGGAAGCTTCCCGATGCAGACGGATGCCAGCATGACAGAGCCGATCAGGCTCAACACGACCATGAACATGCTGTCACACTCAGCTTCAGGGAGATGTTAGCAGAAACACGCAGATCATCAGCAGACATAAAAGCAGCTGCAGCAGCCTGCTTCTTCTCTACGTGGCAGAGAAGTTTCAGCACAAAAGCTGCTGCAGGATCCTCTCCTCTGATTGGATGGATTTCCCACAAACCCCGCCTGTCTGATTCCATACACATTCGTGTTTTCCCCCTTTTCTTTTTCTTTTTATTATTAATACAAACGTACACAAAAGAAACGGATCAATTTACAAACAGAAAGGCTAAAAACAAAGAGTAAAAAAAATGCAAAAATGGGTGCAATCAAATATATAAAAAAATAGATAAAAAAAAATGCTAACAAATAATAATTAAAAAAATAAAGGGCTAGATTTTTGCTTACTTTTAATCAAGAATTTGTTTAAGAGCACTAACATGTAATAAAACTATTGTGAGAACCATACAATTTATATATATATTTCTTTATTTCATGATACATTTACAGTTATTTAATTACATTTCAAAATGTATTTGCCTATATAATAAGTTTCATAATCTTTGATGTTATAAGTTGGTTTATTTTGTCCACTTGGCACACACGCTTTCTGTTTCGCCCATCTCTTTTTCCTTTTTACTTAAAATCTTTGTTCTGTAACCCGTTCATTTCACCTTAGTATACAAAATATTAGATCAACCAGTATAACACAGTGGTAGGTGCCAGAGAGGGCAGCTGTGTGGTCCCTGATATACTGTACTTTGGGGGGGCGACAGTGGCTTCGGATGGCGTTGCATATGGTAGTACAATATGCATATGGTAGTAATTATATATATATATATATATATATATATATAATTATAATTGTGAATTTTGGGTCTCTATCTACCATATGCAACGCCATCCATATATATTGAAATATATATATATAAATAAATATATAATAAAATTCATAATATAATTATATCAGAATTATGAGTTGTATATATATATATAGTATAAACTCATATTCCTTAGCATGTCTTAGTACCAGTACCATTACTGCTTTGAAAACTCTGAACACTGAAGTATACCCTAAAAATGACATGAACCAATTAAAACATCTCAGGTTATACTTTTCAGTTCCATTTTGCAGACAGAGCCATTTCTTAGAATATCTTGCATCACAGAAAATTGGGCAAACATTTTGCTATAACATTTTATTTTTTATCGCCAAAACAATTCACAAAAATCTTACACAATCTTCAATTTTTTACTCATATTTCATGACTTCAGAACAGGTTTAAGTCGTACAATAGAATCAAAGGTTTCTCTTTGCTGCTACTTACAATCTTTTTCTTTTGCACAGACAAAAGCGTATGTATTGGAGCAGACATAATCGTTCCATTTATGAAACGTGAACATGTTGGTGTGTCCGCAGTGTTCATTTCCACCTGCATTATCTGGTTGTCCTGCATCCCAATAACGAAAGTCCACCTTAGACCCATCCGACCACATCCAGGATCCTTCCTTGTGAATATCAGAGAGTCCAATCCAGGTGAAGGTCTGAGAAGGATCAAAGCTCTTGATCATGAAATTGACAAAGTTGTGTTCTTCCAGACTGTGGATGGACACCAGGTTGCCCCCCTCTGATAAGCAGTGGAGCTCAGCATCTGCCCAGGTCATTTGTCTACCAACATACTTGTAGCAGCGGCCTTTGAAGCTGTACCAGAAATTGGGACAAGCGTTTTGCTGTAGCTCCAGGACGCTTCCATTTAAGGGAGACACAACAACCAGAGCAAGACCCAACAAGAAGCACCAATACATTTTAGAATCAGAGGTGAAAATATACCCGGACGGTGATACTTCACTGAACCTCACTGTTGGTATTATGCAGTCATCTGATCTGGCTATTGTCATTTTTTTTTTAAATATCCCACAGGGAGGCGTCTATCTGATTCCTGGAATTTCATTGGTCAAAGGCATTTAGCAAAACAAAAAGAAAATCATTAACCAAACATGTCCCCATGGTGTCTAAAGGGCTGTATAACCTTAAAAATGAGAGCGAATCTTTTTCTAAAGTTTGACAGCAGTGATTTCTTTTCTTGTAACGTCCAGAATTTGATAATTATTGAATTTATTTCTTTGTAATATTTTCCAAATTCCTAAAAACAATGAAATTTAAGGAATTCCCTGTAGGGATAAATAGAGAAGTCATATCGTACAGCCTGCTTCTCATCTTTTTATTTCAGTATAAAATTGTTCTGATTTCACTGTCTTTCTAAAGTTGTGTATCCATTATTTCTTATTTATTATTTATTTAAAGTTGAAAACAGATTAACAAACTGTATGGTCACTTAACATATTAAACATTGTCTTCTTAATACTCCTTTTGAACAAAGATTTTTATTTTTCAGTGGTGTCTTTTTCTCCATTGTTTTTTTTTTTTTATTATTGTTTAATTATTTTAATTTGTTTAAAACCTAAACACACACTTACACATTATTTTTCACTCACTCTCTGGCATTTAATTGGAGGATTTTTTAAAACAGTTTTAGGATTATGAAATTATTTGCTAAATGCCAAAATAATGAAAAGATGAATTTAGTAGATATTGTTGGATATATATTAATTACTTCCCTCAAAGTTTTGAGTTTACAAAGACAGATTACCAAGTCTTTAAAGAAATATTCAGGAAGCCTTTTAGACAAAATCATAACTTTTTAAGTTTCTAAAGGAAATGCCAGAGCTGTCTCCTGGCATGGACCGTGCAATCGCCATGTAGCAATGTTAAGCTGTGTCATCCGCTTAGTTATGGTATCTTTTTCTCTATTTAATTGTAATCCAGGCAAAATGTGTAGTAGATATTAAATAAGAGGGGCCTCAGGATGAGCCCTTAGGAAACTCTGCATGTAGTTTTTTTTTTGTGTCCTGATATTTCCTTTGCTGGGTTTTTAGCATGTTGATGTATTAAGATTTTTCTTTTTCTTTTTCTCCAGTGTGTGTGTGTGTGTGTAGGTATATTTTGAATCTTTAGGCACAAATAAAGTAACCCTGAACCTTGAATCTGTGGAAATCATCCAGCAGTCTGGTTGCTTCAGCTGTACAATCTGTTTCTAATGTTTACAACAGATAAATCTTATTTACACGAAACATTTGTCCTAGATTGATGCAATGAGCAGTTCAGCTTAAGAGAAAAACACTTGTCTGAGCGTAAAATTTAGCAGAAGTGTACTTATGTTTATTTAGTCATAAAATTTGGGAAAGTCGCCTGGTCATATAATTTACAGTATAAACCCAACAAAAAAGACGTATTAATCTTAAAAAAAAAAAAAAAAAATTTCCAAGCAAAGCAATAAAACCAACCGTCCCATCTATTTAGTCCTTTATGAGCCTGAAAAGAATTTTTGCACAAGGCGCGAATAGCAAATTTTGGCATTGTTATATTTCTCTGTACTGTGCGTTGTTATATTACTCTTCTCTATGCAGTACTAACACACATCTATCAACTTAAACATCCATTATAGTTTATATATATATATATATATATAAATAACTTTTCACACTTTATATCAGAATTTTTCCTCTGTTTAGTCTAACTGCATAGAGGTAGACTGTAACTAAATCTCCCAGCATGCATTTAAGCTCTGACCTCGCTTCACAGGTTATTTATCTAGTGCAAACCTCTGCCGCTTTGTCTATGTAGGTTAACCTTCATTAATAAAGGCAACTCCATCTCAGCTGAATGCTATGTTAAAGAAGACGCTCTTCCATATGTGCTGCTGTTGTTTCAGAGATATTAAAGATTATTTACATTCCCCCTATTACTGTAAGGTCCAAATTGAATTAAAATTATCTAGCATACTTTTTCAGGGCTCCTTCATTTGTGCAGGTAAAAATGTCGTCTGTGTTGATTTGGTTATTAAGATTACTTACAGCGGATGACGTCGCCATCTGAGCATGTTTACTTTTTTTAGTGGTTGGAATGATTGTTTACTATTTAATAAATCGCCAGCCTCCCAGACACAAATATATTTGTGTGTGCATTAGAATGACTGTATCTTGTTCCATGTATTTCAGAATATTTGGTGATCTTATGAATCATATTTTTTTTATGGTTTTGATATGCTTTTTTGGTATTCTCGTTTTATCTGGCCATGTTTTTGCTTTGTTAATAAAATTATTCTAAGTTTCTGTTTATTTTCAGTCATATTTCTGATACATAATTAGTGTCATCTTCTGCATCTAATTCAAGCAAGAAGGAGAACAAGTAGGGAGGGATGGATGGATGAATGGTTCACGTAACAACTTTTTTAAATCTTCTGCTCTATGTGTTATTTATTGGGTTTCTTTTTGATTCACTCCGAATGGGTGACTATTGTTTTCATGAAATGGCAAGCTACAGAGAATAAACTGCCTGTTCGTACTTCTAGGTCTCCTCCAAATATCTCCATCCTGATATTTTTTGTATTTATGGATCCGTTGTGTGCTTTTTACCAGTCCTCAGTGTCCATTATCTTTATTATGTCTATTTAGTGTGACATTGGAAACTACAAAGTTGACTTGGAGTCAGAGTCAGGAAGGAAAACAGAATCGGCTATTAACCAGAAGGAAAAAATCCACAGAATAGACCTTAATCTAAGATTATTATACAGCACAGGATGTTTGTTTAAATGCTATATCTTGACCAAACTAAACCATGCACCTAAACACGCAACGTCTCAGCATTTTGTGGGCTGTCTAATATCCTACTTTTCATACCCACACAAATACTATTTTTACAGATATGTCACTGTCTCATAAATAC
>NW_015150551.1:1023994-1063259 GCF_000732505.1 Cyprinodon variegatus | reverse complement strand
GTTTTACACCAAACTGTTTGCTCAGTGCCAAAATAATGAAAATGTGAATTTACTACACTGTTGGATATGCTTTAAGTTTATTCCAAATTCAGAAGATTACTACATAGTTGAAGAAATGCTGGTAAAGCGCAGATTACAAAATCATTGCTTTCTAAGCTTCTAAAGGAAATTCCAGAGGTGGTTGCTTTGGGGGCCAATCTGCTGAAAGGATTTCAGCTGTAAGAAGAAAAAAGCAATCCCCAGACAGTTCATAAAAAGAATGTAAAATTAGCAATATTTTTGTGGTACGGATTGGTTCCCTAAACTCATGCTCTGTGTTGACAATACAGATTCTCAAAATAAAAAACAACAGTGCATCTGTTTCTCATTAAAATGATGCCAAATACAGAACTCCTCTACTGATGAAGCACCTTTATTTCTGTATCCACTTATGTTGGCCATGAGTTAATTGATTAAAGTTGTTTTTTCTCCAGAATATATCAGAATTTCGTTTTAGAGATTGTACATCAGTACATCTCTGCAGTACATGTGCAATAATCCAAGTCAACTACTGTGTAGTCTTTCCTCAGCTCTGTACTGTGTAGATATTTTTATATCTAAAGGAAACATATTCCAGGAAATTACAACTTTTCTTATGCTCTTTTGTACTATATACACTATTTTTATATTGTCTGTTGTATTTTTTTTTCTTATCTTTAATGGCATCTTGATTTTAACTCTGCCCTTTATACTCTATATAAGCCCCAGGAACCATAATTCCCCTGAAGGAGTAATCCCAAGGGATAAATAAAGTTGAGTCTAAGTCTTTAAGTCTAATTGATAAACTTTTAACATTTTTCTTAATGCTTGGTTCTCACGGCAAGATCATTTTGCCAATGCTGGACTTGATCAACTCCTGACAGACTTAAGGAAGCCTTAATTATTGTGATGGCTCTATAGATAATCTTGTGAGATAAACCAGCTGTGAGTGTAAAAATAAAATTTAGTATGCTCAGGGACATTTAACATGTTGGGTTGTGTTACCCTAGTATGTGGTACTGTATGTTACCGGATCATGAACCAGGGGCCCATTTTATCAACCAAGATAAGGGATTAAGTCAGGATTTTCCAGGTATCCCGGTCCAGTTGAGACTAAACTTGGTTACATGAAAGCAGTAGCATAAGTTACCAGGGTGATTTATTCTGTTCAGCTAACCAGGTTTACTAAATCCATCATATCGACTCAGTCAGTGGTGAGTTTTGTCAGGTATTATGTTACTTTATCTACATGTTGGATACAGTCATGTACTTTAATCATTTAACATTGTAATGGTAGCTTTCATCATTATTAAATTTCTCATTTTATATGTGGATATTTTTACTGTTCGATGTGTTTTTTGTAGACTGCTGCTGGTTTAAGTTTATCCCTAATGCATTCAGTAGACTATTTTGTTTTGAAGAAACTGCCATTTTTGAATTATTTCTGACCATTACCACTTTTATGAGGATGACATCATCTACCTGTGCAGACTGCTGGGTTTCAGCCATACCTTTATGGTTACACAGATGATCTGTTTGGGCTTAATTATTCTGCTCATGGTATGTTCCTCTATGCAATAGAAAATGCTGTCAATCTTAGCAAAGACAGGATTTGCTGCACCATCAGAACTGTATTTAATGGCATTAAAAAGACAAATGGACACTAGTTTGGAAAAGGTAGATTTTTTTTTTATTATTTAGGATTCCCTAATGTTATTAGTAAGCTACAATTATTCCAAAAAAAAAAAAACGTAAATGTTGTAAAAAGGAAATAAAAATAATTTCTACTATTTAATAAAGTTTTTCACATTCAGTTATTTCTATGAATCATTCAGTCTGCAGTACCCTGCATGGAGGTCTGACACACTGTACAATAGAGGAACTGAATGCTCAGACAGAAATGTAATATAAATCTAAAAACCATGAGAAACACATGCGTTACCGTATTGGTTTCCATTGTTCATTTTTAGGTTATTTGTTATTTTGAGAAGCAGTTACACCTTTAATAATGACATTCTCAGTCAAGAGAAGTGATTAGGGAATTTAGGCTGTTTAGTTGATCTGCTTTTGTTTATTGAATTAATTAATCTGTGATCCACCTCAAGAAAACTGCAGACCCTTGGCTTGATTACTCACACCTGGCTTGAGGCAGCTGCACCTGTGGAGCTTGGCTTGGCCTTTGGAACGAATGGAGCCAGGATGCACTGATCAGGCTAGAGGTCGAGTTCTGCTTTATCTCTTATGCTGGAATTTTTTTATTCAACTTTTGTGAAATAGGACCCAGGTAAAAGAAACTAATTTACAAGAAACTCTTTCATGGATAACAAGGGTTTCATGGATATTTAAAAGATAATTTAGTATACAAGCTGCAAGACTCTTTTCCTTGATCGGCTGCTTTCCTGCACAAGCCCCACCCACACCCCTTCATCTGATTTTCATATGAAGACCAACTTTTTACTGATATTACTTTATTAAATATACACTTATGCATTCATACCTCATGCTGCTTCAATAACCACATGTTATTTGCATTTTTTTTGCAGTAAGACATTCATGTTTTCTGTCGGATTATTTGCAACTTCTTTGCTAGAGGGATATTTTTTGGTGACAGCATTTAACAGATAAAGCAGTCTATTGTGCACTTATATACATATATGCATGCAAAACCAACATTGCGCATCATTAATACATATTTTGTCATACATTGCACAGGAGTAAGGTCCCTCATCAGATGCCTTGGGTTTTCATAATTTAAATACATTGCAACATTTTTTTAAAAAGTGTTGTATGAAGGAGCACATAGCTTATTTCTGCATTAACAGTCTGCAAGTCTTAAACAGTGTATTTAACATGATCCAGTCATTGCATCGTTCAAAGGTTTCCACCTTTTCTGATGTTTCTCTAACAGTGCTGCAGCCAAGGGAGCTGTTCTCTGAGGCACGTTCAGGACTAAACCTCAGTGGGACAGGAGAGGGAACTGCAGGGGATGTAAAAAAACAAAAACACTAACTTCCATGACGTCTCATGGCTTAGAGCAGACACAACTTTGCTTCAGTGCAGTCTTTCAGTGCACCCCTTTTTTTCAAAGTTTTGATACTTCAGATAAAATCTGAATAACAATTTTTTGCGTTCTGAGAGGCCTTCTGTATTCAGGTGAAGTACTTGCAGCCAGTAGAATCAATGAAGCACGACTCAGTGCACTGAAGCTGCCCAAAGGACCTGCAGAAGCACAGAAAAGAGTTGCAAATCAAATTTCCTGTTTAAAGCAACGCACATGTAAAGCAGGGAGATAACAGCTTAAAAAACACAAAGTTCTGCTCAAAATATAGAAAACATTTTTCCACTTTTGCATTTTAGCTTAGTTATATGTTTTATGTAGTTTTTTATTCGAATTAATTATCATTATCTCACACTTCTCTATTGGTGATGTATAAAGATATTTTTACTTCTATCCTCATATTACTTTTTGGTCTTTGTCCAGCCTTTTTTGTCAAAGTTCCAGCTGCTTTAAACTTAAATTATTGCTCTGACTGTAAATATATACAAGCTTAGCTGATTAGATCTTTTATTATAATTATTTCTCAACCTGCTCCTTATCTAGCTCTATTCATAATGCCACTAACTTTAAATAGCCTCTATGTCCTTACAAACTAAACCAAAAAAAAAAAAAAAAAAAAGATCCCTACAGTATAGGTGTCTTTTTTTCCTTCAATTCATGATTGTAGAATGGGAAAATCAAAATACAAAAAATTGATACCCATAAAAAAAAAGATTAACTGATAAATGACCACATATAAAAAAACACACATTGGTGTGTTGCTAAATAATCAGTTAACATACCCAGGAAGATAGGATTTGCAGGTCTGATAACCAAAATCCTTTCCATCACACTCTTCTATTCCCTCATGTCGGTATCCATCTCCACAGTAAGCCCACTTACAGTCTGCAGGGGGTGTGAGAAAGCAACAGAGTGAGAGAAAGAGGATGTTACTCATTTATTTGGCACACTAACCAGCCTTCAGTGATGCCAGCACAGCATTTTCCTTCTAATTTAATTGGATAGAAGCAGAAGCATAGTGAGGGGTTGGCAGGAAAATAGAAGGGTCAGGGATTAATAAAAGATCAAAGGAGATCTTTTAGAGAGTAGACTGTGCCACATGAGCTCAGCATCCAATGACATGCTGTGGTTTTGCTTTGATACATGTTTCTAATCTATCAACAGCAAAGCCTAGGCTGCTCTATAGTAAGAGATTTATTTTGCATTGTATTCATAAAAAACAGAAATAAATAGGTTTGTGAACAAGAAAAAAGCTGATGCATTTAACTCACTGAGACAAGCATCAGTGACGATCTGGTTCCCATCATCGCACTCCTCCCCATGCTGGACCTGAACCTTCCCATCCCCACATACACCAACTCTCTCTGGGATGGTCTCGGTAGACTGGAATTGCTGAAACGGCTGAAAATATATATATTTTTTACACATAATTGAATGTATAGTGTTTTTGAAAACATACAACTCCTCATACCGGTAGTTTTACAACTTTTAGAAAGTTGCATCCACAACATTTTATGTATTTTATTAAAATATTAGGTGCAAGACCAATAGAAAACAGTATTACATTTCTTTGAAGCAGAAGGAAAAGTAAATGTTGGTTTCAGACATTTTCACAAATAAGGATGTGATGAATTTGTATTTTGCTCCCTTTAGACTTAGACTTCCTTTATTGTTATTGCACAAAGAAAAACACAAGGTGAATCTTGACAACAAAATTTCGATTACTTGGCTACCAGCATAACAGAGCTAAGACCTTATTCCTGCACAATAAATATGTTTTCTATGAGTAAGAGCTAGCTATATACAGGGTAAAGCATATATATATATACATATATATTGCACTGAGTTATTGAAAAGGTAACATCAATAAATAAATATTGAGTTATCGAATATTGCACTGAGTTATTGAAACAAAACATTAAATTGAAGACAAAACTAAACTAAGGTGATGGTGAGATGGAGCCTCATGAAGCATTGAACCATTTGGGCTTCAACAATCCCCAGAGTTCAAGGAGCTTAAGGTGAACATGTCGCCACCTATTGGTGGAAATCATGACTACAGTTGGTATTATAATTTGTGATTTTTCTTTTGCAATTGTTTTTCTTGTTTTTTTCCCATTTAAATTCCTTTGAAATTGTTCCTAATTGTTCTGTAAAATAAAATATTTTGTAGGTGTTTTGTGTGTAAAATCAGAAAAATCTTTTAAGGTACACTGTTTTCTGTCCTTTTAGTGACATAAGCTCAGGTAGACACTGAAAGTGCTTGTGCATATTGGGCAGTGATGGGCAACATGAAAGGTGTTAGTCATTTTGATTAAAAAAGAATAGTTTTTCTAAAGTTTTTGGTTTTAATCTGGTTGGAAGTTATGTGTCCAACCAATCTTTTGTTGAAACCAACTAATCTAATTTTGTATTTTTTTTTTTTTTACCCAATCTATATTAGTAAAAGGGCAAACCAATACAAATTGGTCACATTGGCCAAAATACTGGTCAAGCGTAGCAACTTTCAGAAACTAATCCAGGTCTTGAACCAACATGACTTGGACTGAAAGGAAAAGACTTACAGCAGATGCCATTTGCAATAATGAAAGCAATAATACTAATCATACAACTGAAACCAGTAGCTTGGTCAAATTCTGGTGATTATATTGTTTAATCTAACGAAAATTGTTTAACTAACTGGAGTGGTTGTTTTTCCAGCCAATCTATTCTTAGATTATATCCAAACTCTATCCAATTGACCTCAACTCTCCTACAAAGTCCCACATCTTGACTGAACCCTGAGGCTGTTCAGAAGCATGTCGAAGTTCGTGGGCAAGCTGAACCACTTCCCAAAGCGGTCGAGTGGTACGGCTGTAGTGAAGTTTCAGACGTCACAGATTTTGGTCCCTAAATGAAGCAAGCCTCAATATGCATTTCGCAGAAACGCCCCCTACTCTACCTGACACATGCTTCAAAGCTTTGGCTCATCTTAAACATCACTAGATATTAGCCTAAAAACCTAATCCCTATGCTAAAACATGGTGTTGGCAGCATCTTGCTGTGGGACATTTTTCCTCTGCAGGCTCAGGTGAACTGGTCAGTTGGTGGGAAGATAGTTGGAGACAAACATAGTGTGGCACTGCACACTATGCTGATATACATTGAATGTAATTACCTGTATTGGACTCCAGCCATCTTTATCCTTAAAATATAGCATCCTCTTATCTTTTCTTAACACAATTGCATTTTCTACATGAAGGCGGCCCATCTCCTCTTCATTGTTCACCACAAATATCTACATAAAGAGCACAGAGGACTCTCAGAAAGGTTGTGAGCATACAAGGGATACAGGTAAGTTCAGTTTGCATCGTCAGCATCTAAAATCTTACTGCAGTGAGTTTATTGCCGGTACGTCGCTGTGTGTAGTAGTTGCCGAAGGGGGCATTATTTGTTCCGACTGCGGAATCACAGTTGCAGCGACCTGGTGGTCCTGGCAGGCCCTTCTCCCCTTTCTCCCCCACCAGATAGAGACCTGGGAAGAGATGAGGATGGATTAAGCACACAGGGGATATAATATGTTACGGCAGACATGGAAACAAAGGTCTGTGCATGAACTGGTTTCAACACCTGAGGCTGGAGGTCCAGGGGGCCCAGGGAGACCATTGGGACCTTGAGGACCTGGGGGCCCCATGACTCCAGGGGCTCCTGAATGGCCCTTCATACCCTGCAAAAGAAGCAACAGAGAAACGCACACAGAATAATTTTCGTATAGATTTATTTTTATTGTTCTTTTAAGTCCAATCAATGTCCGCTCCACACAAACACTAAAACTTCTGTTTACCTGTTTGCCTCTTTTCCCTGGTCTTCCAGCTGGTCCTCTCTTCCCTGAAACACCAGGCTCTCCCTTTGGGCCCACCTCACCCTAAGAGAAGGGAAAAGCTTTCAGATTTCTGCCACATTTTTTATAGAAAAAGACACTTAGACACTTAGATGGGTATGAGGTATTGCAGTCTAACAAAAAGAAGCAAAACAACCCCCATCCCAAATGGGTGGACCCCTGTTCCAGTTTGCATGTTTTCAAAACAAAAACAAGCCTTTGTTGGGCTACTGTATAAAACCACGAACTCAACGCTATTCCTGACATTTTGAATTTAAAAAGCTTCCTGGATGGGAAGCAAACGTCTTCAAACTTGGAAACCAAGTCCAGTGGATTGTTTTTTAAAAAATTTTTTTACAATACAGAGGTTTACTAATAATTTGACAGATATTGATGTCTAATCCCTGGTAAAAAAGGGAATTACAAAACCACAGAAAGAAATAAGTCCTCAAATAAAATAAAAGGACAGAAACTGTGGAGGGAAACATCATTTGGACAACTGGATATGAATATTTTTCCAACTTCTTATTGACTCTTTCTATTCTTATGCAGACCTGCAAAATACTGGAATCACATTCCAACTTTTTAGACTGTATAGGAACCCTGAAACAGCATTGAAATCTAGCTATAATCTTTTTAAGCGTTTATCCTTTACCTTCTGTCCAAGCATCCCTGGCAAACCAATTGAACCCTGAAAAAAGGAAAATGATTCAAAGGCGAGCAGAAAAAAAAATACATTAAAATAAAATTTTGTAATCAAAACAAAACACATTTTATAATAGCATTTTCAATAAACCATTGTGAATCACACATTCAAACCCAACTTTGAATTGGAAATAACTTTCTACATGATTTCAGAAACTGCTATTTAAAGAAACAAACCTTATCTCCTTTTGGTCCCACTGGGCCACGGTCCCCACGGTCTCCCTTGTTAAAAGAATTACACAAAAATATACGTAATTAATCACTGAAATCCATGAGTGAGATTTCAAATTCTTTGACTTTTTAAATTTCTAGTTCTGATATCATTAAGCAGCTTTTAACGGAAAAGTAAATGATGTTATTTTGAGATTAAAAACGTTCCTTTCTATGAAGTAAGCAGTTGGGTTGATTGACATAGAGAAACAATTCCTCCAAACAAATATTAGTTTGAGACTCATACGAAAATTACTGGTTTTAGAAAATAACACTGATTCTATTTTAGTACATAAATGCAAATAAGTAGGTTTGATAGCTCTAGGAATCCCTTGTGTGGTGAGATTTTATCCTTTCTTTACACAGCTCAACTTCTTATGAAAACAAATACAGTTTGGCAGAAAAACATTACCTTGTCACCTTTGTAACCAGGTAAACCCTGAAAGGAAAAGCAGGAAAGTTATGGTCTACATTTAGTGTTTGACTGTTTCATTGATGAAAAGATCAGAAACTACCTTTGTTCCTGGTGGACCTCGCAGCCCTGGTAAACCCATGAGTCCTGGCTCTCCCTTTTCTCCCTTATAAGAAATAATAATCAATGACTTCCAAGATAAAGCTATGTATGGCAAAGATTTTGGGGTATACTACCTGGAGGAGAGGTCATGACACTTACTTTGGGCCCTTGGGGACCAGGAAATCCTGGAAGTCCTGGTTTCCCTGGAGAACCTGGAGCGCCAGGGCGGCCCTGCAGAAAAACACATGTTGGTGCCATAAAAAAAAAAAAAAAAAACCTAATACATTTTCTGGATCCTCATACCCAAACTTTTTTGAAAAAAACATATAACAGAGAATGACCTTGCAATCATAAAATGCATACCACCCAGACTTCCCACCAAATAAACTGGACACCAGGTTTAAGCACTGGACATCCAAAGGAATCACTGCTGTGTGCACAATTATGGACAACAAAAAAATCTGAAATGATTTTGAAACACTCAAGAGAAAATACTCAAATAGGATTTTTACCGATATTTACAAATAAGAAATTTTGTTGATTTAAAAATTTGGCCAATTACTGACAAAAATAGAAACCTAATGATTTTTTTTTATTAATGCCTATAAATCAAAAATTAAGGGGAAAATTGTTTCACTTATCTATAAAAACCTAATTGATCTAAAAAATTCAAACATACATATCAAAGCAAGATGGGAAAGAGACGGCAATTTGACAATAACAGAGGAGGAATGGGCAATAATGTGGAGATACCATCTACAATGGCAAGAATTTGGATCTGGTTAGATTTTATATCACATCTGCTCAAAAATGCCACTACAATAGAAATCCCCCCACATGTTGGAGGAGATGTAGAAATCAAAGCTTAAAACATTATCATGTCTTCTGGAACTGCCCAAGTATAAAAGATTACTGGAAAGTGATAAATAATGCATTAAAAGATATTTTCAAACAAAATGTTCCTTTGGAGATCAAGCTTATGTATTTTGCTATAATTCCTCAAGAAGCCTCAAAAAGAAATAAATATTTAATGACTATTTTATTAACAGCAAGTAAAAAAACATTACCAAAAAAATTGTTATCACAGGACAAACTAACTTTAGATGACTGGATCTTCATAACATTCAACACATATATATATATATATATAAAAAAAAAAAAAAACAGCCTCTTTATCACGAGACTGAAAAATTATATCAGTGGTGGCAGATTTGGGTAGACTATGTAAAACCTAAAAGATCTGATTTCAATTTTAGAGACCAAACTTAATTAAATCTCAACAATCCACTCTCTTAATATGTTAAATTGAATTAATTAAATTTTTTCCATTGTTGATTCCTTTTTAGTTTTTTGTTCTTGTTCTCTTTTTATTTCTTTATTTCTTCATTATAATCCTTCTCAGGGAAGTGAAATCACTGCTTGTTCATATTATTTTAAATGTTGGAGTTAACCCTGTGAAGTAGAGGCCTATGTCTATGTAAATGATACTTTCCTGGGAATCAATAAAGATAAAAACTACATTTCCTTATATAGGTATTCATACCCCTTATTTTTTTCCACATCACTACTTTCAGTATTACATCCAAAATGCCTACATCCAGCATACTGTAACACACTGTGGCAGCATCATATGGCAAACACTAAAACTGGCCTCTGAAGCATCCTCATATCATCTTTACACCTGAACTACATTCCAAAGCTGCAGCCGTGCTTTTATTCAGCAGTCTGTGATTAAAGCTGCAGCATCCAGAGGCACTGTGTGATTTATCATGAGGAGCAAAAGCACTCAGGGAGATTAAAATGCACAAGCAGAGCCCTGATGGAGGGGCTTCATCAGCAAGACTTGGGTTTAGTCCTGAAGGCGAATGGGACGAGGCCAAGGAAAGCTGAGGAGAAAGAGCAAACGAGCAGCACTAGGATAATGGGAAATCAAGCTTTACCACTAAGACTAATGTTGCATGACCCATTTAGCAACAAAAGGAGAATTCAGAGAGTATTGATAAAAACTCAGATCATAGAGAAAAAAAACTTGGAAGAGACATTACAGGTATAGAGGGGTATAGAGGAACACTGGAGATAGGACATATGTAGGAGAGAAGATGCCCACCCTTTGCCCTGGACGTCCAATGTCTCCCTTGAAAAAAAAAAATGGAAGGAGAACAGATGAATGTTAGAGCACTTGTGAATGCAAGGACAAATTCCTTTAGCAGATAAATGAATTAGGGACATTAATTCTCAAAAAGCACACACCTTTCTCCCTTTTGGCCCCCTTAAACCCAGCAATCCAATTTCACCCTGAAAAATGACACAAGCATTTTTATCCTGCTGCTATGACCTGTATTGAACGCAATGCATTTGCAGCAAGATCAATGCTAACAAGGTCATCTGAATTTCTTTCTGTCTTTACCTGCTTAACAATATATTCCCAGCTACTGCCTAAAATGTCTGCAGCCATCCAACAGAACATGATTTAATCAGACTAAAAGGCTAATATACATAGCTTTGCAAAACTATTTACACCCTTTGACCCTTTTTCATATTTTTCCTGACTAGAACCACAAGTATTGGTTAGTTGCTGAAGAAAAGCTTCCCCTCCAATAAAATCCCATAATAGACTCCAGTCGCTATTCTGACACCTGAAAGATTAGGGTTAAAATTATGGTAAACCACTGAAACTGCATGTGTGGATCAAAGTGTTTGGGTCACCTGGGACCCAAATGGATGTTGGCCAACATGTGTGGTGGGAAACCAACACTGCACATCGTGCTGAATGTATCACCATAGTGATAAGACATGGTGGTGGAAGCATCATGCTATGGGACTGCATTCTCTTTACAGATATGAGTTCTACAGATATTAATACATGTAATATGAAGTGATTCCTTACCGGATGACCTTGTGGTCCTGGAGGACCAGGAGGCCCTGGTGAACATGTTGGAGTGACGGGCTGTTTCTTATCCAACACTTCGCCTCCAAAAACGTTTGTTTGCAATAAGCTTAGCGTTTCATCCATTTCACCCTTCACATGAACAGAGGAAGAAAACAGAAAAGTTTTCAGTAAATGGCCCATGGTGGAAGTGCAAGTACAGGCCGCTTGCTGCATGGAAACTTACAGGTGTGCCTCTCTTCCAAAGCCGAGGGGGAGGAGGAAATAGCGGAGGTGGAGGAGGTGACATAAGACAACAGGGATCAAACCTCAATGCCTCATCCAAGAACCTGAAGGCTGGGAGGAGGCTCCTCTGCTTTGCTGAATAGAAACACTCATGTGAAATTCTTTAAGATTACAGTATGTGGCTGCTGCTGATACCTTACCTGGATGAGGGGGGAGGATGCTGTCCAGGTAGGAGTGACGGGATATGGTCCATGCAGGAGAGAGAAGAATGGGAAGGGATAACACAATTTTCATCAGCTCCATGCTGCTTGGTTACTGTTCCTGAAAGGAGCACAACACAACAAGCTAAATCTGCAGTCCCCTGGCAGCTGTCACTTTTCCTATTCCTCCCCTCAGAGGCTCTCAACGCCTCAGGGCCCCCACTAACCCCCTCACCCTCTATAGGCTGTCTCTGCTCTATAAACCTGTTGAAGCCCCTCTCTGCAGCAGATGCAGCAACCGCTGTAATTCCAGCCGTGCACACACTCCCACTGTGCCAGAATTAGACTGGGGATGGGGTGGGGGGATCTCACTCACATACTCTTATAGTAACACACACACACACACAAGGCATGTCAACTGTAGTAATTTGGCCACGGGTTCATTCACACAGTGTCAAAGTGCGCTCCTATTTCATCCTAGTGGATCTGTGCAGGTTATTGAGGGATGGGATTTGCGTGGAAGACCATCAATTGATGTTAATCTAAATGATCATACTCTGTATAAACGGAACACATCCAGGGAATGAATTGGAATGAGTAAAGCTTCTCTCCTACCTTCTGATTGTATCTGATTGTGTCGCTCCTGTGCAGACCCAGACACCGGCCAACATTCACCGTGCGTAATCTGGAAGATTGATCAATTGGATCCTCCTTGCAGACCTCTTCCTCCTTTCCTCTCTGGTCAATACCACAATTCTTAAATTCCGATTTTTTTTTTTTTATGCTTTGCCCCCCCTCCTCCAGTGATCACCCAGTGGAAACCACAGAGCAGCTGGCAGCTCGGTCCCACAGGTCCACTCGATCCTGCCGATCATCCGGATCGACTTTAAATCCACTGGGATGGATCTGACATCCTGCGCACTGGCCTGGCGCGATTTGCTGCCGGATTAAATGTGTTTTATTGCTACAATGGCGCCCTCTGCTGACCATTTTAGAACAATAAATCATCTGTTTTAGAGAAAAATTGAGGAAATAAGTGAACAGATTAGAAAAGCCCTTATGAAATGTCTATATGAGGTCATTTAAAGGAACTGGAAGTTCATGAATATATTATTTCTAAAATTACATAAAAATATTTATATATTTCAAAGTTATGAGATACACTTTAACAATGAAAGACAACATGAGAAAATAAGTCAAGTAAATCATATTGTAGGATTTTTAAAGAACTTATTTGTAAATTATTAAGGAAAATAAGCATTTGTTCAACCACAAATAAACAAGATGTCTGGTTTTTATATATCCTCAAAGAGTTTCTCTGTCTTCCACTCATTACCTGTTTTAACAGCACCTAACCACAGCTAAGACCAAAGAGCTGCACGAGGTTTGAAAGGGTGCATCTACAGTAAGCAAGCAGGTTGGTGTGAATAAATACACTGTGGGAAAAACTGGAAGAAAATGGAAGATATTCAAAACCATTGATTGGTATCTCAAACCAAAACCTTTCATCAGGGCACTGAAGATGGCTTGGTGTTCCAGCCTGACAATGATTTCAAACAGTTTTGGCAATGAAGAAGGTGCTCCATAAAAAAACAAAACATTTCAAGGTCCTGTAGTGGACCCTATAAACAATCTGTGGAGGAAGTTGAAAGTGTGTGTTTTCCAGTGATGGTCCCAAAAATCACTGAGCTAAAAGTGTTCATCATGATGGAACTGGGTTAAAATACCAGCAAATAAAGCAAATTAAATTACAAATTATTGAGTAGAATTTTGGTTAATTAACAAATGTATTCCAACAACACCTGAAATCTTATAATGCGATTGCCTGGATTTCATTCTCAGTTTGGCTCTCATAGTCATTGCGTACCTATCAGGAAAAATGCAGACCTTACTTTCTTCTCTGACTATGACAAAAGCCTTTCTTTGTTTACATGTGCACATAATCCTCAAAATAACTGTATTTGAACTGATTGTCAATTTTAAGCATTTTCACTTAATCACTACAATAGAAAAACGAAGCTGAATTCTTCTCATGCATTTTGAATAAGAAGGATGGTTCTGTATGTGGAAATACAAAACAACGATGCTATGGAAACAATTCTCTTCTACAAAAAAAGATGTGGTTAAATTAAATATTTTTAACATATTCCCATTAAAGATCAAATTCAAGAGTATGATGTAAAAAGGAGGCTTAACAGTGGATAATACAAAAAAAACAACAACAACAACAAAAAAACACTTAAATATAGTTCTGTGACCTCTTCCTGTTTTCTTTTATAATCTCAGTTACTTCTGAAAAAACGTCTGTCTAGACAGCAGGTTTGGTTAAGCTTTGTTTCCTAAACTGAAAGGGAAGAGCAAGTCCATAAATAAGACAAATCATCCCCACACAAAGATCTAGTCTAGAAAAACTCAACCCTACATGATAAAATAGATCCACAATTCAGCTTAGGAAAGGCTAACACATTCTATTCATGCAAAATAAATAAACATATGATGAATACTATAAGTGAGTAAAAAAAAAAAAGTGAAATGCAGACAACAAATACTGTAAGAGAAGGGTAAACATGATTCTCAATTAGCAGTTGAACCTGTAGACTACTTTCTGAAATATCCACAAGCAGGCAATTTGAGTCATGTTCTTTGAAAACCATCAGATGTAGAAAGAAAAATTAGCATCATGGTGAGTCAGCAGTTTTTGAAAATTTTGACATCCAACAAATCTAAAAGCAATTCAGAAACAAAGCCTTAGACTATCAGCAAAAGAGAAAGCATTTATGTGTGTAGAAAAACTGTAAAAAAAAAAAAAAAGAAAGCTGACTCCCTGGTTTAATACAGAGCTGCACACTTTGAAGCAAAACGCTAGGAAATTGGAGAGAAAATGGCCCTCTACATTCCTAAAGGAATCCTATCTAGTCTGCAAAAACAGTTTACTTTTGTATAACATGACCCTTCATAAAGCAAGAACAGCATATTTCTCCTCATTAATAAGGAGAATAAGAATGATCCTAGATATCTTTTCAATACAGTTGCCCAACTCACCCAGAGCCATAGCTCTGTTGAACCGTCCATCCCACAAGCCATATGATTTATTGGGATTCTTTACAAAAAGATTTATTCTATTAAAAATAAGTTAATTGGCACCACTCTGAATATCATTTGTTCTCTGGAAGGTGAGGCAGCATCTGAGGTAGCTATAGAATCTTTGGACTGTTTTTGTCTAGTGGAACTTTCAGAGTTGGCAAAGCTGTTGTCTTCATCTAAGCCTGTCAGCTCTACGCCTGCCGAAGACACAGACATCCATCCCCGTGAACACTGGGACGTAACTCAATGGTAGGGTAAATTATTCTTATTTTTTATTTCAACCGTTGTGTATATTAGCTGTGACATATGAATCTAGTTGCTATGACTGAAAAAATTTGATTGACAGATGATCTTTGATATATGACTGGCCAAATTTAGGTGTACAAGCTGACGTATAACTAAGTAGTCTGCATAAGATAACGAAACCCCCCCCCCACACACACACACAGATTTTAAGACAGGATTCTTTTAGAAATAGAAATGTTCTGATAATTTATATACTTATATACATGTTTAAGCCAGAAGGATTTTACATTTAAATAAGACTTCTGTATGACTTTAAGAGTCCCATATCTCTAGAACTGTTATACCTAGAAGACTGAAATTCTCTGCAGTTGTTGTTGACATAATGCAGAATAAATGTAAAATAATGATGCATGCCTATTCTAAAGCATGTCTTTGTTACTGCTATTCAAAAAAGACCTATTATTTTCCAAAAGAAAAAAAAAAAAAAAACTTGTGTCACGTTTGAACTCAGGCAGTCTAGGCTGTGTCTTAGTCACACGGTTTATATTTTCAAAAACTAGAAGATGTTAGCTTTCAAATGATGTATCACACCTGTAATTTCAGCTTACAGTTCATTAGTTATACTGTATGCTTTTCCCTTTTGGATATGTAAAAAGGCAAGTTACTTAAATCTTAAAAGGGAGTTTTCCTCTCCAGTGTTGCTACAAGCATGCTTGGTATGAGGGAATGCTGAAGAGTCAATGAGTCTGACTGTATGATCTGGTTAAATTGTCACTGTAAAGGGCCTTAAGATGACATGTGTTGTGCATTAATGCTTTTCAGATCAATCACTATCAACACAAAAAAGTATATGTAAAACATGCTATGAAATCTCTGAATACTTCTCCTTTTTTCTAAAATGCATTTTTTTTTTCTCATTTTCTCTCTCCTAGCATTTTGATCAAGTTAGACTTATCCCCCCCCCAAAATCAATGCTCCTAAAACTATCCTGTTAATATTTTGTCTCCCTCTAGTGATCAGTTATGGTAAAGACTGGAAGGAGGTGACACTTATTTAAAGTGTATTCTAAATAATGTTTGGGAAATAGGAACGGTTGACCTTTTTAACCTTGTGTGAAAATCTATGTAAATTAGGAAGAAACCACTAGAAGGTGTTGTCCTTTTTATACTGTTAATGGAATTTAAAAGGCCTTTCCACAGAACAATTAAAGCTAATTTAATTCAAAATCCCCTGAAGATATTAAAAATGAATACCAGATACGACACAAAGAAATTTTATTTAGCAAATCCCACTTTATAAAACATCCCTTAAAGAAATTGAATAAAGTCACAGAGCTTAATGTTATTCAAACTTTTTGCTCTCAAAAGATAATGAGTTGAGTTGAATAAATGCGTTCCCATTTAATAATGGGCTGAAATAAATCAAACAACAGAAGGAAAATAAAAACAATCCTGAAAAAAAGCCTGTCTAGTGAGATGAAATGAGTTAGAGTTCACAGACAGAAAAAAATAAATATACACAATTAAATAAACAATAGGGTAGCAAAAGTATTTCTATGTGCATAGAGTGGGTAATACCACAAAGTCCAAGTAGTAAACAGCAGTCTGCACAGAGTGCATTTTGGATGCGAAAATGAGTTAGTTTTTCGGACCTCAACAAAAATAAGAACCCTAAAATAAAAGAAAAACACATGTCAAACTCATAAAAGCTTGTTCTAATCCCCGTCAGTGTAGTTTTTGGTGTACAGTCCAAAGAATCAGTACATCAAGAGGTTGAATCCTTTAAGTAGGCAATAAGATCTGCTCTTTCCTTTTTCTTTCTGATGCCAGCGAAGATCATCTTGGTACCTGGAATGTACTTCTTTGGGTTTTCAAGGTAGACATTCAAAGTGTCCTCACTCCATATGATACCTACAAACCAAGCAAAAAAAAAAACAACACAAAATTAGAACAATTAAAACACTCATGGGTTATAGATGTTTTCAGGAAGAACTGCTCGTGTATGTCTGTCAGTGAGATGGATTTATTTCTATGGTTTTAGGACATACAGTAGCCAAGAGAGTCAGAGAGGAAAATTCCTACTGTCGTCTGCTTGATCAGACATGCTGTTCACACTTTACGTACAGGAAACATGCTCCTTTTAATGGCAGAGTGAAAAAAAACCAGATATTCTTGTTGAAGGGAAAGTTGTTTATGCCAGCATGGTCAATTTGTTTGCATGTAGACATATGAGACAAAAAAGCATTAAAAATAATTAAAAAGCGTAATGGGGGGAGTGGCGACCTATTGGTTAGGGCATAGAGCTTGGAATCCTGAGATTCTGAGTTTGAGCCCCACTCCAACAGACTGTCACTCTGGGTCTCTGAGCAAGACCCTTAATCCCACACTGCTCCCTGAGTGCCGAACAATGGCAGCCCACTGCTCCCCAAGGGGATGGGTTAAATGCAGACATAAATTTCTCCAATGTGAGATCAATAAAGTTCAATTCAAGTGGCTACATCTGAAATGTAGAGTCTATTACTTGCTGAAGTATTTATACCCTATTAAGTATTTTCACATTTTGCCACATTGCAACTAAAAATTTTCTTATCTGCAATTATTTCTGCCAGCTTTGTGAGGCATGACTCATTTTATATGCAAAAATGAGACAAATATTTATAGAGTGCATTAGCATTAGCTGATCTTTTTAGCAAATCGTTCTTCCTAAACTTGTGGAGCAGCTCCCCCAAAGTTACCATGGGCCTGTTTTTGCTGCCTTCTTGATCGATGCTCCAAAACTTTCAGTTCTATGGACGATCATGTCTCGGTAGTTTGTAATGTTTTCCTTTGTACCCTTTTCAATTTCTAGACAACAGCTGGAGATGCACTCTTAGATTTTTAAACCTGAGCTTTATGTTGTAGTCTTTGAACTACTTTGAAATAAAGCGCCTAAAGAACAGCCAAATGTATGCTGAAGATTGAATGAGTTTATTTCATAGTTAGGAAGAATTAAGTGGGTTTGTCTAACAAGATTTAATTTGAAGTTATCAGAGAGGGCAGGCGTGAATAATCCATAATAGTTTGTGGACTATTTTTTTGTAAAAAAATAAAAGTGATATTTATCACTATTGCGAAAAAAATAAAAGGTATGAAGGAAGTGTGACTTCCATAGATGGTGGTGATTTTTTATTTCAAGACTGTAATCAGGAACAGGCATACATTAAAGCAGATTTATTTTGTTTATATAATATATTAACTCTAGAGATGACATCCCATTCCTGAAAGTTAAAAAAGGAACACATCCAGGTTTTGTCAGTTGTAGCCATGAACATGTTGTCTGTTATCCGGTCACAGCTTTATTGTTGTATTTCGGATACATACCTTTTTCAATGTTAGCCTGAGTGTAGGAGTATCCTGGTGCCTGCCCCGTCTTCCGTCCAAACAGCCCCCAGAGATTTGGCCCCACCTTATGGCGCCCTCCTTCCTCCACACTGTGGCACTGGGAGCACTTCTGGACAAACACCTTCTTCCCTTTCTGGATGTCCCCCATGGCTGGCAGCTAGGTAGGGGAGGAAAGGAAAGGAAAGCAGGAGACACAATCAGCCACATTATGGCAAAGAAATGTCTGAAGGGGAGCGGAAAACTACCAGTTACACAAACTCCTTGGCACCTTAAACTTCCTTTGTTTGTGGATAGATGAAATTTAGCTCAGTTCATATATTAAACGAACAAAAACAAAAGCCTCTGATTAAAAGTGAACAACACAGCAAGCAACAGAAAAGGCAAAAGAGAGGCGAATCCTACCGTCAGATTGGAATGTGATTAAAACTGCTCTTAGATGTCGTCTTTCCTTCTCTGGTTCACACACTTCTTCCCTTTTGATTTCCAGCTAACCAGAAGGTTCCAGATGCTTTGATAAAAAAAACTACTTGAATCTTAAAGCATATGAGGTTAAGTCTCACATAATGGGGGTGTGGTTAGGTCTGGTTGAATAAGCTGTGAATTATAGGTCCCACCCATCCTGAAATACAGGTGGGGTGTGTTTGCCATGTATGTTACTCACATGTTTGAAATGTTTTGTTCCACTGCTTATTACTGAACAGTGAGTCATTGCCTCTCCTTTCCTCGAACTTTGAGCACAAAAAGTAGATTTACGGGAGTAACATCAACTCTGAATGTTTCATTTGTTATCAAGGACAAGATTTCTGATGTAAGCTTATGGAAAACCTAAGAACAGAATGGAGAAGTTTGATAATCCTCGTGGTAAATGGAAGTGAATCTGTGTCGTGTTTCAGTTCTAAGTCTAAGTGCAATTTGGCTTTAGAAGTGATGCTGTACGTAAGAGAAAAAATAGGGTGTCAGTTTTTACCTGATATGTCTGTCTGCAATTTTTTTTATAATGAGATAATCTTTTGAAACAGATATTTTCAAAAGAGGCTCCCTTAAAGAAACTGATATGTTATACAGTATGTGTTACTTACCAGGTAAGGGGAAAAAATATCATACACATTTCCTTTAACAGCACATTAAGTCAGTCCCGGAAATACTTATCCCTCCGTCTATTGAGATTTAAAGACAGCTTTTATTTTGCCAACATGTCTCTTCTGATTAAAGCCACCTTACTGTTTCCAAGTTAAACCCCTTTAAAATATTTTTGTAAAGCCAACTGTCAATAGATATAAAAATTTTCTTCCCTCATAGATTCCTCTCAAATCTCCTATCAGAACCAAATGTGTTGTCTGAATGTGATAGTTTCACACTCATATTTTGCCCCCTCTTGTCCACACACATACACACAACCCTGTCTTACTATCTTTGCTGGGCCTCTCCATTGACTTCCATTCATTTCTACAGCCTAACCATGAGCCTTACCTTAAACCTAACCGTTACAGGTCCATAGCCAACTCTAACCCCAACCTAAACTCAATTCACATCTTAGTGCTAGACGTGACTCCTGACCCCAAAATAGCTATTCCCTTCTTGGGGTCCAGGGATCGGGCCCCACAAGGATCATTCGATCCTCACAATGTGCTATTTTTCCAGAAAAGGGGCCCCACAATGTATTAAAAACAAGAACACGCACACAAACAATGTTTATGAATATTATCTATTAAACTATATCTATGTGTGATAAAGATCATTGTGTATATTTGCTTATCTATATATATGTGTCTTAATGGTTGAATTATGATTGAATTTAATCACAATATCCCTCTAGTGTTCAACTGTTGCAACAACTACTGATTCGCCATCAGCTTGCTAGCACTTTCAGTTTCTATCCCTATATAATGATCCACACATAGTTCAAAATAGTTTAAATAGATTTGTTCTTTAGAGGATCCAAATGTTTTTTTTGTGTCATTTTTAAATAAAGGTTATGAAAAATCAGTCACTGTCAAGGGCTTCAGAAGTAACCTTTTCTCTTTTGATCAGAACAGAGATGCAGACACCGGGAGAGAATACAAAGTCATCACAACAGTTTAGATGAATAACATAACACTTTGTGTTCTTGGTGCTTGAAGCTTTATTTTTAACTTTTTGTACAAATGTCCTCATTCTTTGTAAAGAACGTTTCACATATTGACAGGTACATTGCTTTAAGAAGACAATATCTAAATCCAAATACTGTAGATCTAAGCTTTAATAATCTGAAACATTTATTAAAAAATGAATAATCTTATTTTGACTGAAGAGAGGTCTGTTTATATCTGGATTATCCTTTGAACGCCTTCTCTTCTGTCTCTACATCTTCTTCAGAGCTGCTGGTCTTAAAGTCAAAATCTTGAGTCCTGTTGGATCAAAAAATGAAATAGGAAAAAAACAGAAACAACAATATTTACAGAATTGACCACTCTAGTTAGTGTAAAGTGTTAGGGGAAGAAGGACGTTTGAGGTAGTTCCCTACCAGTGCAAACCAGTGTCTACCAAGTCATCACTGGCCAGAGTCCTCAGGAGGCTCCAATAAGGGATGTTTCTTCCGAATCTTTGAGGCAGCACAGGGCTGGGGGAGTCTCGGACCTCACGACACTCTCCACACATCTGGATCAGCTCCCAGGACCTCCCGAACCTCTGGGGCATGTTGGGGCTGGAGTTGGGGACCCTTTCGTCATTGCTATCTCTGCCGAAGCGCAGGGGCATGTTGGCGTGCATGTGGAGCGGTTTGGCAGTGGGGGGGTAAAGCTTGATGATGGTCGGCAGGCTCATCCTGCTGGTGGCTGGCGTCATGTGTAGCTTGAAGCTCTCTAGGTCCAAACTTCTGCGGATTCCGCTTGCCATCTGGGCATATTAGAAGTGCATTTAACCAGATTACATACATCCTCAGGATGTGAATTTGTTTAATACTTAAAGGTAAAAGGCTTCAACAGAGAGATAAAAAGACACATATAAATGAAATTAAAATTTATTCAAGGAAGGAAATGAAGAACTGTCAAATTGTAGAGAATTATTAAAAATGATAGAAATTATTTAGATTCTGTGCAAACAATTGTAAATAGAAGCCTTGAAGTAAAAATAGTTAAAATTTTGAATTAATCATTAAACCTACTTTATATATGAGGTCGCTGTCTGGTCAGGACTATTAGAGAGGAAGTAAAATATTATCAAAATGATCAGTTCTTTAATTGAGAACAAGCATTAACAATAATTTTCATCTGCTTTAATTTATCGAATTTGTTTGTGTACATAAGACTTCTACTTGATCCACTGCTGTTTTCTGAAGTTTGGCATTAAAAATCTGTCCCGAAATGTCTGTCCTATTTACTAAATATTCAGTTAAGTCCTCCTTAAGCTGGAGAAAACTGACTACCATTCATGATATAGGCCTAGAATTTGAAATATGATTAAAGGGAACAACAACTGCTCCAATATCGGAAGGACTTTAGCATAAGCACAGATGTCATTGGTTCTCTGTTCGCTTGCTTCATACCTGCTGGCTTTGCTGCTTCCTCACAGTGTACCTGTCATCACTGCTGCTCCGCAGGGTTCCATCATTGTAGAAGGATTTCCCAAAGATGTGTAAGTCAGACGCCGCCGCACCTCCAAGACCGCCCAACGTCAAGAGCACTGAGAGTATCGCTGCAGCTAACATGTTGAAATATGTGTTTCTGTCTGACCTGTGTTTGGCTGTGGCTTGTTGCCCTACAGATTTAAAGCCAATGAAATCTTACGTCACATTAAAGAAACTGGCACACATGCACGGATTGACATATGCATGCATTTTGGGCTTCATTTAAAGCAGGCAGATTCCTGATGGATCAACAACTCATATCTGAAAAGGCATGTTTGTATGCACTAATTGGGCTGCTGGATGAACAGGGAGCTTTTGTTTCTACTGAGAGCAGACAAGATTAAAACAAAAACAAAACACACAAAAAACAAAACACCCTTCACTAATTGGACTGGCGAAGTTATGCGATACGAATGACTTGTAATGGTAAAAAAAAAAAAAAAACTCTCTTATTGAAAAAGCATTGCATAAAAACATTTCATCCCAAACTTCCAAATAAAATCAACATTTTTAGAAATCACCTTAAAGACATAGCAATGTATTTTTTTATTGATTTCAAGAAATCCTTTGCTAATTGTTCAACTATTTGCATGAACAAAAATGCATAATTTAATATGTAATTGATTCCACTGTACTTATTTAAAACACCTCTCACTGCATTCAGAAGGCAAGCAATAATGACTGGTATTTACCCCTTGGGACTAATGCCACCAAGTATTTGTGTTTCTCAGGTTTCAATAGTTACAGCCGGTAATGAGTCATTTGGAGTTTGGACCAATAGCAGACTGAATGAGAGGATCCCTGTTAAGCAACAGTAGTAATGAGGGCCGGAGGAGGAATTTTAATTTGATTAGTGTATCTCAGCCCTGAAATTGTTTACATTTCCTATGTTGCCATGTCTAAGCAGGAAGAGGATGTCGTACCATGTTAAAGTAACTCAGAGGAAAAGAATTTCCTACCCATCTGGTTTAGGTGATTCAAAGAAAGCTTACGTCTCAGTTTACCTCTCAGTATAATCATATACCTCCCATCTCTTCTCGGCTTGTTTCTTTGTGCTTTCTTTGTCTGACCCTGGCCCCTGCTAGCAGACTGTGGGATTTGGGATTTATGGCAGGTGTCAGACACTCAAACAAAACGCTATCTGCTCAGTGCTTCAATAAACCTCTTCCTTTGTTCTTTAGCTGAGCTCATAGAGCACTCCCTAGAAGACCTTGTTCTCTGGCGCTGTAATTCTCTCCACCTAATGTTTTTAAAGCTCATCTTTTGCCACCCCCGTGGCCTTTCCATCTGTCCATCTACATGCTTTTAGGCCTCCTTTCCTCTGCCTTCTGCTTGTACATGTTTTTAAAGCATGTCCTTCTGTCTTAAAAGAAATATTACCATCATCCCTGTATTTGATAAACAATGTTATCAGTTTTTCAGAAATCTTGCATTGCCATAAAATATTTGGATGAAATCTTCTCCTTTTTGCCTATATATGTGCATAACTAGTGTGTTTCTTTAGTGTGGCTCATTACTGCAGCTTGCACCCAGTAGATTTATCTGACATAGAGATTCACTTTGTGGTAGGGAACTTTGACAGAAGACCATTTTCATCCCGCTGCAAATACAAAGAACTGTTAAAACGATAAACAAAAAGCTGCAGATTGACTTTGCCTAAAAATGCAGCTGTTTCAGTTTTACATTCTGCCTAAAAAGGGATAAATTCCCCAAATTAGTGGCTGTTTATTTATATCAAGACACTCTGGGGTTATGAAATCGGTGGTGTGAAAACCTGCAAAAAATTTTTCTATCATGTGCTTTGATGAAGCAATTAGATCAAAGAATTTGGGAGTTATAAAATTTTACTCTGTTTAACACCTCAGTTTGACTGGACTTTGAGAGCCTTTGGTCTTTAGAGATTATAGCTTGTAATAGAGTGGGAACTAAAGAAAAGAAAACTAGGTAGTGGCAGCATCATGCTCTGGTGATGCTACCACTACCTTGTTTGAGTTGTTAATGTATCAGTGGTGTGTCTGTTAAGAGAGATACCTTTTTTATTGTATGTTACCAGTGTTATAGTCTTGGTTCTGTTATGTTTTCTTTTGTGTATTTTGTTTTACTTTATAGTTTTAGTGGTTTTCTGGTTATTTTTTAGTTCTCAGGTTTTTATTTGTTGCCCTCTGCTGCCCTGTTGTGTTCTCCTTTTTCCCTTGCTCATTTCCTGTTTCTGCTCTGTTCATACCTGCTCCCAATCTGCTCGTTAGCCCTCTCTTTGTTTCAGTCTCCCATAAATACTCTCTCTGTGCAGTTCTTCAGTGCTGGTTCCTCGTCTAACTTCCTCCTCTCCCTGAGCCTTCCTCCTTGTGATAGTATTCCCCCTGATGTCTCCATGGTTTCTGGTTTGTTTTGACTTTGTTTTCATGTTTGGATTTTTGGATTTCCTGCCTCTGTGTTCAGTTAACTTTTCATTAAACCCACAAGAAATTCCCCTCTGCCTCCCTGCCTCTGCATTTGGGTCAACAAACCACAACCAAATCTTGACAAGCAGGAGCAGGACTTTTTACTGATTTTCTCATTTACACCAGATTCAGTTTATATTATCTATTTTGTGTTAATGTTATACTACTTCAACTACATATTATTCAAGCAAGGCGGGGTACACAGTGGGGCAGTTGGTAGTCCTGTTGCCTTAGAGCAAGAAGGTTCTTGGTTTAAATCTTGGCACCATGTCTACTTTTAAGGCTAGGATTTAGACTTTGTTTTTTTTTATAAAGCTTATAGTTGTGCTGCTACAGGCTTAGACTGCTGGAGGACATAGCGACCTCTTTTCCTAATTCTGCTTTATTCTATCTCTATTCTCTCATTTTGCAGCATTGGTTTGTTCAAACCCCTACATGTATGTCCTCTTTGCTTTCTCCCCTCATTGTAACCTTAGTTGGTCTGTTCTGGTTTTGCTGTGACGCCATCCTGGAGATAAATATCAGCTGGGACGTCAACACCTTTGATTATAGATTATAGAGTGGGGCCTGTTTTTTAGAGTTTAGTCCTTTTTCCCTACTTGACATAAATATAGGCTTAGCTTTTAGTATGACTGTGTTTCCTCTCTTTCATCCCTTTGACATGAAAACTATGTTAGAGCCTACTTCACCGTTTCCTTCCCAGACAGAGCTAGCCCTGGAACTAGTTTACTATTACCTTTTCTATCACAGAAAGCGCTCATAGATCAGTCCATCCATGTTCCTTTTGTATTTCTGCTTTTCTCCTCTGGAACCCCCAGTTGGCCTCAGCAGAAGGGCTCTTAAACTGAGCCTGGTTCTGCTGGAGGTTCTTCCTGTTAAAAGGGAGTTTTTCTCTTCTCTGTTATGTGTAAATTGGATTGAACAAAATTTTGAATAAAGGAAAAGATAGGAAAGGTTGCTCTAAGTCAAGGCCACTCCAATGAAATTAAAAAGAGCAATTTCTAATGCAAAACAGATTGATACTTTCAGTTCACAGAAGACAATAAATACCATACTTATGTATAATATATCACATTTTTGCCAGTAAATCCCTGTATTTATTAAACACTGGAGCTTGAAAAAAAGTCTTATTACATTTACTTTAAAAGTTTGGCTAATTGTTACAATGGGGTTTGATAACAGAAGAAAAAGCCCTTTATTAGCATGGTAATTGGATCGGTTGTTCCATGTAGGTTCATGCTAATTTAACTAAATATATATTCTTATTTTGTAGCTTTTCACATAATTTGCCTGAATAGCCATAGGGTCCTGTGAATGTAAACATTATTTCTGCCACCAGGTGGCCATATTTTTTAGTTTAGCACAATTTTCTTCAGTCCAACTTTCAATAACTGAACATGAATAAAACACATTTGAAATGTAATAAAAATAAAATGGTAAATTATCTTGCTAAGGTAGTGAACCAAATTCATAGCTCAAAGATAGTTTAGCAATATCACTTCTTTAATAAGTTCCACATGTGTTTGTAAATACAATCCTTTCCCTCCCTTAGGAATCACGAAGTAAGCAAGAAATGGTCCAATTTCTTTTGTTTTAACCCTTAAATTAAAGCTAAAAGTCAAGTTTAGATTACATTTTTCAGATTTGTTTGCTCCAGTTTTCTGGAGCAAACAAATGGGAGCCCTCATGTGATTACGCAAAGAAAGATGGAGATAAACAAACCAACAGAAGACAAAACTCCAGAGAAACAAGCAGCAATATAAAAACACCCTCTCCATGATAACAACTCCCTCCTTGTCTCTCTAAACACGTTGTTTAAAGTTTGGCAATCTTGCCAGAATTCCTCTCCTCCTCTAGGCCACCCTCAAATTCCTGCTGTGATATGTGGGAGTCTGCTGTTACCTCTCTGCTGAGCTGATTTATGTGGAGCTTTATCTTCACCCTCACTTAGACATCAGCCGGGTCATCATCACAGCACTTCACATGCCTGCAGACACTGAGAGGAGATCATTCATCAAGCCCCTCTGACTGCTTACGGTTCAGACAGTGACCAAATCCATTTCTACTGGATCATAACATTATAAGGTACGGCACAATTAGCTGACACATGACACGCAGAGCTGCATGTGTGGTCTGTGCAGAAGCAACTGGATACAGATTTGACCATAAAAACAGAGGCGGAAAAATATTCCTGATCACTAAATTTCCTCTATTTATTATTTCCAGTTCTAAGGACTGTATTCTAAGCATTTTATTGGGGTTAAGAGGCCACTTAATCAGTAAATAATCCATCTGAATGTCATTTATTCCTATAAATGCAACTGCTTCCTGAAGGCCTTAGTCAACAGACAGCATCATTAAGACTAAGGAACCAAGCTGGGATAAAAGGTTCAAGGTTAGTTTTATAAAATACAATATTTGAACATAAAGACAATACTGTGTTATTCATTAGTATGATTTAAAAAGCCTGGCATGGCACAAATACTAAGCCATGAAGAAATGATCCTTCAGATACAATGAATGGATGACTAAGGTAAGGATAATTCTAGTAAAGAGCCAAGAGGCCAAGAAGCTTAAGAGATTAATGGCTAATAGGAAATTACATTGATAAGACTATAATTGATATACTCCTCAACTATAGTTTTTATGGAAGAGTGGAAGCAGAGGATATTGTTGCCAAAATAGATGTAATAGAATACAGCAAATATGTAGAGACTGTTCTATATGAATAGGAAAACAAACCTTTTGGCTGACAGTGAAAATGCTGCCCCCACTGCCTCCACATCATGAAACACAGTGGCAGCATCATGCTGTGGGGATCCTTTTGTTCAGCAGGTATAGTTAATATAGATCAGTTCAGGTAAAGGTGATAGAGGATACAAAATGCATCTAGCACAGAATCAGGTTTGCCACCTCAGGCAGATTTGAAAGCAAAACAAAAAAACCTCAGGAGTAATGATAATGAGGATAACCTGAGCTTTTCTACCTTTATATATATATATATATATATATGTATATATGTGTGTGTGTATAAATAATAACAACAAAACATCAGCAGCACCTATGACCATTCCTATAACTTTTTCAACTTCCTATTTGATTTATAGCCTCAAGACATTAACTCAAAGGTCAGGGAGCCACTTTAAAAGCTGCAGTTTGAAAATCAAGAAATAGCAAATGCCTTGGCTGAAGCTTTAATGTTATTAACAGCATCAGCTCATAGTGAACTGTTACAAAAGATATAACTCTTCTTACACATGTCTGTCATGGATGTATCTTGAATTAGATTATATTTTCATACAAATAGAACATCTACCAGGAATTAGTATCTTTTGTTTTTATTTGTTTTTTTCCCTCTTGATTGAAATCACATGGATATGATTGTATGATTGATAGATTGTACGCAGAGCTGCTTTCTTATTTCTGTGACAGCGTCTGCAAGCCAATGCCAGCTTTGAAGGTGGGGTGTTTTCTGTCAAACAAGCAAATGCAGCAGTCTGTTGGTTAGGGTATGACTTTAGTGGCGCTCACTGCTCTCAACATTAAACACTGAAAAACACACAGTTGTCACGGCTGGCTGCTCTTTATAGGCTATAAAAAACACAGCTACTGCAGTTAAACAGGCTGGGTTTTAGCACTGTATTAATATTCATCTGAAGAACCAGGGTCCATAGAAACCCCCCAGATATAAGAGCATTTAGTCCAGAACTCAGCAGCCAAACATAAACAGGACTACCAGCGAATTTGTTACTATTTTTCACCAGGGCTTTTACACCATCTGTGAGATCTTGGTGAATACAGGTGCAGGTTTTGAAAGTGGCAAGTAATAGCGCCCCACAGCTCTGCAGATCCTATGCAGTTTAGAAAGCTCTGAATTGGACTTGGTGCATCACAAAAATGCAACAATGCATTAATAGCATCAACTGGAACCGATTGGTAGAATTCCTTGATTGAAGCTCTTGATCAAAAACATTGTTTAGAATACAAGCTATGCATATTAAACAGAATAAGCATCATATTTAGTACAGGTTAGGTTGATAAGGGAGAAAAAACTCACTGAGATATACTTTATCAGACGTGCATTTCAAAATGCATTTTGCTCCAATGAGAAACATCTATACCCATGTCGGAGGATAGTAGATGGTATAAACCATACTTGTTTATGATCAAGTTTGAGAGTGGTTGAAACCTTTCCACTGTGTTTAGGGTCTTAGTTAGTGGGAATTATTGCAAATATGACAGCCTGGGTGTCCAATAGCCAATTAAAATGATCAAAATACAGGAAATAATCTAATTATGTATACATATAATAATAACATAAATAAGCACACATCAAACAACACAAACCATTCAATCCAATTAGAGTGTCCATATATTTATATATATAAACAGATTACAACCTACCATCAAATTTGCCCTGCTTCTCTTTCTTTGGAGACTCCCTACACATTACCCTTTGATTGAAATTGAAATATTGACGTTTTTTTTAGTGCTGTGCTCCCCCAGGTGTTTTGCATGTAGACATTATAAGTAAGCTTAACCTTAGTCTTAACTCCCCTTTGAACCTCCAATACGCCTTTCAGATTCTGGGATGATTCTGAAACTGAGCCCTGTATGTTTTTGTAAACACTAAATTATAGGGCCACATGTGTATCCCGATTATGATGATTATGTTTTGAAACTATTTTGCAAGTTGGTCAACCCTTATGCCTCACAACTAAAAGCTTACTTGCTCCCTGTCATGCCTCATGTGATTTTCCCTCCCACAATAAAAGCCTATTACATATTAGCCTAATTGTCTTGAGATGCTCTTATAGGTGTTATTGTATGTCTCTATGCATTTTGTTGGCTTGACCCTCTTACTCGAGTGTATCCTACCCACCCTCTGCTCATTTTACTGTTGGTTCTGGCTCCAGTGCATCTGCAAGCCTGAAAGGTGCATTTGAAGAATTAAACTTTATGAGTCTGGAGGCATGTTGAAAGTTCTGAAAATGAATATGAATTTCTGACTGTCTCCTTTTTATACAACTTTTATACAACAATACAAAGTATTACTCCTATTGTTTTCTGTAACAGCTATTACTTGAAAACACTAGATGGCACTAACGGATCGAGAAATTATAAGGGCATAGATTCCTTATACATCCCTTTTTCTTTTTCAGCTTCTCGTGGTTTGTATATATTTGATCATTTTAAGACAGATGTAAGGCATTTTTATAATACCTCTTTGTTTTTATATGTTTTTTTTTTCTAAATGTGGACCTGATCAAAGAGTGGTTAGGTTGAGCCTTGTCCCACCAGGTGGCACCCCTGACACACTGTTTCCCAATTTGCACACAAGGCGGAGCATCTAAACCAGAGGAGGAGAGTCAGAAAAGGAGGCTGCCCTGACAAAAAATGGGAGGTATCACTAAAAGAGGGAGGTGTTTTTAGGGAGAGGAGGTGCAAAACTCTCAGGTCCAATCAGACTGTAGGCTAAACCAACCAATCAGAGTAAGAGGGGGAAAAAAAAAGAAAAGGCTGGGATAGGCAGGAGGAAACTGAGCAAATGACCCTTGATGAGAGAGTGGAGGATGGGAAGGATGGGGGGAGGAAAGGGGGCCCTGGAAGAGGGATATGTGTGGATATGTGTGTGTGCTTAAAGTGTTGGCTTCCATGTATTTTGTCTGTCTACACTATGAAATATATGTCTCTCTTCTGACAAATAGTTCATACTTCTTTTAATTTAAAGAACCAAAGTTTGCCAAAGATTATGATTTCTTTTTTAAAAGAAGAACCTGAAGAAAGATAACCTCTTAATGAGAAGTGAGACATTGTCAGAGAGAACGACAGAAGAAAAACTGAGATTTCTTAAGTTACCAATGATATATGATTTCTCCCACAATGATGCCTTGTTGAGCGATTAACGTTCAACAAGGTTTAGACATGCCTGCTGTTTTGGGGTGGAAAAAAACAAGTCTTTTTATTGCTTTCCTTGCACTCACTTGATTTGAATGTTTACACGGTCATTTATCTGTTGAGTGACTTTCATGATCCCTGGACCCTGGAAACCTCTTAAAAGCCTGGCACATAAATTCCAAAAACACGCCTGTCTTTAGAAAAATAAGCATTTTTGTCCCACCTTTGCTTCTATGTTCATAGTTGGGCTGCAACTAACAATAATTTTGCAAATTGATTAAACTGTTGATTTTTTTTTTTTTCAATGAATCGATTAATAATCAGATAGGAAAAGGTTCCTTAAAGAAGAACTTTCACAGAATTAAAGCAGGTGAAACTAAACTTTTTCCACTTCTTTGTCGGGTATATTGACAGACAAAAAGTTTTTTTCCCCTGAAATGCAACCTACTTATTTTTTTTCTCTTTTTTTTTTTACAAGTTTGGTATAATAATTGCTCTGATTGGGATTGCTCATCAGCTAACGGCATGTTTTAGAGTCTCTAGTTAACGATGAACCGATTACTAAATTAGTTAACAATTATTTAAATGATTTATTTATCTGATTAATTGTTTTAGCCCTAGTTCATAGCACATAGTTTTGTATTTGTATATACTTGCACAGCTCTTATTTTAGGAGGATGTAGCAAGAAGCTGAATAAGAGAGAAGTAGATGGAATGAGTATAAACATGGTTGAGAGAAAGCTTTTTCCTTGATTGTTCCTCCTGACCCCTATGCATCCTCCCCTGCTCCCAGTTGGATGGCCAGTTTGGCTGCTGTTCAGTGGGTCAGAGGGGGTCAAAGGGTACCAAGACACCCACACAGAATTCTGCACTGCAACCTCTGACCTGTTTCCCCAAGATGCAGCTGAACACTAAGAATGGAGCGCTGAAAGTGAAGCAGAAAAGCTCACTTTCAGACGGTTTTTCTCCAAAAAGAATTTCTGTGGTCTTGTAAACGTACGATTTAATTTGCCGGGAGGAAATTCAGACAATAATTTTTCTTTCTGTGCCCTAAAGACTAACACAATAGATCCCTCTCTAATCGCAAAAAAATTAATTCAACTGCTGAGTATTATCTGTAATTAAATGCCTGAGCCGATCACACCCAGGACTAAAACCACATGCTTTACACAACCTTCGCTAAGAACACAAAACTTTCTATAAAAAAATAGGAACAAATGCATTCACTAGAATTTAAAAGGGGAAAAAAAACGCCTGTTTTTAAGTTTTAGTCACTCCTTCTTCTCACCATTTTTAAATTCTAAAGATCATAAACAGTGGTTTCACACAAGCTGTATCAACTCCAACATATAAATATTTTTATTTGATCTACATGAAATCAAAATACTGAAATAACAATGCAGTTTTTCAGCTTTAATTTTGTGCCACAATAAATGTGACTTAAGTTTGAAAGCGTTCTAGAGACCCTTCTTGCAGTCACTCTGACTCCTCAATTTAAAGCTAATTTCTCAGTTAAGATTAAAATAATCACCATGAATCATCCTTCAAATTTAGATTTCGATTAAACTATAAAAAAAATCTAAGCATATGATTTGTTTGACTCGGTGGCAAAACAGTCCATGAAATAAAATTTAGAAAAAGAACAATTATATTATTGATTATTTGTGTTTTAAATAAGTAAAGCATTTCGTTTGTAAAAAAACAAAACCAAAAGAATATTCAGAGGAATGCTGTCAAATAGGAAACTGCAGCATTATACTACAGCAGATATAGGTTTGGGTTATGCTCTGTGAGAAGAAAAAAAAATCCCAAATCCCAGAATAAGATCAATGCAAATATAAAGTAACAGCTCTCCCAAAGTTTTACATTCAGAAAAAAAATGGTTAAACACAAGAGTCAAAGTGCAAGCACTTACTGTAGCTGCTTACGTTTCTAGTAAAAGCACTCATGTTTCATTTCCAGGAAGCTCTCAACCTCTGATACAATAAAGCCTTTAAATTAGGATTACACAGTAGTTAATGCTATGTTAAGCCCTCTAATCAGGTTTTCTTTGAGTAATGCCTCACTGTCTGAGAAGATATGCATATTTTAATTAAAAGAACATGGAAAACTGGCAAGGTGTTCTTATTATTGATATGCTGTTTGAGTAGTTCGTTTGAACAAGTATACAAAATGATTTATAAACAAAACAAAGAGAAACTGAAACCATGAACTTTCAAGCAGACTCTTTAAACTTAAAAATAATTAAAGATCCACTAAGATGACCATGGATTTTGCTATCATTATTTTGTAACAGCAAGGAAAATAAATAAAATTTCAAAGCAAAATATGTTTTAATCTGGTGAAGTAAAATACACTTCAGGGACTTGATGAAATGGTGTTAGTGAAACTAAAGAAGTTTTCATTTCCTTTGAAAACGTCCACATTTTGTAGCATTATTACAGACCATGTTAAAATGGTTTGTTGTTTTATATCCAGACACAAAGTATTATAAAAATGTGAAAATGAGGACTTTTTTTTTTTTACTTTTCAACATTTCCTATTAAGAAAATAAATACAATCAAACTTTCATTCATGCACATTGAGGTTTTGGTGTTGGCAGCATCATGCTGTGGGGATGGTCATAGCTGACAGGTTGAGCTAAAGGGGATTCCTGAATGAAAAGCTGTTAGATGCAGCAAAGAGTTGAGAATCAAAAGGGAAATCTGAAGAAAACCTGAAAAGCTTGGGTTTTATTAAAAATATTATTTGGTAAAACAACATTGGTAAAAAAAAAAAATAAGAAAAAAATAGTTTATATGAGTAAAGCATTGGATTTATATAGGCAAATGTTACACTTATTCAAATTATTAAGTTGGTCTTTTTCAAAAAATTATCTGAGGATTGTTGTTTCAACAGGACAGAATGTTAAAAAGCTGCAGTTTTTTTTAAGATACTAATCATCAAAGCATTTTAAAGGATATATTGGCACAGCATTTAATGTGAACCATAATAAATAACATAATTACATCTGTTATATAATTTTTAAGAAAAATATTATAGTTTAAAGTCAGAAATGTTCCTGTGGACTTATGATTAAACTAGGTCTTCAATTTGACTGACATAATTCTTTCTGCAGATGCTTGGCTCAATTCCTAACTAACTTTTGATTCACAACCTTTTTTCTGAAGATTTTTGGCTTAATTACTCCTGGAAATAAACTTTTTATTCAACTGTAAACAAGCTTAGATGTGAATATTATAGTCATTTTAATCAGTGCATCTTGTTTTGTAAAACTGGACATTTATGGCTACTTTTTATAATTATATATTTATGATAAACTATCCTTAAGCTACTATTGAATTAACCTATTTAAGAGATAAGATAGATGCACCAGGCAAAGCAGATCAAGCTACAGCTTAGGGCCTCAAATTATTGTGTATTTGCTGGATTAGGTCTGTTTTTAATTTATCAAAGCTTCTGTATTTTACTTGTTTTTGATTAAACTACATGTTATTGTACATTGTTTTTGATGTTGGAACCAAAAGTATATGTTACCGTTGCAGCACTGACAGAGCTGCAATGATTTTATAGTAGGCGTTTTAATGATCTGATCACCGCTCTGTTGATTGCGATGGCAGAAATAGAGGGCTGTAAAATCAGGGCCCTCTATAGAACTCATAGAGGCTTGGGCCGGACCCATATAAAATTGAAACAAAGAAATCACATCTAACTTGTGAGCCTGACAAAACTAACTTTTTATATATTAAAAGTTAAAGTTCAGCCCTGCCTGGATTGTATGCCTCAGCCCCTCTACTCAATCCTCCCATGCTCATGACACACTAATGTGTGTGGCCTGTTTATGTGTGAATAAAACATTCTTTTACCCTGATTGTTTGTGATGGTGCTGCTGTAAAAGCATCCCCACTTTTCTCTTACTTCCCCGCTCCCTCCCCACCCAAACCCCAGAGCCATTCCCGGCAGCCGGAATTGAAGCGTACAGCGCATGTCTGTGTGCATCTGAGAGCGTGCTAGTCTGAGTGTGTGTGTGGCTCACATACACACAGAGGGAACATGATCCAGACCATTGCTTTCAGCACGACGTGCAGAATCCCCAGAGTTTTGAGAGAAGACAGAATTAAAGGGCGGGAGACGGAGAGAGATTTGACCTCAGTGAAGCTGTTCACACACATAAATGTACACACAGTGTGTGTGTGTATCTCTGAGTGGTAGGGACAGCTGTGGGGTAGTGACATCATCTCTAGTTGCCGCTTTGCGTATTAAATCCGGGAAGAGGAAGAGATTGAAACTGAAACATCAGACTTCTCCCTGGACCTATATCCTCTGGGAAAGTTTGGGAGCGTCTGCTTTTTGAGCACATCTGGATGTGTATGTGCATTAAGCTATAAGAGCGGCGATAAAAACACCACACCAAACCATACACCTCGTTCTTCATCTCTGTCTGCCTCCCTGCTGATTGATGAGTTGTATATATCCTGCGCAGTAACCAGATCCGTTTTATCCAGAGGTTGCTGTAAATAAAGTCTGCAGAAGTGCCAGGGTGCCAGGCAGACAACCTGACTGTCTCTGTCAGGGATTTAGCCAGAGCTGTAAAACCCCAGCTATTGTGCTCTGAAAGGCCCCCCACCTGGAAAGCAATGGAAGAGCACATGATGTCCCATTGCAATGAGATGAGAGCCGTGTATCTGTAACCATGCATGCATGTGTATACATGAAAAGGATAGAGGGAGGTCAAGTGGGGCCCGTGTTAGCATGGAAGTGCAGATTCATTAGACATCAGAGTTGATTTAGGCGGTAAATTAGCTTTCCTATTGAGATGAGCGAAGCAGAGAGGTGGAGTGCTGATGTGACTTTTTGCAGTTCAGTGAAGAGGACACAAATGGGAGGACATGCAGAAGTCATACACTCAGAGTGACACATCCATGTACGGGTTTAACTCTGTCAGTCAGCAGATACTAATACAGACACACGCACTGTGGAAGCACTGCATTAACTTCACTGGAAAAGCAATGAGAACAAAAACGTGCAGAGATCTTACTGTATGTATAGATGACTGCACAAGATGAAAAAAACAAAAACTGTACAAGCCATTAATGGTGGAACTTATGTAAGTATAGACCCTTAAACATAGAAAACACTCTTAGCAGATGAAACTGTTACTATACTTGTTATTACTATTATTGTTCTTTGTGATTTCATTTCATAGAAAGTATTCCTTCCTCTGTGTGTCTGTGTTTAGTTGTATCACATTTCCCGAATGAAGCCTTTAAAACTGTTTCTGTTGTTAACAATCGCAGCTTTTCTTTCTCTGGCCCAACAATCTACCTTTTTTGTGTGTTTTCTTCCTGTCCTCTCAGCCCCCAAATATTCAAGGCATGTGGCCACTCATTCTAAGCGTGGACCCTTTAGAGGTTTCTTGCTGTTAAAAGGGAGGGGTTTCTCTCCAGATTAGCCACAAGTTTGCTCAGAAGGTGCTTCATGCTAAAAAGTTAGTGATTTCACGGCAGCCAATCTTGACTGGGGCTTTATAATAAGACATGACTACAGATAAATAGGAGCTCCATATGAATTAATTTAAATCCAATAATACAACTGGATTGTATTAGAATGATGATTACATGTTATGCAATGTGTTGTTTCTGTTTAAGAACAAATTGAAATCACATAAATGGTCAGATATATGATATTTGTTTTTGTTCTTTGACTTTGAATTGAACCCATTTCCAAACTTACAGAAGATATTGAAATATGGAATCTGTTTTAATAATGCTTTTGCTTTTCACTTTCTGCATAGACTTAACATTAACGGTTCAGTGTTGGACCGAGGACCTTCAGTTAGTAAAGAGACCAGTGCAATTGGTCCCCATCAGTTTGAGGTATACAAAAATTGTCTTTACTGAATAGCTTTTATGTTTTTATTTTCTGTACATTGGCATGTAATACAACAAATACAACAAATACAAAAAAATTAATTAAAACCTTATTTGCATCACTGTACACAGCAGAATATTTGATTGAGAATAGATATTGAACAGTTCATTTGCCTCTACTTGCAGAATACATTTTAACATAAATATGAGAGGATCGCATGAGTGCATTTGCAAATCACTAGATCAAACTGTTAAGGCATAAAATGCCTTAAATAAAGTTTTCCTGCAACATTGGTTAAAAAAAAAAACATGATTCCTTGCATGTAATGAATCACTTAGTGTGTCTCAACTTGCACAGAGTTCAATAATTCCCTGGCATTGTTGTTTTATTCTTCACTGCCAGATAAATATCTGCGAGCAAACCTAAAACCTTCAATGTAAAAGTAACCAGACTAATTTGCACTCCTTATAATTTTAAAATGCAAAAAACATCATTTTGTACAATTAGTTTCTCTAAATGATTTTGCAAAGGAGTTTTACTGCAAATTATTATTTTCTGCTTATACGGAAAACATATACATTAAACGTATGTAATTCCAATGTCACACATTTGCAGCTAACAGAATTGATGCACTGAAAACAAGGGATTGAACAACAAGGCGGACAGAAAGAGTGAATCTAAGGAAATAGTGAGGAGGGCTACCACCCACCACAGCAGACAGCACACCCCGTCTCCTTGTCCAGAAAATTTAACTCAGACACAAAAGGTATAAAAGCCATCTGGGCTAGGCGGCTACGCTACATCCAGAGACAAAAGGGGCTTATTCACAGAGTTCGACCCAGCCAGGGCCATCTGCTCTTGGTGAGAGCGAGTGGGCGAGGGGACACCCGGTACCTCCAGAACCCCCGTTGCTCAAAAGCACAAGAGGATGGCCGTCTGATTTTAGCATAATATGAGGTTTGAAGTATGAAAATATGAATTTGGATGAGCTGCTTTACAAAACGAGCCACCACAATAAGAAAGATGACAGATACAAGCATATAGGGCTGCATAATGCTTCTGCACTGGGAATAACAACATGTGCTGTGCTTCTCTTCACAGCAATGGTTAAAAAGAAACTGTTGAATAGACAGAACGTGTGTATGGATGCATGCAAACAATTAGTATGCAAGCACAGATGTACATGTTTTTTGCAACCTAACATGTCATTTATCATGTAGTGGAAGCTGAACAAAGAGACACAAAAGAGAAAGCTGAAGGGACTGAGAGCAAATCTCTTTAACTTTACTTTTGTAAACTTCATTTTATATTGTCTCTGCGTACTAGCAAATTTATTTGAAGAAAAGAAAAAAACGTCACACTGGAGCTAAGATTTTTCTGTGCTATGACATTATTAAAGTTAAGAAATCATGTCATAGTGAGGAGATTGTAATGTGCAACTGAAGCATTAAACCCACACTGAGGCCTTCTGTCAAGTAGGGATTGGCATTACATATTGAGCAAGTAATCATGAAACTATGAATGTGCACAGTGTCCAACTCTTACCATCTGGACTTGGGACTTCCCCATTTTATTTATCTTTCTTCTTTTTTACTCAATAATCCTCTTGGAGAGAAATGTGTTTTGAATTTACTGTTGATAGCATGAATACAGATGCTGTGCTTTAAAAACTGTGACAGATTAAGAAACAGATTTATATAAAAAGTTTGTGAATGGTTAGATTCAGCTAAAGAGCAATGAGCATCAACATGATCTTCATTTGGTCCTACTGTAATCGGATAACCAAATCAGCCTTGTCACTTAGCACTAGGGGTGTAAATAATAATCGTTTTGTATCGATGCATCGATCCAACAGCCAACGATCCGATGCATCGACACATCCGCAAGAGTATCGATTTACTTTTTTTTTTTTTCCTCCGGTCTATTTTTATCCATTTGCTCCTGGGCATAATTCCCCTCCTGTGCTGCGGTGGTGCTAAACCTATTTTGCCCTCCTACCCTGCTTCCTGGTTATACTCCTGCAGCAGTGTGTCACAGTAAGCTTGACACAGACATTTTTGATTTATGCTCAATATTGAAGCGTGGTCTGCGCTACACACTGTGGGTCTACGGATATACGGACGAGGCGGAGAGGAAGTGGGGGCGAGTTTAGTCCGATAACGGAGGGACATGAGGGCCAAAAAGAGCGGGGATCAAGGTTGAAAAAGGGTCCCAGCGTTCTTGCGCACCTCGCTCTTCTAGCTGGTCAAACTTCACGAGTTGTTTTCCGCAATTTTGCTCATTAAAACAAAACAAGCCGGCCTCCTGTCTGCGGCACTGTCTGCGGTCATCTACAATTTTGGAGAGGTGCAGCAGAGTGTCTGCAGAGGGCGCGGGGACATCGACACTCTGGAGCTGAGGTATTGCATTGCACTCATTGCACTGATTTTGTGCAGTATTTTTTATGCAAAGCCTTTCAGAATCTATAACACAGAGGCATTATAATTTTTCAGTGAATGAGGTTTTAATAGGAATAGGTGGAGTACAACTTTTCTACTTCTGTTATTTGCTGTAGTATCTCAAATAAAATGCATAACGATATTGAAGCTTTCATTGATTTATTTCAAATTTGAAACATTGTCTAGCCTGTAAGGTAAAAAAAAGAAGCAATTAATCAAATCGAATCGTATCGTGGGGTATTCTTGAGTATCGAAAAATAATCAAATCGTTGGGTCAGGAAATCGATACTGAATCGAATCGCCATGATGGGTGTGATTTACACCCCTACTTAGCACATATAAAGTTTTGCCAAAAGGATGCTTAGAAGGTGTTCTGATGAATTCTGTCACTTAGGGTAAAAAAATTACACCTAACACCATCTTTGAAACAACCTACAGATATGAATTGGCCCACATGACTGCACATATATAAACTATGTTAACCTGATAAAATCAAAGCAAAACAATTTTTTTCTTTTGTCAACCATTGCTATGTCGCTAGATTAATGTGACTGCTACAAGTCTGTAACTTAGGTGCTTTGCTGAAACACCAGGCTTTGTTGCAATTGCTACATGTAATTCCAACTC